>NW_006399882.1:7843047-7850155 GCF_000299155.1 Elephantulus edwardii | reverse complement strand
GGACTGTGCTGTGGGTGACTGTCCTTGGCTTTGCAGATGTCTGATTCCGAGGGGACTTGCTCTCTGTGGGTGACTGTCCTGGGCTGTGGGGACCATCCATGCTGTCTTAGCAGAGAGCAGCCACAGGCAGTGTGTGAGCACGTGGATGTGTGCCAGCTAAGTCTTATTTATGAAAACAAGCAGCAGCCGCAGGCCGTGTGTCGTCTGCTAACCTCTGTTCTAGATGATGTGAAATAAACTCTTCTGGAAAGTGGATAATCACGTCCTTAATTATGTTAAAACAAATATTGCTCTTTTTCACTTGCCTGAAACAAAGTGCCTATGCTGAGCAGGGCTTCTTGTGGAAAGATGGTCCTGGACCGAGGCAGAGGAGCGCGGGTGGTCGGGGTGAGCAGTCCACACCTGTTTTCAAGGTCACCTGTGGACAGGTTGCTGTGGTGGCCTCTTTGACTTGGACCCTGACTGTTTCTTGACAAGGGTGCTGAGCACTTCTCTGGATCCTAGTCTTCAGCTCAGTTACTCGTCCAGGATTTCTGGGTGGAAATGCTTTTTGTTTCCTTAGCCTAAATATTGATCCAGTTCTGTAATCAGCGTTACAGCAGCGACATGGATCTCATCAGGAGCTCTGACGGAGTAGTGTGTGGCAAGGACCGTTGATCAGCTAAAGGCAGGTGCTTCGCTTCGTGGGAGAAGGGGAGCGGTCTCCTCTGTGTGATTCGGAGCCTCTAGAAGCCAGCTGGACGGTCAGCTGTGGGTTGGTTCTGACTCAGCAGCAGTGAGTTTGTTTTGATAAAATGGGTTCCATAAAGATGTGACTAGTTCTTGCAAATGCTGTTAAAAAATGGGGAGATGCTGCAGGCTGGTCATCTTTTGCTGGTTGGGGCCCTGGAGAGGCCTGGTTCTGGCCCCAGCACCAGAGTGCACATGCAGGTCCCTGACGTCCTCTGGGGGCGTGGGCGGAGAGGAAGTGGTCTTTGCACATGACATTGGCTGCTGTGTGGTGCAGCGTTCTGAGGTGGGCTTTCCCACAAAGGGTCATGACTCTGCAGCAGGATTTAGGAACCCTATAGCTGACTCAGTGGGGCTCAGGGCTCAGCAGACACTGCGGGGTTCCATCTTTCCTCCTTCCAGCCTCATTAGCTCTGCTTTTGTTGAGTTAGGTTAATACTTAATATGGACAAAGGATTCCTTAGCTCTTGTTCCAGAGAAGAGGGAAGAAATGACATCAGACCTTTTTGGAAGAAGAGATGGACGGATGGACAGAATGACTGATAGGTGGTAACTCCAGAATAAACCCGTTGGTGAAGTGAGTCTGATACCTCATGACCCTCCATCAGGGGTTGGAGGCTGTAAATCTTCACAGGAGAAGGCAGCCCGTCTTTTCCCTTGAGTAGCTGGTGGATTTGAACCATATATCTTTGGATTTTCAGCGCAGCTCTTTACCACTAAGCCACAGTAGCTCCCATTTTACTACATCACGGTTATTATGTGCTATTAAGCCAACCAACTCAGTCGGCTGGTCTTCAGAGGCAGTAAATTGCACAGGAGTTGGTTGTCCATCTTTCTCCCATGGAGCAGCTCGTGGATTTGAACCGCATGTCTTTGGATTATCAGCCCAGCTTCTTATGCCTTGGTCACCAGAGCTTCCTACTACGTCATTAGTAAATAGTTAATGGTGAAGTCTAGGTGGTTTATTTAAACTTTTTTATTTTTGGACATTTCATGATAAAAAAAAAAATCAGAAGCAGAAGAGAACTGACTTAACGGGGAAGAGGATATTTTGAGAGCAAGAAGAGTTTCTTTTGTCTTCTTCAACATTGAGTTTTCCTAAGAGTTTTCTAGTTGGATGAACAGGGGCCGTCCAGGAGTGCGACCCCGCAGTGCTCCTGCCCGGCGTGGAGGCCCAGCCTGGGGCTCCGCCCAGACTTCCCGGCAGGCCCTGCATCCACCCAGCTGTGGCTGGCCCTGGGCCCAGGCCTCAGATGGGAGAAGATACGGTGAATTCCACTTGGTCGTTTTCTTCCCTCACTGGATCAAGGCAGGTTGTACTGCCCACTTAGTCATCCTCTGGGTAAATTTCCACAAGTGATGATTAGAAACACACTTTGAGTTGGACTCATGAGAGCTCATCATATGAGCCAGTGGATGCTGGAATGGCCGAGGCGGGGGCCGGGGGAGGCAGAGTCGTGAGCAGCTGGGCAGGCTCTGCTTTTAGTTAGTGCAGGGGGAGGAGGGCGAGTCTGTGAAGGCCACTGTCTGGCCTTTGACCCCAGCCTTGGACGTTAACTTGTGTGTGGAGCAGGGCGGGATGCTGATGTTCTTACTCTGCTCAGTCCTATCCTGTCGGTCCTAACTCATTTCTTGGGGAAACTCCCTCGTCCTTCCAGGATGGACTGTTCTCCTAAGGTCTCTTTGTGATGGCTTTCATTGGGGGTATCCGGGAAGCCCTCAGGGTACCCAGGCCCAGAAAATTCATTGACAGTGGGGTATGAAGATGAACCTTATCCCCACATCTTTATAACCAAGGACAGATGGCAAATTTGTTTTTCACGGTTTGTTTCTGTGGCTCAGATGAAATTGCTTGCTGCTACCTCACCTCATCCTGTGTCGTGGTTCTGGCCCAGTCTGCTCCTCTTGGGTTTTTATTGAAAATATCCAGCCTGTCTTGCATGGCTATGCAGTTCAGGAGGGGCACTCAGGCCAGGTGGCCTCCTGGCGGACAGGTGTATGTGCTTCTGACAGTGAGAGTCCTTTCCCTCGCAGCTGGGGTGATGCGTTCTCCAGACAGAACCAAGAGCAGCTTCGCACCATCCACAGAACCGTTCCTGGGAGCGGCCTTGTGCTAAATGAGGAGCTGCCAGCACCCGCCCCCGCCATGTTTACCGTCCAGTTAGAAATGCCTCTACCAGGGAGCCCTCCAGATAGCTACAGGCAGCGTGGCCATTTGCTCAGCAAAAGAGAACAAGACCACTCACACTGATTTTAAGGTCAAATATGAGCAAGCACTGCAGTGGTAGTAGCTCTGAGATAAACATTTCCGTGGTTTTATTTATTTTTTTTTAAAGGCACTTTCTTGGATTATTTTAATAATTAAGATGCCTGACTAATCTGGAAGTGATGAGAAACAGCCGGGAAGGGTAGCGTTTACTTAACTAAGGGATTATCTGGTTTAGGAGTTTTTCCCCCTGCTGCTAGCTAGACAGTGTCTGATCCCTAAAAGGCCAGAGTGAAATAGGCAAAAGCAGACATCCCATACCCTCCGGAGGCCTTGTTGACGGTGGAGAGGGAGTTTATGGGTGTCATCAGTCCACGTGGCCTCTTGGGGCGCATCCTGACCCCCTTTAGTCCCTGCGGGGCCCATGGCTTAGTGTACGGAGGCCTGCTCATTGTCCTCCTGTGCTCGGCGTGGGCCAGCCTTGTGGTCACCCACGAGCGGGCAGCTAGATGCTTTGGTGGCTTATCTCAAGTGACTCCTCAGGAAGGAATGTCCGCTGAGATGGCGAT
Organism: Elephantulus edwardii; assembly: GCF_000299155.1. Taxonomy (NCBI): domain Eukaryota; kingdom Metazoa; phylum Chordata; class Mammalia; order Macroscelidea; family Macroscelididae; genus Elephantulus; species Elephantulus edwardii. The sequence goes on along the minus strand of NW_006399882.1, from coordinate 7,846,651 downwards.
CCCGATTTCTGTTTAAAAAGCTTATCCTCAGCTGCTGAGAAATGAAAAAGAAAATATTCTGTGTTTTGGTTGGAGCTGCACACGGCCAGCGCTGTGCATTCTCATGCTCCGGCCGCGGCCGTTCTCAGGCCCATGGCGCTATTTAGGGAGCGAGCTGCTCAGCTGGCCCTGCCTTGACCACACTGCTGTGCAGAGCCACGCACAGGCTGGAGGGGCTTGCACGTGGGAGAACACACGCCGCTCTGTCAGATAAAGACAGATGACAAAACCAGCCCAGCAGCCATATAGGAAAAGAACCCCCCTTGGAATGGGCTCCAGGATTTCTGTCCAAGTTTTACACTCGGCAATAGCTTACTGGAAAAGTGGGAAAACCAGAGAGGACATGGTGCTGGCTTGCGTCATGAGCCCGGCACCAGCAGGTGTGTCAGGAGGCCAGGGAGGAGAGTGAGAAGATGATTGTGTCCCCAGGTCACAGAGCAGCAATTGCCTGTAAACACGCCTCACTCCTAGCATCCTGCTGCACCTGGGAGCGGGCTAGAAATGCATCCTCGTGGGTCCCCCTGCCCCGATGAGGCCAAGGGTGCATTTTACATCACAGACAGGTCATTCGGTGCCACCCCCACCACCGAGCCACCCTCAGGCACAGTGGGGAGCTGGTGGGCTGTACAGGCTGATACCTGAAGCCTCGACTGTGTTCTTGTTTCAGCCACATCAGCAGTGATAGCTTCCTGTGTGACTGCCAGCTCACCTGGCTGCCCCCGTGGCTGGTGAGCAGGACTCTGCAGACCTCCGTGACTGCCACCTGTGCCCACCCCCAGTCCCTGAAGGGCCAGAGTATCTTCTCCGTGCCGCCAGAGAGCTTCGTGTGCGGTAAGACACCTCTGGGCCTTGTGCGATTGTTCTTCATCAGGGGCTGGTTGAGGGAGCGACTCCTGTGACCAGCCCGTGGTTATAAGTCAGCTGCTGTCCAGCTACAGCCACACGTGGTATTTACTGCACAGTCGCCTTGCTCTGTGGTTCTGGGCGTGCGTGCATCTGAGCAGGAGGGAGTGGGAGGAGCCATCAGTCAGGAGGATGCTCTGTTGTTTCAGCAGGACTCTGGTGCCGGGATTGAGCTGTGAATTCATGTAGCGTATGAGGCTGGGGTTTCTTTCCAGCCCCCACGATGAAAGGTTAAGTACAGGAAGAGCAAGTCTCTAGAGTGTAATTTAAACTCTAGTTAAAAAACATAAAAAATTTCCTTGCTGTTGACGTGAGCTCTTGCTATTTATGTAAACTGCCAAGCTGTGTTTGGAGCCCTCAAGCCCATGTTCCTTCAGGTTGTGGTAATGGAGCTCTTGGTCTCTTTGGATCAGAGGTGTGAGCGTCTAAGTTGGTTTGCAGAGAGCACAGAAGATGCTGAGCCCTCCCAACTTAGGTGTGGTGATTGATGTCCGCTTCTCAGGAAGCCGGGCTCGGAGACTCCGTTTCCTCCTGTCGTTTCCCTCTAAGCAGAACCTGGGCTGCTAGTCTCAGGCCTACTTGACCTGCTTGTCAGATTGGCGGTGCCCTGCTGGCTTTGCTGGCCTCAGGCTGGGGAGACCCCGACGCCTGACTTCTCCATTCTTAACGCCTTTTGGACATAGTGTCTATCACTGTGTCTGATGGAGTCTAGATGGCCCCCCCATCTCCGAACCAGCTTCCCAGCACCATTCCCACCGAGTGGTTTCCCTCCCTCCCTCCCAGCCCAGGGAGTATTCATAAAAACACCCCCAGTAGGGTTGTAGCTTCCCAAAATGAGGGTTCTTAAGGAGCCTGGATTCTGAAGCGTTTTCACCATCTTGCCAGGAATGAAGTATGGTCAGGCCAGATGTCACATACAGAGTTTTGAAACTATGATGAAATTCCCTGGGAAGAACAGAGTATGTCCTCCCCCCACACCACCCCCTGTACCCCCAGGACCAGCCAGGGCCCATACCTGGAAACAGGAAATAAGCTGGCATTGTGAGAGATGGCTTACAGATGGCAAAAAAAAAAAGGATGACTGGCTTGAGCTGGGTCTCTCAGGCTTCCTGGGGATTAGGTATTTTTAATAATAAATATTATTATAAATTATAGGGACATAGAGGCTGACTAGTTACTGGCCCCGGGCTGATTTGAGCAGGTACTTGGTGGCCCAGGAGTGTACAAACCCAGTAAGGGGACAGGTGGGAGAGTGGACTTAACCAGTTGCTCAAGAAGGAGAATGGACCTGTCTCCAGCTATGGCCGCAAAACTGGAATCAGACATCCGTGACATAGTCTGCACTAAGGCTGTGCCTGACTTCTGCTGTGTGGGCACAAACCCACTGCCAGGCCCACTGTTGCCCCATCCAGTGCAGCCTATGGTGACCCTTGTTGGCCAGTGTACATCCGCCTAGAGGGTTCCCAAGGCATAAGCCTCTAAGGAAGCTGTCCCATCTTTCTCCTATAGGGAAACAAGTGGGTCTGAACCAGCTTTTGATTGGTCATCAGGCAGATTCTGTCTGTAGGATGGAAATGGCAGTGTGATTCTTGTGCACCAAGGTACCTGTCCTTGTCCGGTACTGTCCATGTGAGCTCCCAGTTAAACTTCCTGACCCTTCTCTTTGGATGCACCAAGGTGGTTGGATGTGGGGGCAGGTGTTGGATGTTGGCACATTGTTGGATTCTGTATTAGATGCCAGAATATGGAAGTCTCTGGAGGTGGAGATTGGATTAATGGTTGCCTCTGCTGGGAAGGAGAGAGGGGAGGGGAGGAAGGGAAAAGGGTTTCTTTTTGAGATGATGGGATATCTTTAAAATGGACTATAGTGTTAGCTCCACTTAATCCATGAATATATAAAATTGATTGAATTTTATACTTTAAAGGATGAATTTTATGGTATATGAATTGTACCTCAATAAAACTCTTTTTAAAAAAAGGAAATACAGTTTTACATCCCATACAATTGACCCTTTTCAAGTCAAAATTGACTCATAGCTGACCCTTCAGCCAATTTTGAGAGGCTGTAAATTGCACGGGAGATGGTGGATTTGAGCCTTGTGCTTCTGAGTTAGGATCACAATTCCTTGTCACTAGGCCACCAGTACTGTAACCATTACATTTCTAATTTTGGAACCTTTGTATCACACACTGAAAGAAACCCATGCCCATTCATAGCCACTTCCTGTTAAGGATGTTGTTCCATCTTTAAGCTTGTAAATTGTTTTCAGTGGTATTTTATCATTTGCAGTGATGTGTCTTGCTTCCTTGCCCAGTTTTCCTGACTTGTTGGGCCTCTCGTACTGCAGCTGGACCTTCCATCAGTCTGTGGTCGTGGCAAGGGCAGCATCCTGCCTTGTTTCTGAGCTTAACGGAAAGCAACCACTCTTAGCATTAAGTGTGATGTTAGCTGTGGGCTTTTTGCTGATAAACCTTTCTGTTCCTAAATTTTTTGTATAATAGATACAGACAACACTGACACTAAAGTTAACTCCGCAATAAGGGATGTACCTTTAACTTGCTGGTCTGTCTAATACTTCTCTAAATCTGATCATTCACATTGAGACAGACTAGGAAGAAGGATTGGCCATCCACTTCTGAAATAGCAGGCCTCTGAAAACCC
>NW_006399882.1:7819564-7840187 GCF_000299155.1 Elephantulus edwardii | reverse complement strand
TGGGATAATTGGGATGGGAGTGTCAGAGACAGTGCGATTGGCACAGGACAGAGCGGAGTTTAGGGCTGTTGTTCATAGGGTCACTATGAGTCGCAGGCGACTCGACAGCACATAACAACAACATAATTTTTTGTACCAACTTCTGCTTTTTTATTCAAGTATTTAATTCATTTTTTGTTTATCAATTGATGAATTAGAATTTTCTGTTCGTGTTCTCTATGTTCCGTCTTTATTATTGCTTCAATTTTTCCCTTGTTGGCTGCTTTTATATTTAATATAGCACTTTCCCCGTGTATTATTTTAGTTCCCTTATTGGTTCTTTATTTTTAAGATATATACTATTGTAGCTGTAATTAATAATCTTAATATAGAACAATTTAGCTTAGGTTAATTATGAATTTAAAACTTAGCAGTACATAGAGATTTTGCTTAAATAGTTTTTCTCCATTTAATTATAAATATACATCCTAAGCTATTTCCTAATTATTGCTTTATGTAGTTGTCTTACTTTTTCACTCAGTTAAGAGTAGCAAAGAGTTATACCTTTAGACCATCTTTTATAATTACCAGTTGTGGTATTATTAACACGTTGCCGCAAATGATGGTAATACATCGAAAAAAATGTGTTTCTAAGCAGGGTCGTCAGTTAAAAGTGTGTGGCAGTGTGTTAAGGGAACACTGGCAGCCTAGTGGTAAGAAGTCATACTGCATTCATTCCCAAAGTTCAGGTCACCAGCTGCTCCGCAGGAGATGAAAGTCTCCTCCTGTGTGATTTAGTGCCTCTGAAAACCTGCTGGAGGATCAGCTGAGGGTTGGTTCCAACTCGACAACACAGTATCATCATCATCATCATGGTGATATTACTTGTTCCTGTGAATCTGAGTTACGGTGTACTCATATTTCGATTCAGCTGGAGAGGGTCTCTTACAGAGTTGTGTACAGGGTCAGCCCGCGGTAGATGCTTTCTCTTATTGTCTCTTTGGGGATATCACCATTTTTCTGAAAGACAGAATTCTTAGTTGACAGTATTTCTTTTAGTGCTTGGAAGTGATCCCACTGTTTTCTGACCTCCATAGTTTTTCAATAGAACTCACCTGTTAAATGTGAACAAAAGCTCCTTCCAAGATTGTCATTGTCACCAGCTTGACTATGATGTGCCTAGGTTTGTTGTTGTTGCTATGTGCCATTGAGTTGCCTGTGACTGCCAGTGACCCTGTGTACAACAGCCCTAAACCCTGCTCTATCCTGTGCCAGTCTCACTGTCTCCGACACACCTGCCTCCATTACCCTACTCACTGAATCAGTGCATCTCATCCAGGGTCTTCCCCTCCTGCACTGTCTCTTTGTGTGAAGGTAAGTAGTTAAGACTGATCATAGACTAGTCAGAGAACCTTCCAGTTGGTTTAATCATTTAAGCACTGGTAGGTTAGTCTGTAACGAAGGGCTACTTAGGAATTGGTAATTGGCTTGGACTGCCTCCCCGTGGCGTGACTTCCTTATGGTAGTTGGTGGAGCTGAGGACTGACAGCATCCTGAAAGGTTTTTTTGATGGTTTTTTGGTGGTTTGGACAGACCTGATGCCTCTGTGCTCAGAGCCTGAGTGACTTGACTTTGCTCTTTGCTCCTCCCTCAGATGACTTTCCGAAGCCCCAGATCATCACCCAGCCGGAGACGACCATGGCCGTGCTGGGCAAGGACATCCGCCTCATGTGCTCGGCAGCCAGCAGCAGCAGCTCACCCATGACCTTCGCCTGGAAGAAGGACAACGAGGTGCTGGCCGATGCAGACATGGAGAACTTTGCACACGTGCGCGCGCAGAGCGGCGAGGTGATGCAGTACACCACCATCCTGCACCTCCGCCACGTCACGTTTGGGCACGAGGGCCGCTACCAGTGCGTCATCACCAACCACTTCGGCTCCACGTACTCACACAAGGCCAAGCTCACCGTGAACGGTACGGGAGCCCATCCTGACATCCTGGGGTCGGGTCCTGGGAAGCCGCACTGCGGCAGCTCACTGTGGGAGACACAGCATGCTTGGCTGGGATCCGCCTGTGTCCTAGGTGCTCCCTGTTCCCTACAGCATGTTTTACACATTGAAGAGTTAGTCTCTCAGAAGTTTTACCTTCTCCCTTAAATATGCTAAGGGGAATTGTGGGGCTAAGCCTAGAAATTATGCTCTTCCATGAATCTCTGAGTGATGCATGCAGTTAAGCACTCAACTGGCAGAAAGGTTGGGAGTCCCAAATCCATCCATAGGGCCTCGGAAGACGGGCCTGAAATGTGGTTCTGAAAGGTCACAGCTTTGTGAGCCGACGGAAGAGTTCTCCTCACACGCGTGTGTTTGCCGAGAACCAAAACTGACTCAACAGCGAATACCGTTATCCTCCATTAGTCAGGTTCCAGACTCCAGACACAGCTTAAATTCTGTGGAAATGGCCCCAATAGATGGCACAGCCCGTTAAGCCAGAAGCCAACCTGGGCGGGGCCAGGTCACTCTGAGTGGAGCTGGATGGTCCGAGAGGCAGAATGGTCCTGGGAATGTGTCTGACAGGAATCTTTCTGCTTTACAGCCTTCCTTCCGAAGTGTTAGTAGTTAACCACTCCTACGCCAGTGCCCAGCGCGGCCAGGATTGCTCATTGCTTATGTGGTCAGCCCCTAACTGAAAGGTCTGATGGTCTAAATGTACTGAGGTTAAACCCATCAGCTCCTCCACTGAGAAGTGGAGCTGCCTGCGTTTGTAAAGCTTACAGCCTTGGTACCTCTGGGGCAGTTTACTGTCCTGAAGGGTAGCTGTGTCCCTGAGTACCGCCAGCCAGAGGTGACCGTGCTGTTCTCCACAGGGAGATGGGATTTGATTGGCAACGGCAGTTCTTGGTTAGTCCTGTGACCAGATGTGATTCTGATTGACTTCTTGTTGTTGTTATGTGCCGTTGTTTGCGACTCATAGCGCCCCTTTGTACAACATCCCTAAACCCTGCTCTGTCCTGTGCCAATCTCACTGCTTCTGACACACCCATCCCGATTACCCCAGTCACTGAATCAATCCATCTCATAGATGGTCTTCCCCTCTTGCACCGTTCCTCCACCCTCCCAAGCATGATGTCCCTCTCCAAGGACCTGTCCCTCCTTGCAACATGCCCAGAGTATGTCAGATGAAGCACCAGAATCCTTGCCTCCAAAAGAGCCACCCGGTTTAACCCTTTCCAGGATGAATCTGTTTGTTTTCCTAGCACTCCATGGTATTCTCAATACTCTTCTCCAGCACCACAGCTCAAAGGCATCAATTCTCCTTCTATCCTCCTTGGTCATTGTCCAACTCTCTGATGCATAACAAGTGATTGCAAAGACCATGGCCTGTATCAGGCACACCTTAGTCTCCAGAGAGACACTGTTGCTCTTGAGTACTTTAGAGAGGTCCCTAAACAGCAGACTTTCCCATCGCAATACATTTTTTGATTTCCTGACTGCTGGTGCCTAGAGTGTTGACTGTGGAGCCGAGCAAACTGAAGCTGTGAACACTCTCAATCTCTTCACCATCCATCCTGATGCTGCCAGTTGGTCCAGTGGTGAGAATCTTTGTCTTCTTGACATTGAGCCTCAGTCCATACTGAAGGCTGCAGTCCTTGACCCTCTGCAGCAAGTGCATGAGGTCCTCCTCAGTTTCAGCAAGCAGGGTTGTGTCATCTGCATAATGCAGATTGTTGATAGATCTTCCACCAATCCTGATGCCACAATTCTCCTCATAGAGCCCAGCTTATCAGATAATCTGCTCTGCATACAGGTTGAAAAGGTATGGAGACAGGACACATCCCTGGTGTACACCTTTCCCAGTTTTGAACCATGCAGTGTTACCCTGCTCTGTTCTGACGACTACCTGTTGGTCCAAGCATAGGTTTCGCATTAGCACAATTAAATGTTCTGGGATTCCCATTCTTCTTAAGAGTCAGCCACAGTTTGTTATGATCCACGCAGTCCAATGCCTTTGCATAATCCTGATTAAAAGGTTAGCTTGTAGGTCATCAGACGTGCTAGAAGTGCTGTGCTCTTTAAGGCCCTGCAGACTGCAGAGAGATGAATTCTCAGCTGCTCTTTAGCCGGAATGTTCTGACTCAGAGGGAACACTCGTTTTTGAAAGCTCAGTGGTTTGACTTTGCGCTGAGGGACCTGGGTGGGAACTGCAGTGCTGTGTGTGTGTGTGTCTGAGTGCTCACTGCTCTGCTGGGGGATAGTTCAGGGAAAAATAAGCCCAAGAGGACCGTTTTCTGCCCACGTGCACCTTAATGGCCCACCACCTCCAGAACGGTTTTAGAGGGAAGAGCCAGCCATTGCTGTCCAGGTCAGAGCATGTCATCTGCTTCCATCTTGATGGAGTGGCTGTCTCCCAGGTGGTCCTGGTGGTGAAGGTTGGCATGCATGGGTCCCGCACAGTGTGAGGACCCCTGAAGAGATGGATTGCTATCTGAGGTGGAACACGGGGATGCTCTTGGAAGTCTTGCATTGGAGGAACACAAAGCCAAGGGTTTGTGGACAGAGACTGATGTAAATGTTTTGCTTCAGGGAAGAGTTGGGGACATCCTCGGACCCCAGGGCCCAGTCAGCGGGAGGGTGCAGGTGGCAGCAGTGGCATGAAAGGTGGTGAGGTAAATGGATTTGCTGGCATGTGGTGAGGAGTTCGTTCGGCTGAGGCCTCTGTTCATCTCTGCACCTGCACCTGACCTTCTATCTCTCTGCTTTTAGTGTTGCCATCGTTCACCAAAATGCCCCACGACATCGCCATCCGGACTGGCACCATGGCCCGCCTTGAATGTGCTGCCCGCGGCCACCCCAACCCCCAGATTGCCTGGCAGAAGGACGGCGGCACGGACTTCCCCGCCGCCCGGGAGCGCCGCATGCACGTCATGCCCGACGACGATGTGTTTTTCATCACCGACGTGAAGATCGACGACATGGGGGTTTACAGCTGCACAGCACAGAACTCCGCCGGCTCCGTGTCTGCCAACGCGACCCTGACTGTGCTAGGTGAGCTCCTGATACCGTGTGTATGTGCGTGTGTGAACGTGTCCCCCAACACTACCCCCTCCTCGGTGGGCTCCCAGCACCGTGTGTGCGTGAGTGTGAACGTGTCCCTCGACACTACCCCCTCCTCGGTGGGCTCCTGACACCGTGTGTATGTGCGAGTGTGAATATGGCCACTGACACTACCCTGTCCTACATGGGCTCCCGACACCTTGTGTGTGTGAGTGTGTGTGTGTGGTGGGTTGGGTTAGCCCTTCTAACAAGCCCACCACTCCCGTACTAGATCATCACAGCATTTTGTTGAGATGTTGCGTATTCTTTACTGCGATGCTGAGGCAGACCTGTGGAATAGTAACTTGGTGGTCTCGTGGGTTCTTGCAGAAACCCCATCCCTGGTGGTGCCCCTAGAGGACCGTGTGGTGTCGGTAGGAGAGACTGTGGCACTGCAGTGCAAAGCCACCGGCAGCCCGCCACCCCGCATCACCTGGCTCAAGGGGGACCAGCCTCTGGGCCTCACAGAGCGGCACCACTTCACCCCTGGCAACCAGCTGCTCGTGGTGCAGAACGTGGCGGTGGAGGACGCAGGCAGGTACACGTGTGAGATGTCCAACGCCCTGGGCACCGAGCGTGCACACAGCCAGCTCAGCGTGCTGGCCGCCACTGGCTGCAGGAAGGACGGGACCAGCGTGGGCATCTTCACCATCGCCGTGGTGTGCAGCATCGTGCTGACCTCTCTGGTCTGGGTCTGCATCATCTATCAGACCAGGAAGAAGAGCGAGGAGTACAGTGTCACCAACACAGGTCAGGGCGGTGAGCGGAAGTCACTTCCTGGGAGGGGGAGGAGCCAGGGGTATTTTTGAGTTAGCCCGGGTCCCGGATTTCACTACGTTCCCGACTGCAGAAGAGCTGTGAACGTGGAGTCATTTGGGACAGTTGAGCCCACAGGCACTGTTTGAGGTTTTAAGAATTTATACTGGATGGGAAATTCTTAAATGAAAATTGGCTGTGAACCCCACTTAGCATTTTCTGTCTGTGATACTTTGGAGGCATCTTGGTGCCTGTTGTCAGGCGCACAGGTTGGATTGTTCTTGAAGTGACCTCACAGCACCGTGTTCCTGCGATCGTCCACTCTCCTGTGGATTTAACTGTCTTGGGGAGGGTGAGGATCTGTCAGGCCTCCCTGGCCACTGTGGATGGGCCCTGACATGAGTTCCCTGTCTCCTTACAGATGAAACCATCGTGCCACCTGATGTGCCAAGCTACCTCTCCTCTCAGGGGACCCTTTCTGACCGCCAGGAAACCGTGGTCAGGACTGAAGGTGGCCATCAGGCCAACGGGCACGTCGAGATCAACGGTAAGGCAGCAGCCCCAGCCAAGGAGGCCCAACTTGAGTGTCCTGTGGTTGATGAGGCTTGGGGAGTTGCCGAGCTAGAAAGCTACCTGACAGGGGCTTCAGGTGATGCTCTAAATTTCATCCGAGTCGATTCTGCAAAGTTTTGAGGTCCCTGGGAGTCACTGTGTGTTACGGCTGTGCTCATAGGCTGCCTTGTGCCTGACTGTGGGGGGATCTGTTGCAGGTGTGTGTCCGCGAGATGCAGGCTTCTTTCCAGAAGTTGACGCTCGAGCTGTGGCCTGCCGGCAGCCAAAGCTGTGTGTGGGGTTCACTAAAGAGCCGTGGAGGATGGCAGAGAGAGCAGACAGGACCCACAGTCCTCACAGAACAGGTACGAGATCGTTTAGCAGGAAAAACATTTTTTTCCCGAAATTTGGGCTGACGTCACTAATGGGAGAGATACGGCATTGGCGCATGTGCATGAAATGATCAAAAAAGCTGTCATGGCATCCCTTCAGTAAATCTAGACTGTGGCAAGTGTAGATTTTATAAGTAAAATAAAGAACAAAGCTTGAACACAATGGCAATCTCAGCACCTTTTCACCAGGGCTCTTCTGAGACCCCCGTTTCTGAGTGCTTAGGAGACCAGGGCTGTCCACTGGCTGTTTGCTCCAAGCATGTGGTCACCTCTGAGGCTGGGGTCCTAAAGCATCTCTGCTTTGTCCTTCAGAGCAGAGTGGCTCAGCCGTGTGCAGCGATTGCAGTGGGGACGCCGACATGTACCCCAGGGAGCATGCCTTCCATCTTCAGCCCGCAGCCAGAGATGGGGCCCAGCCCAGCACGCCAGGCAGCCGGAACCCCAGCCGGGGGGACCGAGAGCACATGCCCTGTCCCCCAGGTGGCACTGCTGATGGGGCCTGTGCTGACTGCAGGGCTTCCCTCTACCCCAGTAACCACGACAGAATGCTGACGTCCTTGAAGCCAGGAGCGCCTCTGGATGGAAAAGGTAGCTTTTTATTACCTTCTGAGGAGTGAGTGGCTGGTGCGCTGGGACCGGGTCTGACGTGTCCTTCTGTCTTGTCTTGTAGGAGGTTCCTCTTGGACTCTAGCGAGGTTGTGCGAGCCGGACTCCCCAGGCTTCCAGGCTGCCCCGACACTCACGGCAGGCAGCCCTGAGTTCACAGAAGCCGCCCCAGGGGGCCCCAGTGAAGCCCAGCACTTGCTTCTTGCCAACGGGCACGTCCCCCAGGCCTGCGACTCCAGCCCCGAGTCCACGCCACTGACAGGACAGCATCCAGGGAGCAGGGGCGTGCCACTGCTGTTTGCACCGGAAATCTAGGCTTTGTCTACCTCAGCTCTCAGTGTGTCAATCCTCAGCAAGAAAACGGGGGGCAGAGAGACTGCGAGGAAGCTTGGGTGTGAGCGTCACTGACGTGCATAGATTTAACTTCCATGTGGAGTGTCCGTAGTTCAGAGGACTCGCATCTGAAGCAAGAGGCTATTGTGTACAAAAGGCAGAAAAAGTATTTGATACCATTGTACATAAGAGTTTTCAGAGATTTCATATATATTATATATCTTTTACAGAGGCTATTTTGATCTGTAGTGCATGGTTAACAAAAAATATTGTACATTTTTGGCAATATTATTTTTCATAACAGGTTGCTGTTTGTTTTGGGGTGGTTGGACAGTTCTGGTGCCTTAATGTATGTGTGGAGTTTGTAGAGGCTAACACCACATTTGCTCCAACAGTTGATGAGTGGGAAGGGGAAAGTCCCTGGATTCATACTTCACAGAGTCAGAGCTGGAGGCCTCACATCCGGGTCAGAAATGACCTCACAGCAGGATTGTTCACCTGTGGGTGGCCTAGTGGATAGGGAGCTGTGCAGCCAACCTAAAGGCGCACAGTTCAGATCCACCAGCTGCTCTGAGGGAATAAGATGGGCACACCCCTCTTGTGCAGTTTACAGCCTTTGAAAAGCCCCTGGAGGGTGAGCTGAGAGTCGGCTCTGACTTTATGGAGGTGTTTTTGGTGGTTTTTTAACGAGTCAGGGTATTAAACCCACTGTAGGCAGTAACAGCAGTGTGCCCCGCCTGCCCTCCCCACTGTGCTCTGATGGAAGCAGGTGTGGTCTCGTCACTGTCACTTGGCTGTCATCTGGCTTTCTTTTACCCTCAAGGCTGCTGGTGTTGGTACCTGTGGATTTTTCAGTAGTGATGTTTTAACTCTGCCAGCATAAGTAACAGGACCTTGGAGAATGGAAGACAGTCAGGTTCTTCCTTTCAGGGCCAGCTCACTTCTACTGAGGACTCGGCCTGTCCGTGCCCCCGCCTCACGTCAGACTCTGGCTTCCACTGTCGGCCAGCCCCTGCCCTGGGCTCTGGGGATATTTGCACTTTTAGGACCTGTGGCCAGCCATCCTGTGAGTGCCAATGTGAAATTCAGTGAAAATTAAATTGAAACAAGGTCCTTAAAAATCTCAGAAAGAAGCTCCTTTGGCAAAAAGCTGAAGGTGGGTATGAACAGAACAGTTACCTGTTTGAAACTTCATCATCACTGTTCCAAAAGGTAAGCATGTTTCGAGGTTTTTGTTTCTCAGCATTTAACTAATTAATGTTACTTCCACAAAATATGTGAATTTGCTGCTTCTGAGAGGCAATGTGAAAGAGGAAGTATTACTTTTATGTACAAAGTTATTTATTTATAGAAATTTTTGGTACAGTGTACATTGAAAAACATGTAAAATATTGACGCATCTAACAACTGGCACCGAAGTGTCTTTAATAAAGGTTCATTTATAAGTGTCGGTGTGTGGTCAGCTCTTTCTGCACACACTGACCAGCGTGGCTGTCCCCCCACTGAACTCCATGGGCCCCACAGACCCACCGCTGTGGCTGGGTGGGGTTACACAGCTAGATTCCCAAGATTCTCCCTCAGAATTTTCTAGACCTGGAGCTGATTAGTCAAGCCCTGAAATCCAAGTGTGGCGACTCTCCCATTGCAGCCCTTTGATTTTCAGTGTCGTGCTGAAAGCTTCAGGAGCAGACCTGTTAACGGACACTGGTATCCGGAGCCATCTAGAACCTCCCTTCTCAGCCCAAGCATGCAGGCAGGGGCACAGGGTCCACGGCTCCCCGACCAGCCAGAGCTTCCCTTCTCAGCTCGAGAATGCAGGCAGGGGCAGAGTCCACTGCTCCCTGATCGGCCAGACTGTCTCTCTTCAGCCTGAGAATGCAGACGGGGAATAGGGTCTATGGGTGTCTGGCTGGCCAGACCCTCCCTTGGCCTAGGAATGCAGGCTGAGGACACGAGGCCTACATCTGGCCGGCCAGGCCCAGCCATCACTGCATCTGCTTGCTATCACACTCCACACCACACGGGCTACTGGGCACTTCTCCACAAAGGAATACAATTGTCTTCCTTTTAGGTGAAATCGGAGGATAATGAAATGGAGCAGCCAGGTTACCTAGAGAGAATGCTTTGCTAGGCACCAGCAGCTGGTCTGTTACACCCTAGGAATCAATGGGGAGACACCCACTTGCACACACAGTCCCTGCATCTAGCCATTTAAAAAAAATTCTAACCATCTCTCCCTTCACTGTTAGGAACAGGAATAAAAGATCAGATGCAGGTCAGCAAGGGCTCTGAAGGGCCTGAATTCCCCACTACCAACCTTATTTATTCAGAGTTTCTGAGAAAGTGGCTTAGAGTACTGTGAGGGACATGATGAGTTTTGGTTTTCTGTTTAACTTCCTGGGGCACAGGCTGGTTGACTTTGTGCTGGGCAGCCTGAGTGACAGAGGACACCTGTTCAGTGTGGCAGTCACAACAGAGTTGGGTCCAGAAAACTGAGTTTTGTCCAGAAGGCCTGGAAGCCACTCCGGGAAGGGGGCCCACTCTCCACAGATGTGGGGCCGTCTCTCAGTTCAGGAGTGCACTCGGCCGAGCTCCGACAGCAGGCTGCGTGTCTGGTCATAAGCACCGAGAAAGATGAACCCGCCCAGGCTGATGGCTGCCATCCGAGGGAAGACACCTGCAAACAATCTGGGGAGAAAAGCAGGAATGTTCTTAACAATGTGTGTGTGAAAAGAGAGTTCACCAATTCCAGTACCACAGTGTTCAACTCTGCACGCCATGCTCATTAGCCCCCCCAGAGCAGCACTGATAATATATGTGCACTAAATTGCTCAAGTAGTCCTGCTGAAGTTTCAGCCTGTTTGGTGAATAGCTTACTAGAAGCATTCTCAATAACTCACAATAGTTTTGAAATCTTGCAGAGCTTTTCCCCAAGTGCAACCCTCCCTGTTCTTCCCATTTTAGAGATGCTGGAATCAGTTGTGAGAAAGGAGTGGAAGAGGCTACTCCACAGGGCTGTGGGCTCACCCCACACAAAGGCAGAGAGGTGGTCTTGAGCCGCTGCCCCTGCGGGGGACTCCACCAGCGTGCTGCCGCGGCAGGGACTCAACTCTCCATGGACACCCTGTTTGCTTTGTCCCTAATTAAGGACAGGAATGGCAAACGGGTTGCAGCTGGGCAAGGAGCCGCCCCAGGCACAGCCAGCCTTAAAGCAGCACCTTCATGATTACCAAAGACTTGGGGGCCAGCCGGAATCACCACGTGGAGTCACCACGTGGGTGACTGGAAACGTAGACTGGGGATTCATTTAATAAAAACTTCCCACAGCTACAGAAGGAAGCCTGGTGGCTGTGTATATCTGTGTATATCTACAGGCTGTGTATAGGTATTTGTTCAGGATGGTCAGTGAGCCACTGTAATGGGAAACAGCCCACCACGCACCTCAGTGAAGGAATGATGGTACAGTGCGCCCACGTACATTACAAAGGACTCAGCCCACTGAGTAGGAACAGGACTTAAAACAGCATAATGCTGCCCTGGGGACCTAGTGGTACACATCTGTGCTGCATGACCAAGGCACACGGTTCAAGTCCACCAGCTGATGTGTGGGAGAAAGATGGGCCATCTACTGCAGGACAATTTACAGCTTCAGAAAATCCACTGGAAGATCAGAACAACCACATACTTAATTGAAGAACCTCTTTTTATTGTCTAGAAGTGGTCATAAAAAGTCTGCAGAAGATTGTACAGTGAGGAGAGAAAACTTGTTCAGCGTCATGCAAGTTGTGTTTGTTTTGTTTTAATGAGGGCCGGGCTGCCCGTGGGGTTCTCCCTCACATGCCGTCTCAGTCCTGCAAGGCCGGAGCTCAGCTACTCCTGGCAAGAGACGCGGGGAGGCAGTTTATGTTTTCACTAGTTGACAATGGAATCTATTCGCGTAAGTGCTGCCTTACAGTCCTTTCAGTGAGTGCCCCAACTGAACCAGAGGCAGAGAGGACAGAGGGAGCAGGGTGGTGTGCTGGTGGCCAGTGGTCAAACGTGGTGACACAGGGACAGAATTCACGCTGCTCACAGCAAAGAAAAACGTGCAGCCAGTCAGTTAACGAGAACAGAAGGCAGGCAGGCAGGCGAGATGGGAACCAACCCAGCTCCCCTCTGCTTTCTGCCGACACATCAAAGGAGTATGTGTTCTTCCTCCTATGGAGAAGTCATTTGCCCGGAAGGAGATCCTCCCAGCACGCAGCAAAAGCCCAGCTCTTCTGGTGTGGACCACACCTGCATACCCCGAGGCTGGGGGCAAGGTGGCAAGCCCACCAGGTGAAAACACCCACATCTCTGTGCAGTGAGAGAGAGGAGAGTGAGTGCATGGCGGGGGGCGGTTGGGCAGGTGGCAGTGGCTTTGTGCATGGAAGCTGGCCTGAGACACAACTGGAGGGCCGAGGATGCCCAGGACCACTGTTTAAACAGCTGCCCACATCTGCAGGACTGCTCTTGTTTTGCCTTGGTATAGTTTTGGGCTTTTCCCCCTGAATTACTTTTCTTTCTTTATATTTCAACTAAGTGAAAGTCACAGCTGCCTGGCGTACTCTACTAAGAATGCTACTGTCTGTGCTTGCTATTTAGCTGAAGACTAAGACAGCGAATATCCAAATCCCTGTCCCAGGGCTGACACTGGCGACGGGGCAAAGGCTCAGGACGTTGGCACATTGTGAAGCCCTGCTCGAGCTGCTGCCCTGCCTGTGGTACATCCAGTCACTCCCTCAGGGGGCAGGGAAGTGCTATCTGCAGTCAAGTCCAGAAATGCTTTCTCCACAAGCTTCCGACAGCCACGGCTTTGCCCCCTCAGACACAATCCCGTCATCAAGAAAGATGCTATCAGAGAACTGGACGTGAGCATCCAAAGACAAGACAGTGGAATCCTGAAGTTCAACTTGTAATAAGCTACAGCGGTCACTTCTCCACATGTCCCCCCAACATTATCTGAACCACTGACAAGGAACACAGGGCTCTGGAGCTTTGTTCTTCAGGGCAGAGCGCTTCAGACAGGACCAAGTAGATTTGTCTTCCTCAGCAGGGTACTGGCTACGGACTGTCCCTGGTACAGACACCCATGGTTCCCTCCTTCCCATGTTCATGCCATGCTTGACTTCAATGATCAGTCACTGTATTCCTGAATCCCAGCCCCAGTCTCGACAGCCTTCAGTCCTTCAGGCAGTCATGCCAAGCCACCAGGGTTGTCACAAGACCACTCACGTTAACACTCTTTAGTCTCTGAGCTGGAATGTTTAGGAGGCTGCGGGTGCTTTATTGCAGACATATTAACGGAGGCCTAACTTCAACATTTCGTGTTTCTCAGACTACCACCTTCCGTGCAAACATTCCAAAGGCACCCCAAAACTATAACCACTCCACCTAGCACTGGAGTGAAGTTCGAGAACCACAGGACCTGCTCTGCTGCAGCCCTGCTGAGCTTTATTTTTTTAATTTCATTGTTGCCCTTTTCCTGCCCCACCCCACGTCTTCACTCCTGACCTGCCGCCCCAGGGTGGTTCCTGCTCTGCTCTAACAGGAAAACTGGTAGCTAATCCCAAAGGGAAAATGCCAATCTCATAATTTAACACAAGTATCAACATTAAGACAGTATTAGAGGTAGGTTGTAAGCCAGCTGCAAAGCTGAACTATAATCTTGAACAGAGAGCCCTCTATAAGATAGATGTTTGAGGTACTCAAAAATAAAAACATAGTGGACCCCAACCACTAACACGTCACTCTCACATGGCACCCCTTCATGTTGTAAGCATCATATAACAACATGTAGACCCCTAACATGGACAAATGCAGCCCAGAGAGGTTACTATTAACTGAAATGTGGGTGGTTCAAACCCGCCAGCTGCTCTCGGGGAGAAAGAAGACACGTCTTCCCATACTGGCTTGTCCATAATACTACTATGTAATTATCCTGTGTGTGTTAGAAACCCTCTCCTGTATGATGGGGCTTAGTGGTAAGGAGTTGTGCTGCCAAGCCAAAGGCAAGCAGGGGAGAGATGTACAGTTGGCTCCCATGCAGTTTCCTGCTTCTGAAATGATGTTAATGAGGCAGGTGAGAGGTGGTCATGCAATGAAGAAATCACTGCATGATGTGGTCTGGGATGAGATCAGCCAATTAGACGTAAGGGAATCACACTTCCCTGGGGTGTCTGGCATCGTTTTATTGCTTCACAAGAGATAAGAGAGGGAAGTGAACAGGGTGGAGGTAGGGGTGCCCCAGCACCAGAGGTGGACCAGGTTTCTGGGCTGAAAACTAGAACTGGGAGACACGCATAAAATCTTTCCTAGAGCCCTGACCCTGGCTTTGGATGTAGAGTCTCTCAAGTGTTAGAGAAAACGTGTCTGTTTAAGCCCTCCAGTGTATTAACTGTCCCAGCAGCACCAGATAAAGGCACGCAGGTATCTCCTTCCAAAAAGATGACAGCCCTGGCAGTGCTATGGGGGTGACCAGTCATCAAAACTTATGTGACAGAACCCAGAAACAACTAGGGTATAAGCAGCAGGAAAGAAAGGTGTCCCTCAATCTCACTGGGGCTTAAGTACCTCAGGGAAGGAGGGAGAGGCAGTGGACGGGGAAAAGGTCTGCTCTTGGCCTTACCCCGAGATGCCTTGTGTCCGCCAGACCCCCTGCAGGGCGGAGAGCACGTTCCCATCCGCAGCGCTGGAACCCGTCTGCAGAAAAAAAGCAGAGGTGACGTCCAATGGCTCCAATACCTGTGGGTGCACATCTCCCACCACCCTCATGTGCATCTCCAGGCATCCTCTGGATCCCGCCCAGCCAGAAACGCTTCCACTCGGTGCCTGGACCGGAAGTGGCTTTCTGGGTTATTTCTCCCAATCAGCGCAGTGTAGAGATGTGTGTTTCCAGTGACCATTTCACAGGAACAAGAATGAAATGACTATATTTTTTATGAAGGGACAGAATAATCTGTCCAAATGAGGGAATTATGAAACTTCCCTAAATAGCTAATAAACGTGGAATAAAATATGCATGTTCAATCCAGAATAAGGGTTCTTACATTCTGCCCCGTCAAACTAAGTGCCTAATTCTGGCATACCTGTTTCAATCTCCTAAAATAATCTGGTTTTTCTTTTGGAGCAGATCTATAATATATATTACATCTCCCTATGTCTTACTGTACCCATTAAAATTTTTTTGGTGGGTTTTTTTTTTCTGGTCTTTTAAACAATTATGTTTTTAACAGAATGAAAGCCAAGCATCACCTAAATTCAGGGGCCACCACTTACTTGCGACATGACATGCAACATGTCAGCCTGAATTTCAGAGCTGATTTGAACATAGCATTACCTACAATAGCTTATCGGTCCCCACTTGCTTATTTAGCGTGGGTTTGACATGATTCTGAAGGCAAAATGCCATGCAGATTCTGATCTTGGTGACCCGGGTGAACGCCAGCCTTAGCAGGTTGCCAGGCCACCTCTCGAGCGCGGAAGCAGCTGCTGCCACGTCAGGAAAGCGGGCACCACTCTGTCCACCTCACGGAGGTGTGCATTCCGGCACTCACACAACAGTGTGCTCCTGTCATACTCACCTTGGCCAACATGATTCTCGTCTTTGCCACATCCAGAGGCGTGGTGACCGCAGCTGCAAATCCACCTGTGCACATAGAAACACCCAATGCATGAGGCAAACTGCTCACCGGGTTTAGACAGCCTTCATACGAGGCACACACTGCTCACCGGGTATAGACAGCCTTTCCGTGAGGCACACACACTGCTCACCGGGTATACACGGTCTGCACAAGGCACACACTGTGCTCACCGGGTATACACAGTCTGCACGAGGCACACTGGGTGTATAGACAGACTTCAGGTTAAAGAGCAGTCCTGGTGGTACCCTGGTGAAGCGCTTGGCTGCTAATGGAAAGGTCAGTGCCTCAGGCCACCAACAGGTCCAGGAGAGAAAGCTGTGGTGCCTTTTCCCACAAAGGTGCACAGCCTCAGAACCCCTCAGGGGAAGTCCTCCCATGTCCCACAGGGCCTATGAGTCAGAACTGACTTGACAACAAGGGGTTCTGGTTTAGACAACTCCTAGTGGCCTTATTTTTAAGGTTATATAAATTTGCCCTCACTCTGAAACGGTGGAATGAACCCCTCCACCCGCCACCTCCTTCTCCCACAGAGCAGCTGGGGGACCCAACCTCCAAACTGAGTGAGCGGCTGAGCTCTTAGCTACACCATCAGGGACCCCTCATTCTTCCACTAAAATAAAGTGAAACAAGAACTGGATGTACATGCTCCTACAGGAACGGATCTTGTTTGTAATTCAGAGACTGTCTATAGTGATTATATCATTTTTTAAATTCTTTGTAACACTGCCAAAATCATGACCATGTCCACCTGACCAAGTCAAGAAGGGCATGTAAAGTGTTTACCTGCACACTTTGGTTCTTTGGCAGTGGTTTAGAATTCCCAAGAAAAGAGAAGGCCAAACACTGTTTTAGGCACTTAAGCAGGACGTGAGACCCCACAATACACCTTGCTTTTTTGTGTACTAGCCAAGGCACCTCAGTGTGCGCACACGTGGCAGACTGTACCAGCTGTAAGGAGGAGCGCCTCTCAGAGCTCTGTGCCTTTAACTGACCTCACACGCTTCTGTCCACGCTGCACCCAGTGGAATGGACAAATGGGAGCAGGACAGGGATAATCTGTGAAACTGGCTGGATTCTGCAAGTTGAAAGATTCAGTCTGTTCTACAGACCTCCTGACAGCAGGCCACTCATTGAAGCCGCTGCGAAGCCCCGGACTCCACCTTCCCAGAGCCTGTCCCGGTCTTTCTTCTGACCTCCTTTTTGTCCTTCTATTTAAATAGCCTGATGCCCAACTGTCCACAGAATTCAAGGCTGTCTGCACGTACAGATCAAGGGATGGGAGGAATCTCGTTTCCCTTCTTTCTTAAAATACTGAAGCCACTTTATGGCATCAATAGTTTATATAACTAGAAGAAATACATTTCTAAACCCCAAAAAGGTCTGAGGAGGTAAGTCAAGATTCCCAGGGGACATAACACACACACACACACACACACACACACACACACACACACATACTCTCCCCCCCAAAAAAACACCCCACATACAAAACCTATGCTAACTCCAAAAGACTTTGTAAAGACTTGGTTTTCACAAGCTCGGGTGAAATGGCAGTTGGATATGAGTGGACCAGAACACCAGTGTGAGGTATGTTCTTCTAATAGCACTCTGCATCAAGTTGTATGGTATGTGGACAAGAAGGCCACTTGATCTCTGTCAGGTATCTTTCCACATCTGTTGCATTACTGCACCATCTCCATGCGGCAACATTTATGATGATACTGACTTTGTAAAAGATGCTTTTATGTTCTACTTAAGTTATATATGAGTGACATAATCTTGAGTATTTTTAACAGGAATATTGGAATCCCACTTGTACATTTTGAAAAGGTGAAACTATGTAAAAAAGAACATGGAAATTGTATTGGACCAAGACCCATCAACTACCTGCAATATGCAGATGATACCACTTTTCGTTCAAAAAAACCCAAAGATTTGAAACATCTATTGATGAAGTTCAGTGACAACAGCCTTCAGTATAGATTACACCTCAACATAAAGGAAACAAATTCTCACAACTAGACCAATAAGCAATATCCTAATAAATGAAAAAACAATTCAAGTTGCAAGGATTTGACTTGACCTAGATCCACAATCAATATCCATGGACGTGACAGTCAAGAAAGGGAATGACGTACCACAAGACCTACTACAAAGGACTCTTTAAAGTGCTAAAGTTCAAGGACATCATGTTATATACTTAAGTGCACTTGATTCAAGCCAGTCTTTCCATCAGCCTTAAATGTATGTAAAAGTTGGACAATGAACAAAGACCAGAGAAGAACTGATGCCTTTGAACTGGGATATTGGTAAAAAAGCAGCAGGTATGCAGCCAGGATGTTGCTCAGCAGTGAGATGGTTTCACCACCTTCGTTTCGGGCATGTTCCCAAGAGCAGGCAGTCGCTGGAGAAAGGCTTCATAGCTGGAAAGCAGAGGGTCAGCCAAGGAGTGGATCCCTCAAAGGGGAGCACAGACATAGAGGCAGGATCAGGATCGGCAGGGTCTGTTCTGCTGGATGCAAGGTCGCTGTGAACTGGAACCTTCTCAGTGACACCTAACAACAATACGCCTCCAAATTCAAAAGGTGCCTGAAATTCAGAGCCTTGCTAAATTTCAATTCTTTTAAACTTTTTAGAATATACTCCTGAGGTTCTATTCTTTCTCTAGTTTTTAAAGCACAGATTAGAAATATACTTTTAATTGCAGGAAGTCTAAGGTTTCATTAAGCATCAAGCCAAAGATTCTAAGGCAAAAGGAAAGAGGGCATTAAGCAAAGAACCCCCACTGTCCCACAACTCCCACCCTGCACTACTGCTTCCCTAACTGGCTACAAGGTCTAGTCAGGTCCAGAGTGAAAGAAACCCATTCCTGAATTAGAGAGACTGAAGTGTAAGTGTCTGCCTTGCTATTTGATTGGCAACTGGTAAATTTCTTCCTCTTTAGTTTTCTCTCCTATAAAGCACAGATCTATGTCCTACAGGAGAAGGATTTTCTGTTTTGTGTCTACAGCGGTGCTTGTCTCACAGCACCTCCAGGTGACAAACTTCATTCTGGTAGGCAGAGGGTGTGGATGCTTTTCCTCTAGCCCAGCACGCAGTTGGTCCTCTAGCCCAGCACGCAGTTGGCTGTCACGCATGCCTCATGCATGCCGTGGGAGGTTTACAAATGGACGATTCCAATTTGTCCTTTAAAAGGTAGGGCAGGGGAGTGAAGTTCATGGAGTGCTTCCTTCGCATGTGGTTTATCAACACTGTATTAGACACCTGAATTACTTCATCTCACTTGTACGTTGTTACGTGCCATTAAGTTGACTCTGTGAGCAGATCTGAACGCTGTCCTCTCCTGCACCATCCTCACGTGTTCCTCCGTGCTTGAGCCCACCTCCACAGTCAGGATGTCAACCCATCACATGGAGGGTCTTCCTCTAACTCTCCACCTTGCCTGACATAATGCCTTTCTTGGAGGACAATATTCTCCTGACACGTGCAAAGCAGAAGCATTTCCATTCCTACTGTACAGACAACGTCTGCAGGGTCACATTACTTGCACAGAGATGGCACTCAAAGGGCTTACCTTCAAAAGCTGTGCCTTCTGACTACACAACAGCCTCACACACACACACACACACGACAAATTAAAAGTTAAGATTCAAAAGTGTTTATACTATGTGTTATGTACAGTAAACTAGAATAGTGACCTTAAAGCACAGTAACTCTGAACCCAATGCTATCCTAAGCCAATCTCACTGCCTCCGACACACTTTCCCCCATTACTCCAGTCACTGAGTTAATCCATCTCATACAGGATATTCCTCTCCTGCACCCTTCCAAGCATGATATTCTCCTCTAAGGACTGACCCTTCTTGGCAACATGCCCAAAGTATGTGAGATAGAGCTTCAAAATCCCTGCCGCTAAGGAGAAACTTGGTTTCACTCTTTCCAGGACAGACCTGTTTGTTCTCTTTGCAGATAATAGTATGTTCAGGGCTCTTTTCCAGCACCACAACTCAATTCTTCCGTCACCCTTAGTCATTGTTCAGCACTCTGGCGTGTGCAAGTAATTGCAAAGATAATGTCCTGGATCAAGTACATCTTGGTCTCCAGACTGACACAGTTTCTCTTTAGCCTCTCTGGACAGGTCCGTGACAGCAGATTTCCCCAGTGCAATTTGTCTTTTGATTTCCTGGCTGGTGGTGCCAAGAGTGTTGACTGTGGACCCAAGTAAGCTGAAGCTTTTAACAATCTCAATCTCTTTTCCATGTATCATTAATTGGCCCATTGGTGAGAATCTTTTTTTGTTGTTACTATTGTGTACCGTCAAGATGGATCCAACTGGCATAGAAGGAGATTGTCCCTCCTTCTCCAGAGGAGCATGTGGTGGATTCGAACCAAGCTCCTTTGGGATTGCAGTGCAGCTTCTTGCCACTAGGCCATGTGAGCTCCCTTAATCTTTGTCATATTAATCTGTCTCCCTTAATCTGTCATATTTCCTCAAATTGTGATGCCACATTCTTCCTCTTAAAGTCCAGCCTCCTGAATGATCTGTTATGTATATAGACTGAGAAATATGGAGATGGAACGAATCCCTAAGGCACAAATCCCTGAGCCACTCCTTTCTTGATTTTGAACCATGCATTGTTTGTTCCCTTGCTCTGTTCCATTAACTGCTTTTAGGTACAAATATAGGTTTTGATGAATGAGCATAATCAGGTGTTCTTGGATTCCCATTCTTCTCAATGTTAGCCAAAAAATGAGATCCACAAAGTCAAATGCCTTTGCATAGTCAATGAAACAGCCATTCCTCTGGTATTCTCTGCTTTCAGCCAAGATCCAGCTGACACTGACTACACTGTCTTTAGTGCCACGGCCTCTTCTAAACCTAGCTTGCACTTCTGGCAGTTCTCTGTTGATGTACTGTTCCATTTGGTTTTGGATAATATTCAGCATGCTTGCATGTGGTATTAGTGATGCTGTTTGATAATTTCACACTCTGTTGGATCATCTGTTTTTGGAATGGGTATAAATACAGATCTCTTCCAGTTAGTTGGCCAGGTAGTTGTTCTCTAGAGTTCAGATTTCCTGGCACAACCTAGTAAAACACATCCAGGGCATCTGTTTGTTGCAATTTGTCAATTGGTATTCCATAAATTTCTGGTTGTTGTTTGTTGTTATGTGCCGTCGAGTCGCCTGCAACTCATAACGACCCTATGTACAACAGCCCTAAACTCCGCTCTGTCCTGTGCCAATCGCACT
>NW_006399882.1:7811579-7818962 GCF_000299155.1 Elephantulus edwardii | reverse complement strand
CTTCAGGTCCTCCTCAGTTTCAGCAAGCAGGGTTGTGTCATCCGCATAACGTAGATTGTTGATAACTCGTCCACCAATCTTGACCCCACATTTGCCAGCTTCTCCAGAGCAGTCTGAATTTCCTCCTTCATCATCATTGCCTCTTGATTATATGTTGCTTCATGAAATTCTTCTTTGACAGCCAGTTCTTTTTGATACAGTGACTCTGAGAACTCCTTCCATTTTCTTTTGGCATTTCTTGGCTCATTCAATATTCTGCCCATAGCCATCTTTTTGCTACTCATGGCTTGAATTTGTTCTTCAGTTTAAGAAATACTGGCTGATTTCGTCCCTTTTGATTATTTGACTCCAGCTCTTCACATATTCCATTATATAATTTGCTCTGTCTTCCTGAGCTGCCCTCTGAAACCTTCTCTTAGCTCTTTAACTTCCTGATTTCTTCCCTCTGCTTTGGCTTCTTGGTATTCTAGTGCAATATTCAAAGTTTCTTCTGACATCCAACTTGGTCTTTTTCTTCATCTTCTGCCTTTGTAATGTTCTTCTGCATTTTTCCTGGATGATATTCTGGATATCTTCCCACAGCTCATCTGGTCTTTTCTCATTAGTGTTCAAGGCCTTAAACCTGTCCCTGAGATACATTCAGGTGGGAGAGCCTCAAGGTCAAATTTTGGCTCTTGTGGATTTGGTTTAATTTTCTTTAGCTTCAGTTTGAACTCGAATATGAGTGGTTGATGGTCCATTCCACAATCAGCACCTGGTCTAGTTTTCACAGCTGATATTGAGTTTCTCCAACGATTCTTTCCACAGATGTAATCAATCTGATGGTGTACACCATCAGGTGAGATCCATGTGTATTATCACTGTTAATGTTTGTAATAAAAGATATTTGCAATGAATAAATCACTGATTGTACAAAATGCTATCATTCTATCCCTATCTGTCTAAATATGTTCACAAACTGTTCCAAACCAAGAGTCTTATTAAAGTCTGGCAAAGAAGATTGTCCCATCTGATCATTCCAACTTGTATGAGTCTTTTAGGGTGAAAATTATTTGTCTTCTAATAAATTTGGATACTGCAAATCCAGCTTATTCTGGCTATAGTAAATGTCTCTATTTCTTTCCTGTGTCGTACCTGCCTTTATGAGAGTTAGGAAGGTCAGCAATCTATTTTAATAAAGTAATGAAAAGTTAAAAGAGGAACATGCATATTAGTTGAACAGGTCCTAATTTATCACCACAATGCAAACGGCTTTATGTAAGTTAATAAAAATAGCAACTGGAATGCATTAAATATCGAAGAGTTCTTTCATTCACAAACTTTGGGATGTTCTCCATGAGACACTGAGAGGGCTTGTCACAATAATGTAATGGAATAACTGATCATAATGTGCAAAGGCTTTACTTTTTGTTAAGATGCGGTCACTTTCTATGTTCCACTGAAGGGGGAAAAACCAGGAAATAATTACTGGTACAGCCAACTACAGGCTTCCTTAGTGCTCAAGTTATGTGTGAAACAATTTCCTATGCTCTCCAGTGGGGAAAGGTTTTGACTAAGTAATCTGGAGAAATGATGAAAGTTACACAGTTGTTCAGGTCTTTCGTTCATAGGTCGCTATGAGTAGTCTATGACTCGACAGCACTTAACACCACCAACAAAGAGAGAGCTCTGTGGACCTGGTGAATAGGAAGTTATGCTACCAAGTCAAAAGTGGGGATTTAAATCTCCGGCCCTCAGGCCTGGTTTTAATTGTTTTTGGTCCAACATTCTTCTAAGTGGGATAGCATAAGTGGGATTAGCACTGGTCTGTCCATTTGCTGTACAGAAGTAACTTGTGGTTGCTGTGATGCTAAACACCGTGACACTGATGTGTCAAATGCGAGATTGGTTACCCATGGTGGACAGTGTTTGGTGGAGCTCCCCAATTAAAACAAGCTTGGAAGCAGGAGTGGTATCCACTTCCGAAATGGCTTGCCTTTGGAAACTATGAACTTGGAGAAACAATGAAATTTATACAAGTGTTTAGGTCTTTCGTTCATAGGGGCGCTATGAGTTGTCTACGACTCAAAGGTATTTAACAACAACAACAGGCTATTTGTTTCACAGGAACAGACTCAGGGAAAAGGAACACACTGGCGCTCCATCTCAGGTGTCCTTGGGGAACAAATGTAGGATTTTTATTGCCTTGTATTCAAAGCAGCTACCTTCATACACATGTAGGCCTAGAGCTTTACCCTCCAGGCAGCAGCTAAGAAAGGCTGAGGGTACAGAACTGGCCTTGGGGGACCTACTCCACTCTCCTACCCCCTACTAGGCTGGGAATCTTCAGGGGCCTCTTCTGCATAATCTCCAAAGAGGAGTCCAGATGTGAAGAACTTAAATAACAGAAAATGCGTGTGTGTTTTAAAGACATGTCAAGCCTTCTCATTTGTTAACCAAATAGCCCTTCCATCCTTTCTAGAATTTCAAACCATGGTGTGGCAGCTCTTCTCTGTTAGGGATGCAGGGGGTGTTTATTGTATGAGACAGATCACAGAACACAAGGGTAGCAAACATTATGTAGTAAGTATCATAATTAGTTAGACTGCATTATAGTTTAGCTTTAGAAATTCATGTTTAGTAAGTTGGCTAAGTCCTATTATTTTTTTCTACTTTAACCTCTGGCCAGAAGCCAAGGAACTTTCTGAGCATGACAAGCCATCAGCCCTCCAATATCAAGAGGCATTTTTATGTATCTGTGCCAAGCAGTTTGCAGAACAAGCATGGACGTGGGACAGTGCCAAGAAGGCACGGAGAACGGTTCATCTACAACAAGTTAACCAATTTAAGCTTGGGAAAGACACATACACGTGCAAGAAGGCAGCCTGCTGGTCAGAGCCAGAGGGTCTGAAAGTGCAGTATGCAAGCGCCTCAATCCTGAAAGGCCTGTCGGGTCAGGCCAGGCTTCAGTCACTCCTCTGGAGAGTGGAATGCATACTTGCAACAGACTCTCAGAGAACATTACTTTTTCACAACTTAGAATAGTTTCAAGTCGTGTGAATCCTTCAGAAAGGTTTTTCAATCAATCTTGTTCTCCTGGATCAACATTTGCAGCAAATACTATTTCAAAAGCCAAAACAACCATATAAATAAGAAATGCACTTATTTTAATCTAATGTTAAATATACACACATTTTCTGACAAATACCGTTTTTTTTCAGACTTTGATAAAATTCTTTGACCTCAGCTGAAAAACTGAGATGACTGTATCTGAGGAAATGACTATATGTAATAATTTTATTAACATATTACCCTTTGTAATCAATGACATGAATAATTGGGCTGCTAATGAAATAGCATTTTCTGGATGTTGATTGTTTCTACTGAAGTAATACTTCCCTAAAATTTCAAGCCAGTGGATTGCAATTTCAGCAGCCACCAGGACAGAGACCTGCCCACAGGGTTTCCCTCCACGGCTTCATCTCTTGGA
Organism: Elephantulus edwardii; assembly: GCF_000299155.1. Taxonomy (NCBI): domain Eukaryota; kingdom Metazoa; phylum Chordata; class Mammalia; order Macroscelidea; family Macroscelididae; genus Elephantulus; species Elephantulus edwardii. The sequence goes on along the minus strand of NW_006399882.1, from coordinate 7,815,493 downwards.
AGCAGACTGCCCCATCTTCCTCCCAGAACACCCAATTATGCTCATGCAAAACATATATTTGGACCTAAAAGCAGTCGTCAGAACGGAGCAAGGGAACAATGCATGGTTCAAAATCAAGAAAGGAATGCATCAGGGATCCATCCTGTCTCCATACCTTTTCAGCCTAGGGTTTTCAAACTGCCAGCCTCCCGGTCAGCAGCACAGTCCTTAGCCCCTGTGCCATCAGGGGCCCAATTCTTGTATCTCTCTAATTTACAGACTACAAAATCCTGACACAAATGCCAGTAACTCCCATAAACTCTTGAAGGGAAGATGACTTGGAGAACGTAAGAAAGGAAAATGGTGCCCTGGAAGGGTCACTCAGTCCGGAGCCAAAAGAACAAGAGACCTGAGAGATACGTGAGTTGTCATGTGTCACTGGTGAGGTACACCGTTCACTTTCTCCTGGTCCTTTTTCTCAGCATCAGGAAGGCGCCTGGCATGAGCTACCACACCACTAGGGGTCATGGTGAGTTAGGGCATTCTGCCTAGATGCCTGATAAAAAATTTACTTATCTCCTTTGACCCAAATTCCAGCTTAGTCTATATAGGTTGTTTTTTATTTAAGCTTCATGTTTAGAATCAACAAGACCTTGGGAAGGGCCTTTTTATTTAGAAGTTGGTTGTTATATTTTGGAGGAACATTCTTCTAAGTGGTACAGCACTCTTCTGTCAATTTGCTGGAGTGAGGTAACCTGGGGTTGCTGTGATGCTGAACCTTGTGCCATTGGGATATCAAATGCCATAATGGTTATCCATGATGGACAGTATTTGGTGGAGCTCCCAGTTTAGGACAGGTTGGCATCCACTTCCTAAATAACATGTCTCTGGAAACTCTATGAACTTTGACAATAGTTATAGAAAGACTTCAGACCTTTTGTTCATAGGGTCGCTATGAGTTGTGGTCAACTCCATAGCAATCAACAACAACTAGTAAAGAGCATTGTTCAGAAAATGGAATTGTGATGAAAAATGTTCATATTAATAATATTGTATTTGCAAGCTACCTTTTGAATTTGCATCCTAAGGATGGGGACCTGAGAAGTAGATTTATTTGAACACAGGAAGTGTTACGGGATGGTGCACGTAAAAATGTGACTCTCAACCTCCAAGATGAAGAAATTTCAATATTGCTTACAGTGCCCCCAGGGCCCAAGGGACAGTCAGGAGAAACTAGTTATTTCTCTTAGGGACTGGAGGAGACCCACCTTGACCCCTGGAAAATGAATCAAGACCACCTAGTCATTTAACACAGCTAATGACTGTGTGTCATGTGGAAACAATTACTCATCATCAGTCTAGGTTGGCTTCATGTCTAGAGGCAAGATCTTATTTTTTATTATCAATTCTACAAGTCAAACAGCTTCAATTGTTAATAAAGTATCCTATTAAATGTATATATTCTGATTTTACTAGCAGCTATAATAAAATTTTCAATCCAATCACCACTAAATCAAGTGGAAAAGAATTATCTTCTAATAAAGTTAGCATCTTAAGCCTACATATCTGTCACTCTACTGACTTCACTTCTAAACTAGCAGCTGACAATTTTCCATCACATTTCTATTTTGTTTTATTTCAAGTATAATTCTAACTCACCTGTACTCAGAATAACAAAATATATTTCTCTCAGACTGTTACCCCTATAACTTAATAAACTTTTCAGAGAATAAATCTACCACTTAATAAATTTATCATTTTAAAAGTCTTAAAAGACTTTAATAATTTCTTTAGAACCTCACTGGAAAATCCACATGGCTGGCGGGGTGATGGAGAAGGCCATACTCCACATAGTCACTGGGCTCTTGGTTTCCTGTCTAGAAAACGCTCCAATGCTGAGACCGCCATATTCTCCACACAGATGCTTCAGGGTTCAGGAGCAGAGCCGTGTCCTCTGCTCTCCTGACACCTCTTAATCCACAGTGATGTCAAGCATGTCACAGGGGCTGTGAATCACTACCTTCTGCAGAAACTGCCAATCCCCCAGGGCCCTGCCCCCGGCAGACAGCTGCACTGCCAGCCTCTTCCCACAGAAGGGTTTATAAATCACCTTCCAGATAATCCCAGGGCCTGAGTGAAAGCTTTAATAAAGATAAAAAGAAGAAGAAAAATTTGTCAAAAACAAATTGGTTGTCTCTCAAGCTGACACCTTTTCAGAAGCAGGCTTCCCCACCCCTCCTTATCTTTTGCCCCTGGAGACATTGTCTTTTCTCAAACAACCAGGGGCGCTGTCTTCATCAAAACAGCCCGGAATGTCTGAAGAATGCTGGCCATGCACAGTGAACGTGCCCACATTTTCCTCCCTTTCCCTCTGGTCGTCCCCAGTATAATTTAATCCTTTGCACCTGCAAAAGCTCCACAGACCGCCGACTGCCAAGAATCCACCACGTGATCCTGCCTCCAGGACCAGAGTGCCTGTGTGTGAAGAGAAAGAAAAATACAAGTTATTAAATATTTGAATTTATCAGAACCTCCTGTGGGTTAGCTCTGGGGATGGGAACTTAAGTGAGAAGCTATTTTGGTGACATTCTTCAGTGATGATATAAGTGATTTTCCCAGGCACTTAACTGCATTCTAAATAAGTTGAAGAAGTAAGGGTGAGAGCTATATTAGTGTTCAAAGGAAATAATTGTCAAGAATATGTACCTTTCATACTCACAGACACGTGTGCAATCATATCTGTGTCTGGGTAAAAACCATTTCATTGCCTGTGCTGTACATGTGGGAAAGAGGCAGCTCTGTTAGCTTAGTGGTAAGGAATTGTGCTGCCAACCCAAAGCACATGGTTCAAATCTGCCAGGAGGACGATGGGCAATCTCCCCACATACAATTTAGTCTTGGAAAACCTGCGAGAGCCTTAGCTCCGAGTCAGTTGAGACCCCATAGTTTACAAGGATAATTCAGTTACATAGGTATCGAAAGCATTAATTTAAACCTACCTCCAGAACTTTTTCTAATTCATGTGTTACAGATTGAGGATTATACAAATGCCTTTTAAGTGTCTCACTGGGAAACACGACTGTGCACTGTTCACTGTGCCTACAGGGAACTGACAGAGGAGGCAAGATACAGTTACATGAACATTGACTAATGCCATGATTTCTTTTTAATGCCATGATTTTAAATACACTGGAAGGCACAATCCTTAAGTGTTGGATCCTGTTGTTACCAACGTTCCACACTTTACCTAGGCTATCTGACAGTATACCCTGCATTTTGTCCCCCTTCTCCCAATAATACTGCAGGCAGCTCTGGTGGCCTGGTAGGTTTTGCTTGCAAACTCAAAGGCAAGCACTTTGAATCCTCTCCTGTGTGATTCACAGCCACTGAAAACCTGCTCAAGGGTCAGCTAAGTCTCAGTTCCAACTGGATGGCATGTACCACCACCACCAATGATATTTAATGGTGTTTTCAGAGAAAGTTTACACAGCAACTCAACAATTATTACACAAGGTGTGACACTGACTGTATTCTCCACAACACATGAACATTTGCATGTATTTCTTTCTGGTGGTTCAAATTCCTTCAATCTAGTTCTCCCAGACCCCTTACACTCTCATCTTTATTTTAAAGTACTGGTTAACTGTTTGGTATCATGAAGGAAATGGTTTTAAATGAGAAATATACTTATAAGGAATATTAATTTTTTTTAACAAAATCTATTATTGCTTGTCTGTCAGATACTCCTCTAAATCTGAACATTCAAATTAAGACAGACTAGGAAGAAGATTGGCCACCCACTTCTGAAATATCAGGCCTCTGAAAACCCTATGCACAACAGAACACATGCAGACTAACAGAAAGGGCAACCTAGGTAGAACTTTCAAGTATGGAAATACAAAGGAGGAGGAACAGTTGTAAGCAGACCCTAGTGA
>NW_006399882.1:7791885-7796848 GCF_000299155.1 Elephantulus edwardii | reverse complement strand
CTTTACAACATATTTTCCAATGTACAAATGTGACTTAGCTCTTCATTTTTTTAGATTTCCTTTAATTCTTCTCAGCAATATTTTGTAGCTTCTGCTGCACAGATCTTGCATATGTCAGATTTACTCCTAAGCCTTTCATATTTTTACACTATTATAAATTATAATTTTAAATTTATGATTATTTTCTGCTAATACATATTTGGAGCTCTGGTGGCCTAGTGGCAAGAAGCTGTGCTGAAACCCTGAAGGAATGCAGTCTGAGGCCATCAGCTGCTCTGTGAGAGAAGGATGGCCAGTCTCCTCTCATGCAATTAACTGCCTTTGAAAACCCACCAAGGGGTCAGCAATGGGTCGGTTCGAACTTGATGGTACACACAATAACAACAACAATCTATATTTATAGAAATACAACAATACAACTTTTTTTTAACACTGATGTTGTATCTTGCACCCTTACTAAACTCAATTACCATATTTATTATTAGTCCAAGAAGTTGGTTTTCTCCTTTGTTACAGGTGCTCTGGTGGCCTAGTGGTGAGGAGCTACACTGCCATCAAAAGGCACATGGTTCAGATCCACCAGCTGCTCTGTGAGAGAAAGAAGATCAGTCTCCTCTCATGCCTTTTACTACCTCTGAAAACCTGCTGCAGGGTCAGCCATGAGTTGGTTCTGATCACCAGCAAAAAACAACAGCAGCCTTTAAAAACCGATTCCATTGGGTTTTCTACACATATTCATGAATAATAAGCTTTACTTCTCTCCCGTCCATAAAATTTTTAAATGCCTTTCCCCCTTAAAATAATGACCATAAATATTGTAACAAAGCCATTCTGAATATAGCAGTTAGAGTGGCTGGATTAGTATCTGAGCTTTTAAAAACATCAGAATATTTTCAAGGATAATTATTTTCAGGGACTACAGTACTTGGGAAAATATGGGGTGAGTGGAAAGGAAGACTTTCAATGAGATGGACTGACAACAAAAAATGTTTTAGCACAGTGCAGAGCATGTGGACATGCAGGACAGCCAGGGCTACACTCTGCTGGACTGTCTCCCCAGAGCTCCTGTAAGCATCAGAGATGACATGAGAAACAGGAGAGCAACACTTTCCTGGATCATCAGAAGATAAGGCGCTTCACATGAGCCTAGTCCAGACTGGTTTGGGATTTTTTGTTCGTTGTTTTATGGTGCCAAAAAGTGTTTCATTGTATTAATGCCAATTTTGACATCACTGCTTATTTCACTGACTTATCAGAAAAGCCAAACCAAAATTAGACTTCTGTGGATGGCTGGGAGTCAGCTTCATTTGATCTCTAGATATTGTCAATGGTTCCAAAGACAAAGAATTCACTTGAAACAGACTTCAGTTACTAATAATGATGCCAACTTTATAAAGAACAGTTAGATATGAACTACATGTCTTACAGCAGGAATAAATGAAGAAAGTGTTCTATAATTCATTACTGCAGTGAACACAATAAACATCCTCATCACACGCACAACTCAGGCACTATCATTCCTCACAATCCTACTACCTAATTGCTGAGGAGTCCAGAGAGGGCAGGAGGGAGTTCTAAAGAGAGAAGAGAATCCACGTAGAAGACTTCGCAGAGGTGCGGGCTGTAATCTAGGGAGGGAAAACATGGTTGCCAGGGGGAGAAAACACATAACCAAAATAGACCCAGATGGCTGAAGACACTTTAAAAATAGATTCTCCAAAGATAAGGGTACTTTTCCACTATCACCTAGCAAGAGACTGATATACAAAGAATAATGTTGTATTTGAAATGTATGTCAGTAAATATTTTAAAGCTCTAGAGAAATCAAAAGTTTAAAGTCAACTGGAAATTCTAGAGGCAAGTACAAGAACATGGTAAAAAGGAATGATCATAGCAGTAAATCCTGTCCTGTCATTTAGACTGCTCCAGGTACCACACTACACACTTTACCTAGTTTAAGTCCTCAGTCCTGACGGCATACAGTCAAAGGAGGTTAATCCTCATTTTATGGAAGTGAGGACTATGGCCCAGAGATGTGAAGCACCTTGACAAATGTCAAATAGTGAACAGGAGAATTTTTTTTTTTATACTCACAGCTACAAAAACCTTATTTCATATAAGGAAAACAAGTGATCTTATCCTTTTCAATGGGGTATAAACTCACTTGGAATATAAACTCACTAAAAGCCATTTTCTTGCATCTACAAGTAAAAAATGCATGATATCAAACAGAACACTATGTATATATGAGATGATTATTTCCACACATGGACTACAATTTCTAAGTGAATTCTAGTAAAATATCCAAGGTCATGGCCCAGCTGTGCTGCTGTCCAATATAAATGATTGAAATATGACTTTGTAGTGATTTTACTTAAATGAAGAACTGTCTAGATTCAGAAACTTTAGAAAAGTAGTAATTATAGAAGTTAGCATCCTATTTACAAAGGATTCATTTGAAAGGAACTTTAAATTCATTAAACAAGGAACAAAGAACCACTTGATTGATAAAAGTAACAAATTACGAAAAAACTCTGAATTAATGTACACAGAGGGGCTCAAGGACTGTGATATAAACCGGTTACTGGGAAAGGACACCACCAAAATAGAAAACTATAGGCCAATATCTCTTATGAACATAGACGCAAAAATCCTGAATAAAATCCTGGCCAATAGAATCCAAAGATACATCAAAGAAATAATTGATCATGACCAAGTGGGATTCATAACAAGTATGCAAGGATGGTTCAACATAAAAAAAAAAACCCAATTAATGTAATTCATCACATTAACAAAGCAAAGAACAAGAATCACATGATTCTATCAATTAATGCAGAAAAGGCCTCTGACAAAATCCAACACCCGTTCCTGATTAAAACACTCAACAAAATAGGATGAGAGGGGAATTTCTTCAACATAGTAAAAAGTATTTATGAAAACCCGAGAGCCAACATTGTTCTCAATGGAGAGAGATTAAAGACACTCCCTTTAAGAACAGGAATTAGGCAAGGATGCCCACTATTACCTCTCCTATTCAATATTGTATTGGAAGTCTTAGCAATAGCAATAAGACAAGAGAAAGAAATGAGTTATCCAAATTGGCAAAGAGGAAGTAAAATTATCTCTCTATGCAGATGATATGATAGTATACTTAGAAAACCCTAAAGAATCAGTAAGAAAACTATTGGAAATAGTTGTCAAATTCAGCAAAGTAGCAGGATACAAGATCAACCTAGAAAAATCAGTTGGATTTCTCTACAGTGACAAAGATAATACAGAGCTAGAGCTAAGAAAAACCAATACCCTTCACAATACCTAATCACAAGATTAAGTACTTGGGAGTAAATCTAACCTGAAACACAAAGGATCTATTCAAAGAAAATTACAAAACATTGCTACAAGAAACTAAAAAATACCTGGAGAAAAGGAAGAATATCCCTTGCTCATGGATAGGAAGACTCAATATTGTGAAAATGGCAATACTACCAAAGGCAATTTACATGTTCAATGCAATCCCAATACAAATACCAATCCCATTCTTCAATGAGATGGAAAAGGTAATCTCCAGTTTCATTTGGAATGGAAAGAAGCCCCGAATAAGCAAAGCACTCCTTAAAAGTAGAAAAAAACTAGGAGGCATCTCACTCTGGGATTTCAAATCCTACTACACTGCTATGGTGGTTAAGACAGCATGGTACTGGTACAATGACAGACACATAGATCAATGGAATAGAATTGAGAACCCGGAAATCAGCCCATCCACCTATAAGAAACATAAATGCAGGCTATACACATGGATCTCACCTGATGGCATGTATAGGAATCAAATAGATTACATTTGTGGAAAGACTCAGTGGAGAAGCTCAATATCAGCAGTGAAAACCAGCCCGGGTGCTGATTGTGGGACAGACCACCAACTACTCATATGCAAGTTCAAGCTGAAGCTGAGGAAAATTAAACCAAGTCCCCGGGAACCAAAATATGATCTTAAGTCTATCCCACTCAAATTTCAAAACCACCTCGGGAACAGGTTTGAGGCCTTGAGCACCAATGAACGTAGGCCAAATGAGCTCTGGGAGGATATCAAGAAAATCATCCACGAAGAATGCAAAAGATCATTACAAAGGCTGAAAAAGAAGACCAAGATGGATGTCAGATGAGATTCTGAATATAGCATTAGAGCACCAAAAAGTCAAAGAGCTAAAGAGAAAATTTCAAAAGGCAGTCCAGGATAACAAAGCAAGATACTATAATGAAACATGCAGTGAGCTGGAGTCAGAAAATCAAAAGGGCCGAACTCGCTCAGCATTCAAATTCAAGCCACAGGTGACAATATGTAAGTATTGTTTGGGTAGAATGTTGAATGATCCAGGAAATATCAAAAGAAGATGGAAGGAATACACAGAGTCACTGTATCAGAAGGAATTGGCTGACACAGAAGAATTTCATGAAATGACATATGAGCAAGATTGCCTATGGTGATGAAAGATGAAGTTCAAATTGCTCTGAAGGAATTGGCAAAAAACAAGGCTCCAGGAGTTGACAGCATACCAACTGACATATTTCAACAGACCGACACGGCCCTGGATGTGCTCACTAAGTTGTGCCAAGAAATCTGGAGAACAGCCAGCTGGCCCACTGACTGGAAAAGATTGATATTTCTTCCCATTTCAAAGAAAGGTAATGCAACAGAGTGTGGAAATTATCAAACAATATCATTGATATCACATACAACCAAGATTCTGCTGAAAATTATCCAAAAATGTCTGGAACAATATGTCAACAGAGAACTGCCAGATATACAGGCTGAATTTAGAAGAGGTCGTGGTACTAGGGATATTATAGCTAATGTTAAATGAATCTTGGCAGAAAGCAAAGAATACCAGAAGAATGTCTATCTGTGCTTCATTGACTATGCAAAGGCTTTTGACTGTGTGGATCACAACAAGCTCTGGCTGACTCT
>NW_006399882.1:7785294-7790285 GCF_000299155.1 Elephantulus edwardii | reverse complement strand
CTAAGAGAGATGCAAATCAAAACAACTATGAGATATCATCTCACCCCAGTAAGAATAGCAAAATTTAACAGAACAGCAAACATCAAATGCTGGCGAGGTTGTGGAGAAACTGGAACCCTTATTCTCTGTCGGTGGGAGTGTAAAATGGTGCAACCACTGTGGAAAGTGGTGTGGCGCTTTCTCAAAAAGTTGCAAATAGAGATACCATTTGACCCAGTAATTCCACTACTGAGAATATACCCTAAAGAGACCATAACTGACATTCAAGCAGATATATGCACACCCATGTTCATCGAGGCTTTGTTCACAATAGCAAGGAAACAACTTAAGTGCCCATCAACGAATGGATAGAGAAGCTGTGGCATATTCACACAATGGAATACTACGCTGCATTGAAAAACCAAGGAACTCATGCAATATTATTCAAAATGGGTGAACCTCGAGGACATTCTGCTGAGTAAAATATCTCAGTCACAAAAAGACAAATACTGCATGGTGCCACAGTTGTAGAAAGTGACAGACATCAGGGTTGGGGTAAGACTAAGAAAAACTGGATAGATTATTTATACTGAATTGAAACAGGTGAGGGAGAGAACAGTTTAAAAGTGATATATGCTAGCATCTTATGATTATCACAGGAATCCAGAATTAAGGCTGCATAGCGGAGTGCATTTGGGGTGGGGGGCGGGGTTAGGAGATGGGGGGATTGTATACCAATGAAGAAGTTTATCTTTTGCTTTTCAAAGAGAGGAGCAAACTGGGGGAGGGGGGTAAAGAAAAAAGTGCAACAATGAATGAATGAAAATCCAAAATCTCTGAAAATGCTCATTAAAATCAATAAAATAAAATTTTTTTAAAAAGAAAAGCCGGTTAGGAAGACAGGAAAGGTTACTATACAGAGTGTGCGTATTAAGTAATGTTTCTGGCATCTGAATAACTTAAGACTAAACTTGAAAGAAACTGAAATAAAAATATTGTGTAGGTGTGTAACCACCGCTGTCAAGTCAATTTCTTTAGGGCAAAGAAAAACAGTCCCATAATATTTCTCAGACTGTAAATCTTTACAGGTAAGGCTGCCTCATTCCTCTTTCACGGAGCAGCTGATGGGTTAAAGTCGCCGCTTAACCCACTGAGCCACTGGGGCTCCTCTGTGTTGGACTCAGCTGCATGGCATTAGGTGTGGTTTTTTTGGAGGGGAGTAGACCAACAGTATGAATGATTATTATTGAGAATATCCCCATGCCATTGAGTTCATTCCAAATCACAGCAACCCTTAAAGGAAAGAGGAGAACAGCCCCAAGTCCCCAAATTCTTCACAGAGGGAGTCCTATTGGATACAGGTGTAAGGAGATCCACTGTCAACTCTGAGGCACGTGGTGAAAACCCACCAGCTGCTCCGTGGAGAAAGATGGGAAGTCTCCGCTCATGTGATTTACTGCCTCTGAAAACATGCTGCAGGGCCAGCAAGGGGTTAATTCTGACTCGATGGTACACAACACCACCATAATCTTTACAGGCACAGACATCATATCTTTCTCCTGTAGAGCAGCTGGTAGGTTCAAACCACTGACCTTTCAATTTGTGGTAGAACATTTTAATCACTGCACCATGTAGGTTCCTTCCAGACAGTATTAATCACTCATTACTGAGCTGTGCATATAAGAGCTGGACAATAAATAAGGATGACAGAATAAATGATGTCTTTGAAATGTGGTGTTGAAGAAGAATGCTAAATATCCCATGGACTGTTAAAAGAACAGCTAGGTATGTCTTGGAGAAAGTGCAGCCAGAATGCTCTTGGAGGTAAAAATGATAAAGCTTTGTCTCATGGGCATGTTTGGGGCATGCTGTTAGGAAAGACTATTTCTTGGAGAGGGACATCATGCTTGGGAAGGCTGAGGGACGGCTAAGGAGAGGAAAACTCTCCACCCCATGGACTGACAGTGACTCAGCAATGGGCTCAGTGCGTCAGAGATCGTGAGGAAGGCACAGCACAGAGCAGGGTTCAGATCTGCTGTTCACAAGGTTGCTATGAATTGAACCCGACACCTAACAACAGCAGTGAAGTCGGAGGAAGAAGAGGGTCAGCTTGCCCTAAAGTTATCAGGTGATGTAACCATGGTAAAAGGATCAAAGCCAATCAAGTAAAACTAGTAAAAACTACTAAATTAACGTAACTGAATTTCACCATAAAAATTATTGCTTACAGGAAAAAATATTTTTTTTTCTTCAGTTGATGACATTAGCTTGTTGTTCTTACGAGCTGTTCAGTTGCATATGACTCCTAAAAACCCGACACACAAAAGATCAAAACCTTCCCTGAACCTCAGCCATCCTCCGGATCTCCCTGGTGCTTGAGTCCACTGCTGCAGTGACTCGCATCATGTTGTGTCATCTCCTCTCATCCTCCACATTCCAACCACGACGTCCACTTCTAAGGACTGACTCTCTTGAGAACACATACAAAAACATCTGAGATGAAATTTCTCCATCTTGCCTCTAAGGAGTAGCCTGGTTCTACGTCTTCCAAGACAAATTTGGTTTTTGGCAGTCCATGGACGTTCAATATTCTTTACCAATACCATAATTCAAAGTCACCAATTCTTCTCTGAGCCTCCTCAATCACTGTCCAACTTTCAGATACATATAAGCAAATGAGAATATCAGGTTTGGGTTTGGTACACTTAGTGTTTAGAATGGGTATCCAGACTTTAAAGAGGTCTAGACAGCAGATTTTCCAGATGCACTACATCTTTTTTTTTTTTTTTGAAGTGTTAACATTTAATTACAGAATGGGCTTGGACCACAAGCCCTAGACACATACTTTGGGAAACAAAGAGGAAATTGATCATAACTTCAGGGTCAAATATGGTTAAAAACCATGTACTTTAAAAAATGTTATTAATTTTAATGAACATTTACAGAGATTTTGGATTTCCAGTCATTCATTGTTGCATTTTTCTCCCTCCCCACCCCTTCCCTCCCCCAGTTCGTTCTTCTCTTTGAAAAGTAAAATTCTTTCATTGGTATGCAATTCCCACCCTCCACCCCCCCGAGTACACTCCACTATATGCAGCCTTCATTCTGGGGTCTTGTCATGACCGTAATACCCAATCATATATCACTTTTAAACAGTTCTCTGCCTCATCTGTTTCAATGGAATATACATAATTTATCCAATTTTTCTCAGTCACTTCCCAACCCTGATGTCAGTCCTGTTCTAAAACAGTGGCACAATGCAGTATTTGTCCTTTTGTGACTGAGACATTTCACTCGGCATGTCCTCCATGATCACCCATTTTGAATAACATTTCATGAGTTTCTTGTTTTTCAATGCAGCATAGTATTTCATTCTGTGAATATACTACAGCTTCTCTAGCCATTCGTTTGTTGATGAACACTTGGGTTGTTTCCAACTCTTTGCTATTGTGAACAAAGCCTCAAAAACATGGGTATGCATATATCTGCTTGGGTGGCAGTTATGGTTTCTTTTAGGATATATTCCCAGTAGTGGAATTGCTGGGTCAAATGGTATTTCTATTTGCAACTTTTTGAGAAAGCACCACACCACCTTCCACAGTGGTTGCACCATTTTACATTCCCACCAACAGTGAATAAGAGTTCCAGCTTTTCCACAAACTCGCCAGCATTTGATGTTTGCTGTTCTGTTAAATTTTTCATACTGGGGTGAGATGATATCTCACAGTTGTTTTGATTTGCATCTCTCTTAGAGTTAGGGATTTTGAACATTTCTTCATGTGCCTGTTGGCCATCTGAATGTCTTCTTTGGTGAAGTGTCTGTTCATATCCTGTGCCCATTTTTCAATTGGGTTATTTACCTTTATCTTACTGTGGTGCTGGAGTATTTTATAAATTCTAGATATAAGTCCCTTATCTGACATGTCATTACCAAATATTTTTTCCCAATCTGTGGCTTCCCTTTTTACTCTGTTGGAGAAGTTTTAGATGTACATAGGGATTATTTGTATGAGACTGAGTTTACTCACTCAGCCTAATGCTCTCCAGCCTCTTTCAAAACCCTGTGTGTGCAAAAAACTTTTTCCAACAGGGTAAAAAGAAAATCGATTGACTGGGGAAAAATTTGGCAGTATCATGTCATACAAGGGTCTAAGAACAAAATTTTACAAAGTACTTACAGGCCCTCCACAAGAAAATCACTGATAACACAATTAAAAAATGAGCAAAGACATAGAATTTTCACAGAAGAAAACATTCAGATGGTCAAGGGACACATCAAGAAATGCTTAAATTCACTAGCAATAAGAGCTGCAAATCAAAACTACAACAAGATATCATCTCATTCCAGTAGCAGTGGCAAAGATTAACAGGATAGCAAGCAATGTTAGAGAAGACGTGGAGAGATCAGAACTCTCATACATTGCTGGTGGGATTGTAATATGGTACAACCATTCTGGAAGGCACTTTGGCACTTCCTCAAAAAGCTGAACAGAGAAACTCCATATGACCCAGCTATTCCACTGCTAAGAATATACCCCAAAGAAATCAGAACTGAGACACAAATGAAATTTGTACATCAATGTTCATAGCAGCATTATTCACCATCACAAGAACATGGAAGCAGCCCACATGTCTAAACACAATAGAATGGATTGAGAAATTGTGGTACATTCACATGATGGAATACCATGCAGCACTCAGGAGCAACAATTTTAAAAAGAACTCCGATGTTTTTATGCAAATAATGAGCACTTTATATGTGTATGGTCAAGCCCACACACAGTTCCTTTCATGTGTGCTATTTTTATTAATGCGTACAATAATGGGTTTTTGTGTGTGTTTCTGACTTTGATTTCTATTTTTGATCACATGAAATCTTCACAAAGGTAGGTACTTATTTTATAATACTTTAAATTAATAAACCAAGGACTATAAACTTCATTACAGAAAAGCTAGGAACAACACTAGAAGTCCTAATCCACAACATAAACAGTCTTCCCAGTATCCTGGAA
>NW_006399882.1:7774019-7783619 GCF_000299155.1 Elephantulus edwardii | reverse complement strand
CAATGAATGAATGAAAACCCAAAATCTCTGTAAATGTTCATTAAAACTAATAAAATTTAATAATAAAAAAAATAAAGAATAAAGCCATCAGCAAGTTGGACACAACTACAAATGACAGAAGAAGCATTGCCTTTGAGCTGTGGTGATAGAGAAGAGTATTAAACATAGCATGGACTGCCAAGAGAACAAACATGTCTATCTTGGAGAGGGTGAAACCAGGCTGCTTGTTCAAGGCAAGGATTTCGAAGCTCCATCTAACATACTTTTGGCACATGGTCAGGAGAGCTCAGTCCTTGGAGAAGGACATCATACTTGGAAGGGAGGAAGAAAGCATATAAGAAGAGGACCATGGATGAGATGGACTGACACAATAATTGGGGTCATGGGGGCAGGTGTGTCGGAGGCAGTGAGATTGGCTCAGTATAGGGTAGGGTTCTGAGCTATTATGCATAGAGTTGCTACTAGACAGCCTCAGGCGACTCGCTGGCACATTAACAAAAACACATCAACCTATTACTGTGTATTGGCATCCCTTCATCAGCTTACCTCTTTCTTCTCACCTCTTTCTACTTCTTACCTCTTTCTACTCACCTCTTTCTTCCTTCTCATCTTGTTGACATCCTCTCTGAACCCCAGTCTATCCATCTGAAGATGAGAATAACAAGGCCTACATCCCTGGGCTCCGTATAAGGTGGACTTGTGTGATGGTTGTGTATGATGGACTAATGGAGACACTATGAACAGTCCAAGGCCTGGCATGTATTAGTCTAAACTGCTAAAAACCTGGTAAAGTGAGAACTTATCAGAGAAGAAAAATTTAAATCTTAAAGAGAGTAACAGAAGGAGTAAGACTATACTCTGTCAAAGATGGGGAACTTGCAAGACCCAGAAGAATTCGAATGAGTTCTTTAGAGAGGCAAACCTCTCCACCTCAACATACACAGAGAGAGAACGGCGCTGACATACCTATTACTGTACAGAGATAATGAATAAAGAGCATGTCTAGCAGAGGGAACCACGGATGTAAGGCCTGAGAGAGAGTATTAGCTCAAATGTGTACAGAATGCAGAAAGGCGGCCAAACGAGCTGTGAGGTCATACAGAGCACCTCTGCAGTTCGGGGGTGGGGGGAGGGTTGGGGGCTTGAAAGCTGGGGGGAAGGCAGGCGTCAGATGGTTATTTGTTGATATTAGGTGCTGCTGAGGTGACTAGGACTCATAGCAACACTATGAGCAACAGATCAGAACCTTGCCTGACCCTGTGCCATTATCATAATATCTGGTATGTTCCAGCCCACTGTTGCAGTCACTGTGTCAATGAATCCATCTGGTTGAGGGTCTTCCTCTCTTCTGCTGACCCTCCACTTTACCTACATCATTTCTTTTTCTAAGGACTAGCCATCTAAGAGACATCAACTGCTCTCTTCACAGCTGGGGCAAAGGAGAGTGAAGAAAACCAAAGACCCAAAGAAGTAACCTGGGAGCTTTCATGGCCGAGTGGTAAGGAGCTGCGCTGCCAACCCCAAGGCACATGGTGTGAATCCACCAGCATCTCGGTGGGATAAAGATGGGAAGTCTCCTTCTCCCACACAATTCAACTTCCTCCGAAAACCTACTGGAGGGTCAGGTAGGAATTGGTTCAGATTCTGTGGTACAACAGTTCAGAAGACTAATGGTGCACAGGTTCCTCAAGCCTGAGACCAAAACTAGAAAACCACAGAAGAGGAGGGAAATGTACAACAAAGTCAAATTCATAAAGACGATAGAACACATCTGTTTGACAGAAATTAACAAAATTAGATCAATGCTCTGAGACAGCCGTCTAATTAACAGAAGCATCTTTTCAAAAGTACAGTAGAGCAATACTCATGTTGAACGTGTCCTTTAGGACACCAGATGACAACATCTGGCCAAAAGCAAAGAGAAGACAGGGAAATGAATGACAATGTGGAAACTGAGGGTGGAGATTGGGGAAGGTAAGGCACTGACACACTGTAGGGACTGCAACCAATGTCATGCAACAAATCTGTGTAGGAACTGCTGGATAAAAAGCTAATATGCTGCACACATTTTCACTTAAAGCATAAATATCTTTAAAAAACAAACAAAACTAAAAACATTATTATAAAAAAGTATGTTCAACATTATTAGTTGTAGAGAAATACAAATTAAAACCATAATGAGATGCCAGTTCACAGCTCTTGTGGCTGTAAGGTGTCGTTGAGTCCAGGAAGACTCTTAGTGACCCTACGAACAGCAGACCTGAACCTGAACCTTGCGCTATCCTTGCCATCCAAACCATCTCTAACACATAGAGCCCATTGCTGAAGTCACCGTGACAATCCATCTCGCTGAGAATCTTGTCTCCTTCGTTGACCTCCATCTTTCCAAGCACATTGTCCCTCTCCAGAAAATAGTTATTTCACCTACCTACACGTCCAAAGTATGAAAGAGGAAGCTTTGTCATCTTGGCTTCCAAGCACTCTGGCTGGACTTTTAACAAGGCATATCTGTTTGTTCTTTTGGCAGTCTGTGGGATATTCAGTACTCTTCTCCAATGCCATAGCTAAGAGGCTTCAATTCTTCTGTCATTCTCCTTCATTATCCAGCTCTCCGATGCATAGCTGGTACTTGAGACAACAATGGCCTGAATCAGGTGCACCACAGTGCTCAAACTGACATCATTGTTATTCAGCATTTTGGAGAGGTCCTTGACAACAGACTTGCCCAGTACAATATGTCTGCTGATTTGCTGACCAAGGGTGGTGATTATTGATCCAAGCAAGATGAAATCACTGACAGCTTCAATATTTTCTTCATCTGTCATAATGTTGACTGTTGATCTTGTAGTGAGGACCTTCATTTGTTGTGTTGTTTTTTTTTATGTTGAAATGAAATCCATAAAGAATATAGGCCTTGATCTTCTGCAGCAAGTGTTCATATCCTCTTCACTTTCAGCAAGTAAGGTAGTGTCATATGCTTAATTCATGCTACTGGTGAGACTTCTTCTAATCCTTATGCCACATCCTTCTTCATAAAGTCTAGCTTTGTGAATTATTTGCTCAGCATACAGACTGAATAGATATGGAAAAAGGGTACAACCCTGATACATACCTTTCCTGATTTTAAACCATGCAGTGATGCAGTATTTCTTCGTTCCATTTAGAAAACAGCTTCGTGGGCTATGCACAGATTTCATATGAGCACATGTAAGTGTTTTGAGATTCCCATTGTTCTCAAAGTCTTAATTTATTATGATCCAAAGAGTCAAATGCCTTTGCATAGTTAATAAAACACAAATAGACATTTTTCTTGTATTCTCTTCTTTCAGCCAGGATCCATTTGACATCGTCAATATGCCTAGTGTGAAGGCCTCTTCTAAAAATCACTTTGAACTTCTAGTAGTTCCCTGTTAATGTTCTAGCCATTTCTGAATTTTCTTAAAAAATATTTTGTTTGCATTAGATATTAATGATATTGTTTGATAATTTCCTTATTTTTCTGGATCATCTTTCTTGGGAATGGTGACAAATAAGGATCTCTTCTTGGCAGTCAGTTGGTTAGATACCCTCCAAATTTCCTTGTGAGCACATTCAGGCCTGCATCTGGTAGTTGAATCATATCAATTGGTAGTTCCATCAATTCCTCGGGCCTTATTTTTTGTCAATGCCTTCAGTGTGGCCTTAACTTCATTTTTCATCACCACTGGCTCTTGCTCATGTGTATTTCCTGAAATTTTTCAGTGTCAACTAATTCTTCTTAGTATAGCGATTCGGTGTAATCCATCCATCTTTTAATGCTTCCTGGATCATTCAAGATTGTGCCCATCACATCTATGGGTGCAACTGAAGGCTTCAATTTGTTTTCTAATTCTTTCAATTTGAGAAATGCTGAAATCCCTTTTTGTTCTCTGACTCTAGTTCTCTGCACATTTTATGATAATATTTTGCTTTATCTTCTCGAGCTACCTTCTGAATTCTTCTGTTCAGCTCTTTTACTTCAGTATCTCTTCGTTTTGGTTTGGCTTCTTGATGTTCTTTCCCCCCCCCCCCCAATTGATTAAGTTTATTCAGAAACATCAGTGGCATTGGACCAATAAATGCTATCATTTGAAAGCTGCTCACTGCAATTATGCCTATTAGTAATACTAGTAAGCCAAGGATTTGACATGTACTTCACTCAGTTGCATTACGTTTCCGTAAGTCATTTCATCAAGAAAATATGTACAAAATGTCATGTTTTCTCTCCTCTTTTTGTGTTTCTTCTAAAGCAGTTCAATTATTTTGGAGAGTGGTTAGTGCAACACAGAAAACATCAGGGGAAAAGTACAAAATGACACTTAACACCAATGCCAGTACGCATGTCATTATGGTTATTATTAAAGATACTAATTTTTATGTTATTCACTTTTCTTTAGAAGGTAAATCAAAGCCATTCACTTGAACTTGAGGTTTATATACACAATACATACACAATCTTACGTAAAATACTGTTCAATAGTAACATTACATTTTAAAATATTGGAAACCGAGTATCTGTGCTGATTTGTACTTTGGCTTAATGGAACAAGAGAACAACAATCAACAAGGGAGGGTGATACTGATAATAAAGTTCTCAAAGTTAAAAAATGTCTTCCTCTCCCTTTGTACTTACCACAGGCTATACAATGTCCTGAGAGGATTCATTATGAGAAAACAGTCAATCATCACTTTAAGACCATACTTTGGAAGAACTTAATGAGAAAGCACACTGGAAGCTGAGACTTCATCTTTGTTTTCAAGTAAGTGGTCTTAATTTTTCTCCTTATAGAAAAACTTTAAATCAGTGTATTATAAATATATCTAAACCACTAATTTTTACAGCTTTCTGGTAAAGTCCAGCACTCCATTTATACAAAGTCTATGAGAAGAGGCCAGTAGAGATCATCTACTCTTAAGTCGTGACATCATCCACTCAAGTCCTTGGCACAATCCTTCGCCAGTAAGAGCACAGCAGGCCTGGATATGCCACGGAGGATCTTTAATAGACGTGAGTTCCAAAAACTGGGAGATTTCTGCTACAGTTATGCACTCTTTAACATCTTGTTTATTAGCAAAAATCAGCAGTCCAGCTTTCCTTAGGTCCTCATGTGCTAACATTTTATAGAGTTCTTCTCTAGTTACAGAAATCCTTTCTCTGTACTGTCCACAACTATTACAAACTCAGTGTTAGTATAGTAAGTGTTCCAGGAAGAATGAAGAGATTCTTGGCCACCAATATCCCACATAAGGAAACGTGTATTATTAACTATCTCTTCTACATTACTTCCAATTGTAGGGGATGTATGTACAACTTCATTCATAGAAAATTGGTAAAGGATGTTAGTTTTCCCTGCATTATCCAGTCCAACAATGATAACTTTGTGCTCCTGATGATTGAACAGTCTCCATATCCAGGTAAGAGAATTTCCATTCTCGGGCAGCGGCCCCCCCCTCCAGCCACCCGGGCCTGCTGGCTGCCCCAGGCCCAGGCTGAGGCGGAGGAGAGAGACGCGCCAGAGCCTCCGCCTCTGCTGCTGCTGCTCCCGCGTCTGCCGCCAGCCTGCTTCCCGGGAACTGGAGGGAGGCCGCAGCTCAGACCAGCGAGGCCCCGCCACTGCCGCTGCGGCACTCACCTGGCTCCCGGACATCGGACAATCGCCGCCTCGTTGTCTGCCGCGTCTTGATGTTCTAATGCAATTTTCATTGTCTTTTCTGACATCCATTTGCATTTTTTTTTCTTTCTCCTCCGTCTTTGATGTTTTTGAATGGTTCTGCTGGTTTTCAATCACTGGTGTTCAATGCCTCAAGTCTGTACTTGAAATGATTCTTAAGTTCATCTGGGATAGACTCAAATTTGTATTCTGATTATTGTGGACTAGTCTAAATTTTCTTCAGCTTCAATTTGAACTTGCTCATGAGTAATTTGTGTTCTGTTTCACAAATTGCACCTGCTATGGTTCTGAAGGATTAAAATGAAAAAGAAAGGAAATATAACTAACAATAAGTTAATGATGAAGATGTAGTCACTTCAATTCTCACAAAGTTGGTGTAAAGTCAAATGGTGCAGTCACTGTCAGAAATACTTTCAAAGCTTCTTATAAAATTAAAACATACATTTACAATGCCATCCAAGAATCCCACTCCGAGGTGCTTCGATGGTGGTGTAATATGTATTTTATTTCTCAATAAGTCTGATATAAAACTTTTTAATAACATTTCAATATTTTACTTAAAAAATATTAAAGCACAGTACTGTTACCTACTCTTCCTCTCCAGCATTCTAGGTGTTAAACTAGCTAGAACCCTATGGATATCTATCCTATTGAGCAGATTAAGTGGATGGTTTTCCCCTCGTAGACCTCTGCACATTCCTAGGCCACTGTGGGGAAGGTTGCCAGGGCATGCAAGGCATCCGAGTGAATGCTCGTTATTGAGACGCTAATAAAGCGAGTCTTGTTTGCTGGACAGCTGTTGGCTTCATTGCTCTTTTGTCGCACACAAAACGGAGAGCTGCTATGCTAATGGCATATGGCCTCCTTACTGGATAGTTGTTACATCACGCCTCGAAACACTGCCTGTGAAGTCCATTTTCCCCATGCACCACACAGAAAAACGAAAACAGAACAAACAAAACAACAAGAGGCCAAGAAACGTATGAAATGAGCAGTACTAGCCCTTTAAGTCAGGGAAACTATTACTAATAATTCTTATTTTTTATCAATAGTTAATACTCGAGTTAGTTTTTAAAAGAGGAATTTTTTTTCTTATTGTATTCTCTTTAACATTTAACCTCAATAGAGTCTTTTCTTAAGGGTACAAATAATAACAATATTCTCCAAAATACATTTTGTGGCACACTCTGTGTTAATAACACCTTAGAGTAATTCCATGTTATCAAATGTCAGCCCAGATACTTTGCCTTTTTCAGTGTGGTCATTTATTGACTGTCTTCATGTGAACAATTGCATTCAAACATTTTTTTGATCATTACCTGTACAGCAGTGTGTGTGTGTGTGTGTGTGTGTGTGTGTGTGTGTGTGTGTAACGAGCTGTGACTAAAAACAACTCACTGCTCCTGAGTTAGCACCAACTCACAGCTGACCTTCCAGTGGGTTTTCAGAGGTGGTAAATTGCACAGTAGGAGATCACCCATCTTTCTCATGTGGGGCAACTGGTGGATTCAAACTGCCTGCCTTTGGGCTGGCTGTGTAGCCCTTACTCACTCGGCCATCAGAGCGCTCTACTGTATGTGTACACATCGCTAAGTACATTCTTGTTATTGTGTGCCACCAAGTAACCTGTAACTCACAGCAACCTGATGCACAACAGCTCTGAAGCCTGCCCTAATCCAGAGCCAGTCTCACTGACTCCGACACACCTAATCCCATCACCCTAGTTATCATGTCAATCCTTCTTATCAGGGGTCCTCCTCTCCTGCCCTGTCCCTCTACCCTTCTGAGCATCATGTTCTTCTGCAAAGATGGATTTCTCCTGGCCATGTGCCTAAAGAATGTGAGACAGACCTTAAAATCCTTGCCTCAAAGGAGAAACTTGACTTCACCCTCTTTAAGACAAACCTATTTGTTCTCTTGGCTGTCCATGGTACGTATGTTCAATACTCTTCTCCAGCACCACAACTCAAAGGCATTAATTCTTCTTCTGTCATCCTTCATAACTGTCCAGCTTTCTGATGCATGGCAGGTAATTGTGAAGACTATGGCCTGGATCAGGTGCACCTGAGTCTCTAGACTGACATCATTGCTCTTTAGCACTGTGGAGACAGCTGACTTCCTTAATGCAACTGCAATTTGTCTTCTGCCTTCCTGACTGCTGGTGCCAAGAGTGTTGACTGTTGAGCTGAACAAACTGAAATTGTTAAGAACGTCAATCTCTTCTGCATCCATCACAAAACTGCCAACTGGCCTAGTGGTGAGCTCTAGTGGTCTAGTGGTAAGAAGCTGTGCTTCAATCCTGAAGGCATGTGGTTCGAGGCCATGAACTGCTCCATAGGAGAAGAATGGGCAGTCCTCTACCTTGTGATTAACTGCCTCTGAAAACCCACCCAAAGGTCAGCTACGAGTCAGTTCTGACTTTATGGTACACAACAACACCAACAACTAAAGATACTATACTCAAGTTTACCAAAGGCACACTGTTCTAACCCACCAGCTGCTCCACAGGAGAAGGACAATCAATCTCCTGTGAGGTTTACTGCCTTTGAAAACCTGCTGGAGGGTCTGCTCTAAGTCTCTTCCAAGCTAATGGCATACAGAAACAACAACTTTACAAAGTAATCATCTTCCTTGCCACAAGATTTCTTCATAACTAGTTTTTTTGTTTTCTTTTTTTAATTGCAATTTTAATGAAAGTTTATAGAGAATTTGGATTTCCATTCATTCATTCATTATTTCACATTTATACTAGTTTTTAAGAAAGACATCTTTTAAGAACCAAAAGAATCCACTGCCATCAAGTTGATACTGACTCCGAGACACTTACAGAGCAGAGCTGACCATCTCACGGGGTTGGAATCTGTATTACAGTTGATGGCCACACCACTCTTCCACTGGTGAGTGAATTCCTGATCTTCTGGTTAAGAGTTAAGTGCTTTAACCATTACATCACCAGGGCTCCCTCGTGATGCCAAAGGCTCACACAGTTCATGTTATGGCTAAGTTTTCAAATCTCTGCACAATAAGAAACAATGATCTACAGACTGCCAGCATGTTCTTGAGTCAAAGTTTTTCAGAATGTATTTGCTTTTAAACAGATGTCCCCAAAGTTGACTTATCAAACCTGCTGCTTCTCACTGGAGACTCCTAGACTTGGCCCTTGTTTGCAGCAGAGATAGGGAGGCCCTGTACCCACTGCCCCCAGCCCTGACCTTCTCAGCTGTGAGGTGCAGGGGCCTGAGCCTTCTAGGCCTACAGAGAGCCCAGCTTTGCTCTCTGCCCTCTTCCCTTTACCCTCACTGTCATTCCTTAACCTCTGCATAGTTGTTCTTGTTGATGGCCTTCAAGCCAAGCAAGACTCATAGCAACTCTATGAACAAAAGGCTTGAAGCTCCTCCACAACTACCAACATTTATCAAAGTTCATAGTTTCCAAAGGAGTGTTGTTTAGGAAGTAGACGCCACTCCTGCACAGCAAACAGGAGCAAAGCAGAATCAAGATCAACAGCATGAAGAACGAGAGCCAACACAGGAGAGAGTAAACAAAAGTTCCCTTAAACTGTTGGGTATAAGTCACGTCTATGCCCCAGGACCACAGACAGCTGAGTAAGTTTAAAACAACTGAGCAAGTCTAAAGAGGCATATAAATCAAACATGAAAAATTAGGTTAACTATTAAAAATCTGGTTTTAAAATTACTGATCAGTATTATATGAACTATATCAAGCTGAAACTATAGATATTTGTGGTAACTGTAAAGAAATATTATGTTGTTGTTGTTGTTATGTGCCATCGAGTTGCCTGCGACTCATAGCGACACTATGTACAACAGCCCTAAACTCCGCTCTGTCCTGTGCCAATCGCACTGTCTCTGACACTCCCATCCCAATTATCCCAGTCACTGAATCAATC
>NW_006399882.1:7764852-7773729 GCF_000299155.1 Elephantulus edwardii | reverse complement strand
ATGGCCTGTATCAGATGCACCTTAGTCTCCAAAGAGATACCATTGCTCTTCAACACTTTGGAGAGGTCCCTAACAGACTTTCCCATGGCAATGTGCCTTTTAATTTCCTGGCTGCTGGTACCAAGACTGTTGACTATGGAGCCAAGCAAACTAAAGCTGTGTACAATCTCAATCTCTTCACCATCCATCAGTATTATATGAACTATATCAAGCTAAAACTATAGATATTTGTAGTAACTATAAAGAAATATTATATGAAGGTTAAAAAACTTACTTTTAAGGCTTCCCATAAAGGAAACTGGACCAAAGAGAAAGGAATCTGTAGAGAGAATTAAAAATAAGTAAATAAAGTGGGAATGATCTAGTATTACTAAAGCAATTTATATTATTTAGCAAAAGGTAGTTCATTTTAATTTTATGTATTTAACAAAGCTAATGTTGAACATATTAATATATACACAGTATTTTTTAAAGAGTTAAAATATAACTGCCTAAAGAATCCTACTGACTTTTTTCAGTCCAATGGATATAAAATAATGTTTTTGTTTTATAAAACAATGTTTTAAAGCTCTTTAAAAGTAGGAGGAATTACAATACAAAGAGGCTACTGAAATAAAAACTAAATAGTTTCTATCACAAGTGAACATATCATATGCAAGCAAAATATTGCTGATGATTGTCTGAAAACTGCCAGAAGTTCACGCTGGGTTTAGAAGAGGCTGTGGCACCAAGGATTTCACTGCAGATCTCAGACAGATCCTGGCTAAAATCAGAGAACACTAGAAGCATGTGTTTCTATTTTATTAACTATGTTAAAGCATTTGACTATGTGGATCATAACAAACTGTGGCTAACATTGAGAAGAATAGGAATTCCAGAACACTTAATTGCACGTATGTGGAATTTATACCTGTTGTCCAAATAGAGCAAGAACACTGTATGGTTCAAATTCAAGAAAAGTGTTGTGTCAGGGCTGTATCCTTTCTCCATACCTATCCAATTTGTATATTGAATGATCATTTGAGAGAGAAGCTGGACTCCATGAAGAAGAATGTAACATCAGAATTGGAGGAAGACTTATCAACAGCCTATGTTATGTGCAGATGACACAACTCCAGCTTGCTGTGAAGAGGACTTGAAGAGTTTGCTACAAAAGACCAAAGATTATAATCTTCAATATGGATTATAGTTCAACATCAAGAAGACAAAAATCCTCTGGGCTGATAAGCAACATCATAATGTTGTTGTTTGTTGTTATATGCCATCGAGTCGCTTGTGACTCATAGTGACCCTATGTATAAGAGCTCAATATGATCTTCTATCCTGTGCCAAACTAGCCATCTCAAACGCACTTATTCCCACCACTCCAGTCACAGAATCGATCCATCTCATCAAAGATCCTCCTGTCCTTCGCCGCCCCTCCACTCTGCCAAACATGACGTCCCTCTCCAAGGACCAGTCCCTCCTTGCAACGTGCCCAAAATATGTCAGATGAAGCTTCAGAATCCTTGACTCCAGGGAACATTCTGGCTTCACCCTCTCCAGGACAAACCTGTTTGTTCTCCTAGCAGTCCATAGTATATTCAACACTCTTCTCCAGCACCACAGCTCAAAGGCATCAATTCTCTATCAACCCTAGTCACTGTCCAACTCTCTGATGCATAGCACGTAATTGCAAAGACTATAGCCCGGATCAGGCACACCTTAGTCTCCAGTCTGACATCATTGCTCTTCAGTACTCTTGAGAGGTCCCTCACAGCCGACTTTCCCAATGCAGTGATTTTCTGGCTGCTGTTACCAAGAGTGTTGACCGTGGAGCCAAGTAAACTAAAACTGTTAACTATCTCAATCTCTTCATCATCCATACTGATGCTGCCAATTGGCCCAGTGGTTAGAATCTTTGTTTTCTTAATGTTGAGTGAAAAGACTGAAATTGTCAATGATTCCATCTGACTTGGATTCACAAACAACATCCATAGCACCCGTAGTCAAGAAACCAAAGCATGTATTGCATTGGGAAAGCCTGCTGTCAGAGGACTCTACAAAGTATTGAAGAGCAATGATGTCAGTGTAGAGACTAAGGTGCACCTGATTCAGACCAGGGTCTTTTCATTCACTTGCTATGCATCTGAGAGCTGAACGATGAATAAAGATGAAAGAAAGAAATCAATGAATGAAGAGAAACTGATGCCTTTGAGTAGTGGTTCTAAAAAAAGAGTAGAGAACATCCTACGGACTGACTACCAAAAGAATAAAGAAAATAAACAAGGAATGTCTTGGGGGAGTTACAGCCAGAGTGCTCCGCAGAGACAAGGATGGTGAAGCTTTGTTTCACATACTTTGGGCAAGCTGCTAGATAGGGTTAATCTTTGGGAAACAACCTTATGCTGGGAAAGGTGAAAGGTCAGAAAAGGAGACCTTCAATGAGATGGACTGACACACTGACTGCAGGAACAGGTTGAAGATTGTCAGAGATGATGAGGATGGTGTAGTACAGGACAGGATTCAGATCCGTTGTCAACAAGCTAGGGTGTGTCATATGTATAACACAGATTGAGATCGCTAAGAGTCATACTCAACTTGATGGAACATAACAAAAACATCATAAGTAAAGTAAATAGTTCCTAACTCAAGAGCTGTGGTGGCCTAGCGGGTGGGGAGCTGAGCTTTCAACTTTCAAGGCAGGTGTTTAAATCCAGCAACTGCTCCAGAGGAGAAAGACAGGCAATCTCCTCCCTTATGATGAAAACCAACCAGACGGTCAGTTACGAGTAGGTTCTGACTGGATGGCAATGTGTCAGTGAGTGTGTGATCATAAGCAATGGAGTCCCTAGGCAGTACAAAAGTTAAACATTTAATTACTAACTGAAAGCTTGCTAGTTCAAATCCACCTAGAATAACTCGGAAGACAAGCCTGACAATCTGCTCACACAGCATGCCATCCTTGAAAGCCTATGGACAAGCTCTACTCTGAGCACACGGAAGTGCCATGAAATGGAACCACCTTGATGGCAATTAATGACAATCATGAATAGTAAAGACTAAAGACTGGCATTTTTCTTCTGAGAGTTACAGATGTCTCCTCTTTATAGTAGTTCAAGTGTTTGAACTGGGTAAAAACAGGAAAGGAAAGAAGAAGAAAGAGAGGTAATTAAAAAGTGACAGGGCTGCAAGAGACAGGAATAAGAAAAGGAGAGGGAGTGAAGAGACTAGGGAGAAGGGGAGGAAGAAGGGAAGGAAGAGAAAAGGGGAAAGAGAAAGACGAGTGTAGAAAGGAGGTTCAGAGAGCAAGAGAAGGAGACAGGAAGGTGAAAGTATGAGGGGGCAGTGAGGAGGGCAAAACAGAGAAGGGCCAGGGAAAGAGAACAGCATGTGCTCACAACAGCATATTCACAATAACAAGAAAATGGAAACAGCCCAAATGTCCATAACAAATGAATGGACTGAGAAATTACAATATACTCACATAATGGAATATTATGCAGCACTGAGGGGCAACAATTTTGTAAAATATCCTATAACAAACACAGGAGAGTCTAGAGAGCATTATACTGAGTAAACTATCTCAGCCTCCTAAACGACAAATGCTATATAAGACCATTATTGTAAAAACAGAAAGATAACTAGTAAGAAGTAGATAGAAGTCCTAAAGGGGAGGAGGTGGGGGACAATGGGACAGAAGCTGAGGAAGGGAGGAGGCGAGGAAATCACTAGGACAGCAGAGTCTGATGGGCAGACAGAGTGAAAGGATTAGGAAAGATCCAGGGGGACCTGAAAACACAATGTATATGAGTGATGATTTGAAACACAGTGTAAGTTTTGTTATGTGTAAAATGCAATGCAATGTATATGAATGATATACAATGTATACAAATTTTGTAAGCAAACCAATGTTGCTGCTGTTGTTACATGCTGAGTCAACCACTCACAGCACAACAGCTCTGAACCCTGCTCTATCCTGAGCCAATCCCACTGTCTCCAACACACCTACCCTCATTACCCTAGTTACTGTGTCAATTCTTCTCATCTGGGGTCTTCCTCTCCTGAGTTGTCCCTTCACCCTTCTAAGCATGATGTCTTTCTCCAAAGACTGCTCTCTCCTGGCCACATGTCTGAAGTATGTGAGACAGAGTTTCAAAATTCTTGCCTCTAAGGAGCAGCTTGGTTTTCTCCACCCTCTATAGGACAGACCTGTGCGTTCTCTTGGCATGTTCAATACTTTTCTCCAACACCACAACTCAAAGGCAATGATTCTTCTTCTGCCATCTCAGCTCTCTGATGCATAACAAGTAACTGCAAATACCAGAGCCTGGATGAGGTGCACCTTTGTATCTAGATTGACATAATTTCTCTTGAGCATTCTGGAGAGGTCCCTGACAGCAGATTTTCCTAATGCGATTCATCTTTTGATTTTCTGAATGCTATTGCCAAGAATGCTGATTGCAGAACCAAGCAAGCTGAAATTGTTAACAATCTCAATCTCTTCTCCAACTATCATGATGCTGTCAATAGGACCAGTGGTGAAAATCTTTGCTTTCTTGAGTTGCTTTCTTAAAATTTAATTTATATTGCAAATTACAGTCCTTGACCCTCTACAGCAAATGTTTCAGGCCTCCTCAGTTTCAGCAAGCAAGGTTGTGTATTAGCATGGCACAGGTTGTTGATAAGTCTCTCGCTATTCCTGAAGTCTTTCTCTACTCCTGATATCACATTTCTTCTGATAAAGTCCAGCCACCCAAATGATCTCTTTTGCATACAGATAGAATAAAAATAAAGCGGGAAGGGAGAGAAAAAAAGTAAAACTAAAAAGAGTTGGCTGAGGAACAGGACTCCAGAAC
This sequence comes from Elephantulus edwardii, assembly GCF_000299155.1. Lineage (NCBI taxonomy): Eukaryota > Metazoa > Chordata > Mammalia > Macroscelidea > Macroscelididae > Elephantulus > Elephantulus edwardii. Next base: position 7,768,891 of record NW_006399882.1, on the reverse strand, counting down.
CAGAGCTGTCTGTCGGGTCACTAGTCCACTTCCTCCAAATGGCGAATCGCCGATCAGTATTGGAGAAATGAATACACACTAAGTGGATTGAAATGGTGCTAAAAGTCTGATTTAGTACAAGGTGCAGTCAGAGAGGGGTCATCTGTAATAAGGAAGAGGGGGTGGTCAGATATCATTAGAATCCCTGTATTTCTAGAATTAGCCAGCTGCTGCTACATCAGCCTCAACTTGCAGTAACTCATGTGCAACCCACAGTGAAACATGTCCCCTACCGTTAACTAGTTCACCTAGGCCATGGCTGCCAGACAGGTACTCAACTCCTCAGGCCTGGGACAAAGCAGGAGAAGCCGGCTGTTGGCCTAAGCTGAGAAGAAAGCTGCTGTTAAAGGGACGGCCCCTCAAAAGACCTCTTGTCCTTTGAGCTGTCATCACCTTGGTGGACAATGAGAAGGTCCAGCTGGTAGGATCCCTCGAGTTGGTTGTCTTCCTGATGGCCTATGCCATAAAATGAGGATTCTTTACTGCCTCATCCTCAGACAAGTCAGCCCAAGATGGCTGGTCCACAGAGAGACTTGCACCACACTGCTTTCACAGGGAAGGTGACCAGGGGTCAAGAGCCCTTTGGCCGAGCAGGTGAGAGCAGCCAGGCCCAGTTACAGTGACAGCTGTGATGAGATATGTCGCTACAGGGTAGCAGTGAATCTGTGACTCACAGACCAAGCCAGAAAAGGCAAAGGCCAGAGAACTCTCCCCCAAAAGGGCTGATGTGCACAGCTGATTCTCTCCTTGATAAAAAACAAACAAAAAAGCCCCACCAACTTATCCTTCCAAAAAGGAAAAACAAATCAACAGCCACAGATTTAACTAGAATCTCAAACATCAAACTTTCAAAGGAAGTGGCAAATTCAGTTTAGTGTTTTGTCACCAAGATGTAAAACCAAGTGACCCGTTCCATTCTGAAACTGAAGTACTAATTTCCAACTGAATTATCAAAATTTTTAAAAAACCAACAACCAAAGGGAAATGCATATTAGTTTTATAAAAGCCTTTCTAAAATTTTTTAAGTTCAGAATATGTAGTGAAATGTGTCCCAAATGACTAACAGGTAGTGAGATGAAGGGTGACTTCACTCTCCTCTTTTCTTTCAAACACAAATCTGTCACATCTTAACAATGTAAACACCCGGCACTGGTAACATGAAAAAGGTTTTAAGATGTTAACAGCTGATGCTCACATTACTTACTTCCTGGTCAAAACAACCCATAAAGCTGCACTGCATGTTAGTTGCACTTCTTTAGTACTTAATACTATTTAGATTTTGAATTCTACAGCTGAACATTTTATCCACTTTCCCCTATTAAAATTAAGCTGACGCTTCAGTTTAAAGAGGTAATTTAAAAATCACACATTGAAATGGCCAAATCATTCCATCAGGTGTTTGTTCTAAAAAGTTAAGTCGACAGTAAACCTAACTTCACTCCCTAAAACAAGATTAACTGATATGCCTAACGTAGTTAAAAGGGCTCTAAAAGCTTAAATAATTACCTTTATTTCTAGTTTCTGGTAATGAAAAAATCGCTCATGAGATAAACTCCTGCTGTATGAAATTGTCAAGCATTCTTCAAGACATAATCATATTGCATGCCCGCTGTCATTTACATGTCGAACAACAACAATGGAAATGTGTTCCATACATGTGCAGGAAACAGTGCCAGCAAACTGGGCTCCAAGCTGGACCAAGTACCTCTCCCGACTTCCAGAAAGGGAGCTCATGCCCCACGTCTGGTTTGGAATTACATAACAGTGATGTTTCTTCAAATGTGGAATGTTATATTCCAAACAGATGTAAGTTGTTACTCTAAAATGTTTTATAGATGAAGAAAATGAATAGCCGCACTCAGAGGTCTTACATTCTAAAACACAACATACCCATTTTATTGCGTCAAACGTCACAAAACGGCTCACTGTTGCAACCTGTTTAATGTCGCTATTTAAGATGTTTTGTTTGAATAAGGTTGTTAAGACCCAGGACGCTAATAAGTAAGCAGCCATAAACCCAGCCAACATTAAAGAGGCATATGGGGATGGGGGCGGGGGGCAGGGAGCTGTTAAAAGTGCAACACAGATTTTGTTTGGTAACAAACAATAATTCTATACAAAAGGGATGCTTCACGGAGGATTCCACATGAGGCAGACAAAATGAAATCTGGGTGTGGTAAACTGAGGAAGTGTTTGGTATTATACATGAAATAAGAATGGATACAATCACACAGTGAACACAATATATCTAGCACAAAGTACTGGTCCTAAAATTATCCTTGAGGTAAAACTCTGCTTACAGTCCTGTGATATTCCAAGTGTTTGTAAAACTGTTGTTATGTGTCATTGATTTGCTTGCAACTCATAGTGACCCAATATACAACAGCTCTGAACTTTATCTTAAGCTTATTTATTTCATTGTCTCTGACACACCTATACCCCCGTTATTCCATCTCATCCTGGTCTCTTTTGGCAATATGCCCAAAGTATGTGAGATGGACCTTCAAAATTCTTGCCTCTAAGGAGCAGTCTTGTTGTACCCTCTCCACGACAGACTTAGCCATCCAAGGTATATTCAATACTCTTAACACCACAACTCAAAGACATCAATTTTTCTTCTATCATCCTTAGTTACCGTCCAGCTCTCTGATGTACAACAATTAACTGTGAAGACCATAGCTTGGATCAGGTGCACCTTAGTCTCTATACTGACATAATGCTCTTCAGTAATCTGGAGAAGTTCCTGACAGCAGGTTTTCCAATTGCAATTTATCTTTTTATTTCCTGGCTGCTGGAGTGTTGATTGTGGAGCCAAGCAAACTGAAGCTCGTAACAATTTCAATCTCTTCCCCATCTATCATAATGCTGTCAACTGACTCACTGGTAAGAATCTAGGTTTTCTTAACATTGAGCTTCAATCCATATTGAAGGCTGCTATCCTTGACCTTCTGCTGCTAATGCTTCAGGCCTTCCTCAGTTTCAACAAGCCACCTTGTGTCATCCGCATAATGCAGGTTGTTGATGAGTCTTCCTCGTATCCTGATGCCACATTCCTCTTCATAAAGTTCAGCCTCCCAGATTATCTGTTCTGCATACAGATTAAAAATACATGGAGAAAGGATCCTTGGTGTACACCTTTCCTGATTTTGCACCAGGTAGTGTTTCCTTGCTCTGTTCTGATGACTGCCTCTTGGTCCAAGTACAGGTTTTGCATGAGAACAATCAAGTGTTATGGATTCCCATTCTTCTGAAAGTTTAACAGTTTCTAACATTATAGTCCTTTAATAAATAATGAAGTGATCTGTAACATAATTGAGGAGGTATAAAGATATGAATCTAGGAAATGGGTGACCCTGAAGGACATTATCCTGAAATAACTTAGTCACAGAAGGACAAATATTGCATAGGGGTACTGTTGTAGAACAGGACTGACATTGGGGTTGAGGAAAGACTGAGAAAGAGGGGATACATAATGTATACTGCATTGAAACAGATGAGGAAGACAACAGTTTAAAAAGGATATATGATGCTATAAACATTGGTGTAAAAATCTCAATTTGTGCCTCAGTTCTCATATTCTCAGGGTATATTCTAGGTAGTGGAATAGCTGGGTCATATGGAATGTCTATGTTCAGCTTTCTGAGAAAGTGCCAAACAGATTTGTATACCGACGTTCATAGCAGCATTATTCACCATCACAAGAACATGGAAACAGCCCAAATGTCCAACCACAAATGAATAGATTGAGAAATTATGGTCCATTCACACAATGGAATACTATGCAGCATGCAGGAGCAATAACTTTGTAAATCATTACCTAACTTGGGAGGGACTGGAGAGCATTATGCTGAGTGAATTAACACAGTCCCATAAAGATAAGTATTGTATAAAACCATTATTGTAGAATGAGTATAAGGATCCTGGAGGAGTGGAAGAGGCTAGAAGCAGAGGGATGTGGATATCCAGGGGGAAGGTGGGATTAATCATTGGGTTGTAGGAT
>NW_006399882.1:7729481-7762147 GCF_000299155.1 Elephantulus edwardii | reverse complement strand
TCGTGGTACCAGGGATATTGTAGCTGATGTTAGATGGATCTTAGCTGAAAGTAGTGAATACCAGAGGAATGTCTATCTGTGTTTCATTGACTATGCAAAGGCGTTTGACTGTGCAGATCATAACAAACTGTGGCTGACTCTGAGAAGAATGGGAATCCCAGAACACTTGATCGTTCTAATACGAAACCTACACTTGGACCAGGAGGCAGTCGTCAGAACAGAGCAAGTGAACACTGCATGGTTCATAATTGGGAAGGGCGTACACCAGGGATGCATCCTATCTCCATAACTTTTCAACCTGTCTGCAGAACAGATCATCCGGGAGGAGAAATGTGGCGTCAAGACTGGTGGACGATTTATCAACAATCTGCGTTATGCAGATGACACAACTCTGCTTTCTGAAACTAAGGAGGACCTGAAGCACCTGCTGCAGAGGGTCAAGGACTGCAGCCTCCACTATGGCTTGAGGTTCAATGTCAAGAAGACAAAGATTCTCACCACTGGACCAATTGTCAGCATCAGGATGGATGGTGAAGAGCTTGAGATTGTTCACAGCTTTAGTTTGCTTGGCTCCACAGTCAACACTTAGCACCAGTAGCCAGGAAATTAAAAGGTACACTGCCATGGGAAGCTCACAATACATTTACAAATATTACACAACTATTTTGAGTAATCTAGGACACCTGAAGACAAAAAAGTACATTTAGAAAACTGTCAAAGTAATCACCTGTGGCAGAAACACCCATAGGAAACTCAACAGAAAGATTAAACAAACAACTAAAACCAATTTGATAGGATTTCCAATTTGAAGAGGGTTGAAGAACTCTATAAAGTGCACAGAGGTGATAAGTTAGGGGCTAGAAGTGGGAGGAGGTTTCCAAGAGACCTTATAAGCGAGCACAGGGTTTCTTTTTGGTGCACAGCAATGTCTAAGTCCCTATGCCTGACTCAGGTTCTTCATTCAGGTGACACTGACAAGAAAGTATCCTCCTTTGAAGTGCTGTGTCCCTTCTCAGCCAAGCTCAGTGGTAACCGAGGACAAGGGAGGTGAAAGAGCTAACAATTGCCTGCCTCAAAGTGACTCTTAAATAGACAGAAAGAACCCTTTGAAGCAGGTATGACAAAATGATCACAGTAAATCCATTTTTATTTTCACTTAACTATAATAATCCATTTACAGGCACTGGATAAAGAACTTTTGCCAAATAAAGGAAATTAAGTAGGAAATACAAGCATGAAAGCTAATTATGCCTTAGATTTACAAGATTTACTCAAATTTCTCAAGCATCTTTCTGAAGAAAGCACAAAGTAGAAACAAGAATGTTAAAATTTAAAAGAGGAGAAAGTGAGAGCAGTCTGATTGCCAATTACACCTTTCAGACTTCAGGGGAAGGGCAGTGAGGGGATGGAGAGCCACTAGCTCAGTGTTCTCACATGGAACCATCTTGAAGGCTGATTGTATGTTAGGTTATAAAGCAAGCCGGAACAAATGAAATAGTGCAAAGCATCATCTCAGGTAACAACATTGGAAATCAACAACAGAGAGCAAGCACAAAAAATCAAGTACATGGAAATGAAATAGTATGAAAATTATGGAGTTATCCATGAAATGGGAAAAAAATGAAAATATTTCCAGAAACAAGCACGAAAACACAACATACCAAAATCTTTGGGATCCAGAAAAAGAAGTATTCAGAAATCAATTACAACCATATACATACACATAACAGAAAAGGAAGACTCAAAAGTCAATACCTTAACCTCAAATTTTCAAGAACTGATAAAACAACAGCTGCAAAGTGTGCCGAAGAGAGGACACAACAGAGATCAGAGCAGAAGAGATGGAAATCTGAAAGCACCTGGAAGAACTGACAGACTAGCTGATTCTTCAAAAGAATCAATAAAACCAACAAGCCCCAGGCAAATCAAAACAAAGGGAAAGATGCAAATAACATGAGGAAGAAACAAAATGGATGGCATCATAATAGAGCAAACCGAAATAAAAAGGTAACAACAAAATACTAGGAAGAAATATACTCTTAACAAATCTTAAAAGATTCAAGAAATTAACAGATTTTTAAAAACTCACTGTCTACCTAAAGTAGCACAGACAGAAGTACAAAGCTTGAATAGATTCAACACAAAAGTAGAGACTGAAAAGGTCATACAAACATTCCAAAGGAAAAGAATTCCTGGCCCTAATAGCCTCACTCACTAGTGAATTCTACCAAACAGGGAAGAGCTGACACCAATTCTCCAACAAAATACTCTCAAATTTACTCTGATGCAATCAAGCATAACCATGATACCCAAAGCAGGTAAGGACACCATTAAAGATACCCAAAGCAGGTAAGGACACCATTAAAAAGAAGCTAGACATTAACATTCCTCAAAAATATGTTATATGCATATATTGTTACATGCTCTCAAGTAGGAATCAACTCATAGCTGATGCTCCAGAGAGTTTCAGAGGCCGCAAACTGCACAGGAGAGGATCACGCATCTTTTGTGGAGCAGCTGGTGGACTCCAATCAGTCGCCCGCCCTTGAGCTGGCGGTGCAGCGCCTCACTGACTAGGCCACCAGGAATACAGATGGGAAAATGACCAATAAAATCTTAGCCAATAGAACCCAGTGTTCTATATTTAGAAAAAAGTGACACATCATGATCAAATGGTATTCATACCATGTATTCAAGGAGTGCGTACAGTAAGGAGGTGTGCTGTCAAGTGAAAGGCAGGTGGTTCAAACCCCCCAGCTGCTCTACAGGAAAAGGATGGGTAACACCTCCCAGGTGATTTTTTTAAAAGTTTTCTTTTATATTGGCTTGCGTATAAAACACGTTCCTTCATTTACACTATTCACAGAATCATTCCTATACATTGTGTTTTATAAAACTAAACACCATTGAACTATTCCCACCATACCTCCTATGTGATTAATAGCCTCTGAAAACCCGAAGGTTAGGTACAAGTCAGTTGCAATTTGATGGCACAAAACAATAGTAAAAACATGCAAGGATGGTTCAGTATGAGAAAAACCATCCATGCAATCCATCACATGATCATATTAGTGTAGAAAAGGCATCTGAGAAAATTGATAAAAACACTCAACAAATTACTAGATCAAAGCATATGTATAAAACCAAGCATCACCATCAGCATTGTGGGAGAGAAGGAGGGAACGAATGATGAGCCTTGGGAACAGGAACTAGACAAGAATGCACTTACTTCACCATCACCTTTTTAAAAAAAATTTAAAAATTCTATTGACTTGCTTACAAATTTATATACATTGTGTTTCTTTCATATACATTTATGTTTCACATATTCCTTCATTCATATTGTGTTTCAAAGGATCATTCCCATACACTGTGAGTTATTTTATTTTATATTGGTTTACATAGAAAAATAGTACACACTGTGTTTTGTTTATATACATTGTTTCACACCTTTTTCCATCCACAGTGTTCCACATCATTATTCCCATATATTGTGTTTTACAAAATTAATCATCACTGACTATGCCCACTATAACCTTGTCTTTTTAAGTCCCCACTGGATCTTGCCTAATTCTGTCACCCCTTCCTTCCACCCACCAAACTCCATGACCTAGTGATATCCCCTATCCCAATCCTCAACCTCCCTGCTCCCTCATCTTCTCCTTTTGGATTTTTATACATGCCTTACCAGTTATCTATTTTACAATAATGGCCTTATGTAGTGTCTGTCCTTATGAGACGGAGTTAGTTCACTCAGCCTAATGCTATCTAGTCTCTCCCACGTTATATATTTTTTGCAACTGCTGCTTCTGATTGCTGCACTGTATTCCATCATATGAATGTATCATGATTTCTCAATCCATATGTTTGTTGATGGAAATCTGGACTGTTTCCAATTTCTTGCTATTGTGAATATGCTGCTATGAAAATGAAAGAGTACAAATCTCCATTTGTATCTCAGGAGGAGACTGGTCACCTTTCTCCCATGGAGCAGTAGATAGATTTGAACCACACACCTTTAAGTTAGCAGCATGATTTCTTAACCCCTAAGCCACTGGAGTTCCCTATGTATAACTGAGTAGGATGCAAAATGGAAGTCACAGTATAAACAAGATATACATTGTGGCCTACCTTTTATAAAAAAACCAAAACCAACATACTCTCTTCCAGAGTTAGTAGGAACTCTGAAAAATTAAAATACTTTCAATAGAATGCTATTTAGTTTAAGACAGTTAAAGTAAATCTACATCTAAATATATATATATATATATATATATATATATATTCATACACGTACCCACTGATTGTTTCAGAGATGCATTTCTTTTCACTGACTTCCTTCAAAGAATTGTGAACCACCACATAATTCTTATAATGTAGTAAAATCTGGAATCTTTCCTTTTCAGTACGGAAATTTAAGAAGTTCACCTTGAATTCCAGCCGCAATAATTTCCAATACGTTAAGCAGTGTTGATTTAAGGACTAGGATGTTGTTGTTGTTGTTATGTGCTGTCGAGTCACTTGAGACTTATAGTGACCCTATGGACAATAGCTCTGAACTCTGCTCTGTGTCCTGTGCCAATCTCATTGTCTCTGACACACTTATCCCAATTACCCCAGTCACCAAATCAATCCACCTCCCAGAGGGCCTTCCCCTCTTATGCCTGCCCTCTACCCTCCCAAACATGATGTCCTTCTCCAAGGACCAGTCTCTCCTTACAAAATGACCAAAGTAGGTCAGACGAAGCATCAGAATCCTTGTCACCAAGGAGCAGACCAGTTTAACCCTCCCCAGGATGAATCTGTTTGTTTTCCTAGCAGTCCATGGTACCCTCAACACTCCTCTCCAACACCAAAGCTCAAAAGCATCAATTCTTCTATACTCCCTGGTCATTGTCCAGCTCTCTGACGCATAACAAGTGATTGCAAAGACCATGGCCTGTAGCAGATGCACCTTAGTCTCCAGAGAGACACCATTGCTCTTCAGCACTTTGGAGAGGTCCCTAACAGCAGATTTTCCCATCACAATATGTCTTTTCATTTCCTGGTTGCTAGTACCAAGAATGTTGATTGTGGAGCCAAGCACACTAAAGCTGTGAACCATCTCAAGCTCTTCACCATCCATCCTGATGCTGCCAATTGAGAATCTTTGTCTTCTTGACATTGAGCCTCAACCCACATTGAAGGCTGCAGTTCTTGACCCTCTGCAGCAAGCGCTTCAGGTCCTCCTCAGTTTCAGCAAGCAGGGTTGTGTCATCTGCATAATGCAGATTGTTGACAGATCTTCCACCAATCCTGATGCCACATTCCTCCTCATAGGGCCCAGCCTCCCGGATGATCTGTTCTGCATACAGGTTGAAAAGGCATGGAGACAGGACTGAATCTGGTGTACACCCTTCCCAATTTTTAACCATGCAGTGTTTCCTTGCTATGTTCTGACGATTGCCTCCTGGTTCAAGTATTAAGTTTCACATTAGCACAATCTACTGTTCTGGGATTCCCACTGTTCTCAGAGTCAGCCACAGTTTGTTATGATCCACCCAGTCAAACGCCTTTGCATAGTCAATGAAGCACAGATAGACATTCCTTTGGTACTCTCTGCTTTCAGCCAAGATCCATCCAACATCAGCAACAATATCCCTAGTACCACAACCCCTTCTAAACCCAGCCTGGACTTCTGGCAGTTCTCTGCTGACGTGCTGTTCCAGTCGTTTTTGGATAATCTTCAGTAAAATCTTGCTTGCATGTGAAATCAGATTGTTCTCTATAGCTTCCACACTCTGTTGGGTCACCTTTCTTTGGGATGGGAACAAATATAGATATCTTCTAGTCAGTTGGCCAAGTGGTTGTTCTCCAGATTTCTTGACACAACTTGGTGAGCACATCCAGGGCAGCATCTGTTAGCTGAAATATGTCAATTGGTATACCATCTATTCCTGGGGCCTTATTTTTTGCCATTTCCTTCAAAGCAGCTTGAACTTCTTCCTTCATCACCATAGGTTCTTGCTCATATGTTGTTTCATTAAATTCCTCTGTGTCTGCCAATTCCTTTCGATACAATGACTCAGTATATTCTTTCCATCTTCTTTTGATACCTCCTGGATAGTTTAATACTGTGCCTAAAGCATCCTTGATTATAGCAACTTGAGGTTTGAATTTGTTCTTCAGTTCCTTGAGCTTAAGAAATGCTGAACGAGTTCGACCCTTTTGGTTTTCTGACTCTAGCTCCTTTCACATTTCATTGTAATATTGTACTTTGTAATCTGTGCTGCCTTTTGAAATTTTCTGTTCAGCGCTTTAGTTAGTATCTTGAATTCTTCCTTGTGCTTTGGCTTCTCTGCTCTAGTGCAATATTCAGAGTTTCTTTTGACATCCATTTTGGTCTTTTCTTCCTCTTCTGTCTTTGTTATGAACATTTGCACTCTTCTTGGATGACACCCTTTATATCCTCCCACAACTCATCTGGTCTTCGCTCATTCGTGTTCAAGGCCTCAAACCTGTTCTTGAGATGGTTCTGGAATTCAGGTGGGATAGACTCAAAGTTATATTTTAGTTCCCGCGGATTCAGTTTAATTTTCCTCAGCTTCAGCTTGAATTTGCATATGAGTAGTTGGTGGTCTGTTCCACAATGAGCTTCGGGCCTAGTTTTCACAGCTGATATTGAGCTTCTCCAGCGGTTCCTTCCGCAGACGTAATCGATCTGATTCCGATGCATACTATCAGGTGAGATCCATGTGTATAAACTGCGTTTATATCTCTTAAAAAATGTGTTCATGATGAGTAAGTGCAAATTCAATCATTCTATCTCCAGGATAGCAAGCAGAAAATAGTTGAGAGAAGTGCTTGAGATTCAGACATCTGAACACTTGAGTTCCTTAAATGCAATGTCAAGATGTCAGAAGTCTGGCACAGGGTCACCGCCAGGTGTCTTCAGTTGAGGTTCGCATGCAACTTTAATCCCTCAAAACATAAAATGCTGTTGGGTGGCAAAGAATTGACTCATTGCGAGCCTATGGCCAATGGATCTGAACCTTGCCCTGTCCTGTGCCATCCTCATCATTTCTGTCAGAATTAGGATGTTTTCTCTTTTTCTATAGCATCTTTCTCTTCTAACCACATTTTAGTGTATTTTTTACTCAGAATGCAACCAACACTGGGGGGAAAAATCAATAACTAACTGTTCAACAAATGCTACTGAGTAAGATGATGTGAATGACTGTGCTTGTAAGTTACCAGGTGTCCTTGTTGGCCACATGCATGCCTACCTAGGCTTGCCCTGTTCTTAAGCAACTGGTTTTTTGATAATAAAATTCTAAAAGTTTCTATGACCAAAACCTGTTAAATCAGTCTTAAGAAAACCTCAACTGGGCAATAAACATTCTTACCTGACATTCACATAATTTATTTAAATGTACAGAGATACCTAGAAAAATAGCCATCTTTTTTTATATAAATAAAATTACAAATTGAAAGGAATTATGAAAAATAATTTTGCAGTGGTTTAACATGGCTGGCTTGCTCACCTGCTTGTTCGTTCCTTGCTTCCCCCCTTATCTACCTATTTACTTATCAAGTTTAATTGACCTCCTATGTACCATCTTCTCTCATCATCCCCTACAAATCCCCCTAGGTAATCCAGAGGCATTTAAAGCATGTTTTGAAATGAAGTGTGTTGATATAAAAATGGTATAAAAGAGACTAAGCAATGACACTGTTGTTATTGTGTGCCACTGAGTCAGAGCTAACCCTTTGGTGGGTTTTCAGAGGCAGTTAATCAAACGGACGAAGATTACCCATCCTTCTCCCTCAGAGGAGCTGGTGGCCTTGAACTGCATGCCTTTGGGAATGCAGTGCAGCTTCTTGCCACTACTGAGAAAATAGAAGAAAACAAAGGAGGAGAGGCGAGGGGCGCAAAAGAAGAGAAGTTGATACGGGCAGGCAGGCAGTGGTACAGGTGGTTCCCCACTGAAGACTGGTTTTCTTTCTCACAATTCTTTGACAAGTCAGCTCTGACAGAAGTCCAATACTTACATTTTTTATGTTTTCATCATTATTGCCTTTTATTTTCAATATCTTTAAAAAGTCTTTGAGGATGGGAACAGTTAATAAAAATTTATAGATACATGTTAATGAATCCATAAAAAACACATCTTCCATCATCTACTAAAAAAATGAAGAAGCATTGGATAGCACTGGCATTTTTGTCAGTTTTGGTAATAATTATACTTTCAGAAGATTCTAATCATCTGGATTAACCTTGGGAATGTGGATGGCATCTATAGTCACAAATTTAGCTACACTCTCTGTATGGCCTTTTCCTATTGTTTCTTTGTGTATTTCACAATAACATCATATTGCTTCTAAAATCTGACCTATTGGGGTGAGCAAAGTGCTCTGCCCTTGGGGCTCTGCTTTCAAGCAGCTAAAGTCTCTGATTTCATTTAGAAAAAACTCTAGCTAATCTTTTCACTGTAAGATTTTCCAACAACTTTTCTTTCTTATTCCATTTAATCCAACTCATTCTTGAGTTGTGGGCATTGAAACTCTTGCTTCTTTAGCTAGACACATGTATGTTTAGTTAGACACATGATGCCAAATTGGCATCTGATCAGTAAAGCCAGCCCTGATGGCATAAACTATGGCCATCTTCTCCTTGCTATTCCTTTTGGTTTTCCAAACCACTGCATACTTCCAGCTGAATCATCAGTAAACTCCTAAGAATCCCCTTCTGGACTTAGTCTTCCATCCAGATCACCAACAGCTTCTCCACCTTGTGGATTGGCCTTTGCCTCTTCTTTGTTAAAACTGTTGATGCCAATTCCTTCCTTAACTATTTCCAAAATATTTTTCTTATCCTTAATGACTGTTCAGACGGTCAAATGAGACAGTCCTTCTCATGCTATTTCTTCAACCTTCCCATCATTATCATGGGCTCAAGTCTTTTTCTCTATTGTGTCACATCATAAAACTTCCTCATCTTCCATTACTAGATGAACACTTTCAGTGGCATGCCTTCTTGTGTTGGACAGATTGTTGGGGGCATAGCAGTGCAAGTGTTACAATAAGAGACACTTAAACGACTGTCTACTTAACAAGGAATGCATATTCCTTATGTCACAAAACACTGGCTGAGACCATGGTGCAGACCTAGCATTACATTGGGTAAACTGGCTGTAAAAGATCCCTTTAAAGTATGTCTTGGTTTTGCTTTTCTAACGAAAGAAAGGGGAAAAAAGAAGATGAAGTCACTTTCAGGACACAAATGTGCATAAGCCAAGTCACTGTTTTTCATCCCCTTTGACACATGCCAACAGCGAGACAATGAAAACAGAAGAAGAAATCATTCTTTTCAATGATTATGTTGCAGTCAACAGGCAACACCACAATAGATGGAAAAAAGACTGAAGTTGTCAGTGACTTACACCTTCCTTGGATGAGCAATTAATGCCCTAGGTATCAAAGTCAGGAAATCAAAAGACGAGTCACACTGGGAAAATCTGCTGTCAGGGATCTCTCCAAAGCACTTAAAAGAAAGTCAATTTAAAGACTAGGATGTACTTGACCCAAGCTATAGTTTTTCCAATACATTCTATGCATCTAAATATTAATACTAAAGAAGAAGAAACTTCTTTGACTAGTGATGGACTGACAGAAGAACAAACAAAAATGTTTTGGAGAAAGTACAACCAGGGTGCTGCTTTGGAAGCAGGGACGGTGAAGCTTCATCTCATATACTCTGGGCCTGTTGTTACAAAGAGCCAGTCCTTTAAGGACATCGTGCTTAGAAAGTATAAGAGAGGAAGACACTCAACAAGACAGATTGACACAGTGACTGTAACAATGAGCTTAAGTATAGCAGAAATGGTGATGATTGTATGGGATACGGCCAGACTCAAAGCTATTGTTCACAGGGGAGCTTTGAGTCCCATTCTACCTGACAGGACAAAAACAACAACAGACTGCCAGTAGGACCAACAAATCTGCTTTGGAAGATGTACAGCTAGAAGGCTTCTTAGAAGTGAGGACAGTGAGCCTTCTCTTGGGGACTTTGGACATGGAGAGGGGCCAATCCTGAAGACAGACATCACTTGTGCTACAGTAAAGGGTCAGCCAAAAAAGAGGAAGAGCCTGCAAACGGGAGTGGTACAGTGGCTGTGGCAACAGTTGTTGAGAATGGTGCAGGATGGGGCAGTGCTTGTTCTGTCATTATAAGCTGGAACAGATCTGATGGTACTGAACAAAAACAACACAGGCACAACCCAAGGGAGTCAGGAGTCATCGTCAGCATTCTAACAATGCTGTGAGAGCTGCAGGGAGTCCACACAGTTCATCTGTCTTTGACTTTTTTTTTTCTTTTAAACAAATGACAAAGGTTTATTAGAGCAATAAGACAGAGGCACAGCTAGAGAGAGGTGAGTTTATGCAAAATAGTAAAAATGAAAAAGAAAAAGGAAGGAAGAGGGAAAGGAGCCCTAGAAAGACAGGGGTAAAATGAGATTATTTTTTTCCCCCTGAGCATTTCTTCATGTGTTTTTTGGCCATATGACTATCTTCCTCTGTGAAAAGATCTTAGAGACACACTGGGATCAAGTTTAGACAGCCTAGTGTATGGTGTAAAGAGACTGTCAAATACAGCCAGAAATGCACAATCTAGAAAGGATAAAACTGATGAATGGGACCTTCTAAAGATCAAATTCCTGTGCGTATCAAAAATGCTTTCTAACAGAGTGAAATGAAAACCTACTGAGTGGGGAAAAACATTTAGCAATACCATTTCAGACAAGGGTCTCATATCAAAAGTTTACAGAATCCTGTAGGGTCTCCACAAGAAAAAGACCGATAACACAACTACAAAATATGCAAAAGACAAGGAAAGACTTTTCACAGAGCAAGATATTCGGATATCCTTCCATTTCCTTTTGATGCTTCCTGGATCACTCAAGATTTTTGTCCATGGCATCTCTTGGTATTCCAACTGTTTTTCAGTTCTTTCAGCTTGGGATATGATGAGCCATTTTCCCCCTGTAATCTCCTTATTCTCTAACTCCAGTTCTTTGCACATTCATCATAATTCTTTGCTTTGTCTTCTTGAGCTGCCATTTGAAATCTTCTGTTGAGCAAAAAAGATAATTTCAAGATCTATCCTAAAGTAGAATGTTGTCAATGATAGGATGCTATCCATATGTATACAAGGAAGACCTGTTAACACAACTATCATCCAAATACATGCACAACTAAACCCAAAGAGGAAGAAACTGAGGATTTTTACACTTGTGCAATTCAAAATTGACCAAACATGCAATGAAGATACATTGATAATTATTGGTGACTGGAATGCAAGAGTTGGAAATAATGAAGAAAGAATGGCAGCTGGAAAGAAAAGAGCTGGTGACAGAAATGAGGTTGGAGCATGAGTAACTGTACATTCAATGATTTACTCATAACACTTTCTTTAAGAAACACAAAAGGGGACTTTACACGTGGACCTCAGGTAGTGAACTGCACAGGAGTCAGAGAGACTACATCTGTGGACAGAATCACTGGAGAAGCTCAAAATCAGCAGTCAAACCCAGACCAGGAACAAGTCAGACTGTGGAACAAGCCATCATGACTCAGAGGTAAGTGAAGCTGAAGAAAATGAAAATATTCCATAAGAACCAAAAATATGACCATGGGTCTATTACACCTGAATTTAAAAATAATCTTAAGAAAAAGCTTGAGGCAATGATCACCAATGATAGAAGAACAGAGAAGCTGTAGGATGAAATCAAGGATATTAGCCATGAAGAGAACAAAAGGTCTTTACAAAGACTGAGGAAAAAAACCAACTCAAAATGGGTGGCAGAAGAAACCATGAAAATTGCACTAGAGCACTGAGAAGCCAAAACAAAGGGAAGAGATGCCAAAGTAAAAGAGCTATACAAATACAGATCCCAAGAAACATAAACTTTGGCGAGTCACTTAAAGAAAAATGTTCCTTCAATTAAGTGTTTAAATTATTTTACTATATTTTAGGTAAAAACAGGCATAGCAAATTGGGTTCTTATTTAGCAATTTTTATATAAGCTGTTCCATGACATGGATTAAAATTGTTATGGTATGTCAGAATACTCATTGTTTACATTCTGTTAGTTCTACTTCTATTGATTTAGCTTTCCCTTACTCGAATCTTACTTGCTGAAAAAGAGGAGGACTTGAAGTGCATGCTGCAGCAGATCAAATACTGCAGCCTTAAGTACAAATTATATCTCAACATCAAGAAGACAACAATCCTCACCTCTGGGCCAAAAGGCAACATCAGGATAGATGGAGAAAAGTTTGAAGTTGTCAATAATTTCATCTCACTTGGATCTACCATCAACACCCTTGGTACCAGCAGTCAGGAGATATATTACATTGATAAAGCCTGCTGTTCAGAACCTTTCCAAATTACTGAGGAGTAATGATGCCAGTTTGAAGATTAAGGTGCACCTGATTAAGGCCATGGTGTTGTTCAATCTTTTGCTATGTATTTGAAAGTCAGAAAATGAAAAAGATGACAATAGATGCATTGAGCTGTGGTGCTGTAGAAGGATCTTGGAAAAAGTACAGCCAGCGTGCTCCTTAGAGGCATAGATGGTAAAGCTTCATCTCATATACCTTGAGCATGTTGCTAGCACGGACTATTCCTTGGAAAAGGACATCATGTTTAGAATGGTGGAGGGTCAGTGAAAAAGAGGAAGACCCTTAATTAGGTGGCTTGACACAGTGACTACAGCAATGAACCCAAGTATATCTGAGATGAGAAGGAGGCACAGGATAGGACAGGGTTCAGATCCATTGCTCACAGGGCTGCTATGTGTTGTACTCAACTCAACAGTATCTAACAACACTCCCTTCTCGTCTTTGTTTTGAGGGAAAATCTTGATCATTTGTTTAAAGAAGAAAAGGATTCATGAAAGATACTTTTAGTTTTATATGCCAACCATTTATCTGGCTGAAAGATGATCTCCAGAAAGCGTTTCAGTGACAACTACAAAGGATATCTTACAGCAACAGGATCAGGGGCTCCTCTAGTCTCTATGGGTCTAAAAGTTCTTGCTATTATATATAGGAATTTTCCTATCCTATCTGAGATCTCCTCTCTAATCCCTGATCCAAATGATAGGTAGTGGCAGCTGGGCACGATCTAGTTCTTTTGTTCTCAGATTTCAAGATCTGTGATTCATGAGGGCCATTAGTCTAATTAATTCTTATTTACGAAACTTAGAACAGCATTAAAGCCTAGATGTTATAATCCACAATCTTTGTACATTCTGAGAGAAAGTTTGTCCCCAGCAGAACAATTTTGGATGGAACGTAAGTCACCAGATAAAGTAATAAACTGTCATAAGACACTGCTCCCAAATGAATTATCTTTTCTTAGATGTTTGTTACATGAAGTTAGGTCCTATACAGAATTTTGTTAAGATTCTACCACCATAATTACATACTTGGCCACAAATGCAATGGCAATTTACACATACTAGGTCAATTTAGAAATAAATTAAGGGAGAAAAGAAATTGATGACAAGATCTGATGCAGATTTTAAAATACAGTGTGCGGGGAAATTGATAACATTATTAACTAGTAAAATGAAACAAGATTATACCAGTTAATTTTACTGCAGTAATAAAATCACCCTAAAACCTCAATGACTTACAACAAACTTTTATTTCCCACTAACAACATACACCAGCTGCATGACTTAAATCTACGGCTGTCCCCAGGGTATGGCTTGTTCCCTGTATTCTCATTCCAAAGTCTGGTCAGAAGAAGCAGATCATATCTATCTGAAAGCAGAGGCCAAAGTAAGGAGGTCTCTTAAACTTGTTTATAAACTATCACTCTAACACTGTTCACATTATCACTCCCATTCAAATTTCATTGACTTGCAAAGTCTTAACACTAAGCTAGACTCAGATAGTTGACCTAGGACAGTGCGGAAGATCATACAGTCACAGGGAGGGCTGTAGAGCCAGCCCTTACAACAAAGCAGTGAAGATGTAAAACAATAATGCAAGCTACCTCACACATCTTTCCACTTCTCGCTGAATACTTTCCCTCCAATTGTTGGTTCGTTCTAGCCAAAAGTATTTACACAATATTGCTAAACAATAATAAAAATTAAAAAATAAAACTCAGGCCAAAAAGGATTCCTGGATGATGCTGATGTAGGACATGAACTCACTTCCTCCAATGATAATACTTTCAAATGTGTCTGCTGAATCAGGCTACAGATGTGAAGCCTGCAAACAGTTAAATGCACATTGAGGCTTGGGCTTTTTGGTGTTAAGAAGAGATAAGTGTAGTGCATAATTTAAACATTTTTCTCTAAGTGTGTGACAAAAATGTACAAACTAGCCTCTTAGAACTCTAGAATAAGGACTCCAAATAAATGGTTCTAGAAAAAAAAATCTATGTTACTCTGGTATCCTACGAGGATAAAGAGTTATGATGCCAACTGAAAGGCAGGTGGTTAGAAGGAAGATGGGCAATTTCCTCCCATGTGAATTACAGACCCCTGCTGGAGGGTGAGCTATGAATTAGTTCCAACTCGCAACACACAACGACAGGAAAAAATCTGGCCTATGGATATTTGAAAACCCTTAGAGGAGAGGAGGCTGGTATTAGAAGCCAAAACCAGAATGGCAAGTTTGATAACGATAACACATAAGGAGGGTGAATATGCAGAAAGACAGTAATCTGAAAAAAGGCAGCATGCTCACAACCAAATGGAGTTGTTTAAAAAGAGGAAGGCCAAACTGCGTCAGAAAAAGAATATGAACACTTAAAAGATGTTTAACTACAACAGAGAAAGCTCTTCTTGTATCTGAAAATGCACTCTCCCAAACTAGTCATACAGCAGATTAGCCGAAGGGAAGAATGGGTCAATGTTAAGATCAAAATTTGTGGTCTGGAAGAGCAAATGGAAAAAATACTTCAAAACAATAAAGAAGAAATTATGAAAGAAAAGATAAGAGACTTGGAAGACAGACTAATGGGATGAACAGCAGATTCAACAGAACAAAGATGAACAGATAAATGAGAGTCAATAATAAAACACATATCAGAAGAAAATGTTCTTGCATTGAAGAAATACTTCCGTTTGCACATTTAAAAAGTCAACTTTATTCTACATCCCTAAACTCAAGCCAACTGCCATTAATGCCAATTCACAGCAACCCTCCGAGGCTGTAAATCTTTACAAGAGACTCCCAACCCTTCTCCTGTGGACCAGTGGGTAGAATCAAACCCCAGACCGTCTGGTCAGCAGTGTAACACATAATGCACCAAGCCAACAGTTCTTCATTCTAGACACAGACCTGAGTATATTCTGGCAAATTCTACAAGCTTACTAGTACTAATAAGGATATATTATTTCATGAGAGGGAAGGTAATCATGGTTCTAACAGATTGATGGGGAAGTGATATTCCCTAAATCCTGCACAATTCACAGCTTCATTTGCTTGTCATATGAAAAACAAACAAACAAACAAATCCACATAACACAGTATCTTACATATTGAGTGTTGCTTTTATAAATACCACAAGGGGATGGCTATAGTAAGCCGAAATTTATTTTCTTATTATTTAGGAGGCTAGAGTTCAAAACTCAAGGTACTAGCTCCAGGAGAAGGCCCTCTCTCTGTGTTGGTTCTAGAGGAAGACCCTTGTTTCCTTAGCATCTGCAAGTCCACTGTTCTGGGGAGATGTTTCTTGGCCCTTTCCCAGTGTCAAAGAATTCCCTTGTGCTGAGCCCCAAATCCAGAAGGACGCTCTCCACTCCTGGAAATTATTTTATGAGCCCCCTCCTGACTCTCTTTCTCTCTTTTATTTATTTTCTGAAACAAAGTATCACACAGCTTTTCCTATTCTTTACATGTGCATATTATAACCACTTACCATAGGGAAAATTAGAATTATGAAAAAATATGAATATACAAACAAGAGAACATAATACTGCCTGCTTATATGTAATATGAAAAGGAAACTGGAAAAATCCTCCAACAATAGAATAAATTATAGAAATAGCTTCATCAATGTCAAGAGCTAGAATTGCCTGTATCATTAAGGGATATACCCTTTAAGATCATAAATGATACTTGACAATGTAACACTAGACTTAAAGGATTCAATGTCACAACTTGGGAGAGATACCTTTTCCCTATTGAACAAATTATCAGAAATTTGGGAAATAGGCTTACAGAATCATCTAGCATTAGATTAAGCATTGGACTTAAGAGTAAGATATCTTGTGCATATATTAAAACATTATCCAGTAGGAAATTGTAGCTATCTTTGCTTTGATAAAGAAGTTTACTAAGCAGTGATCAAGATTTCTGGTCAAGCTGTCAGTATCTCAGAGAGTATGACCAAGAGGAGAGAATATTTATTTTTTTAAAAAAAGACACACAGATTCTTGAGTAACCAGGAAATTGCAGAAAGGCCACTGATTTAATGTCAAATGTACCTGAAAACAGATCAAGAGGAACAAAGAAAACACAGTGGAGACAAAATGACCATAAAAATACTCAAACCTCCCTCTTTGTACCATTTGTTAACCATGAATTTGCTTAAATTTATCTTGTGTAAATAATTTAACTTTATTCAAAGAAATCTTGTTTTCACTTTTATTTGCTAAGAAGTTAAATCTAAAACTTTAAGATTTCTTAAGGATATCACTTTAATGTTTCAATAAATAGGGGATTCTCAGGCCACACAAATAGTTCCCCGGAAGGAAGAAAACTATGAATTACGTTAAAATTAGCCAAGTGCTTAATTTCCTATTCTATTTATATGACTGTGTGGATCACAACAAATTGTGGCTGACTCTGAGAAGAATGGGAATCCCAGAACATTTAATTGTGTGAATGCGAAACCTATACTTGAACCAGGAGGCAGTCGTCAGAACAGAGCAAGGAGACACGATGGTTCAAAATCTGGTAGGGAGTCTGCCAAGGATGTATTCTGTCTCCATACCTTTTTTTTTTTTTAAAGAGTTTTTAAAAAATTAATTTTAATGAAAGTTTACAGAGACTTAGGGTTTCCAGTCATTCACTGTTGCACTTTTCTCTCTGCCCACCCCTCCCCCTCAATTCACTCTTCTCCTTGAAAAGAAAAATTCTTTCATTGATTGCAATCCTCCTTCCCCCAACCCCATCCAGGCCACTCCACTATGCAGCCTTCACTCTGGACTTCCGTAATGACAAGAATACTCATTCATATGTCCCTTTTAAACAGTTCTCTCCCTCATCTGTTTCAATGCAATATACATCATTCCTTCCCTCCTTTTCTGCCTTCCCTCAACCCTGATGTCAGTCCCGTTTTACAACAGTGGCCCTAATACAATATTTGTCCTTTTGTTACTGAGATTATTTCACTCAGCATAATGTCCTCCAGGGTCATCCATTTTGTGTAATATTTCATGAGTTCCTTCTTTTTCAATACTGCATAGTGGTCCACTGTGTGAATATATCAGAGTTTCTCTATCCATTCATTTGTTGATGGGCACTTGGGTTGTTTCCAGCTCTTTGCTATTTCGAAAAAGCCACAATAAACATGGGTGAGCATATATCTGCTTGGGTGGAAGTTATGGTTTCTTTAAATTCCCAGTATTGGAATTGCTGGGTCAAATGGTATTTCTATTTGCAACATTCTGAGAAAGCACCATACAGCCTTCCATAATGGTTGCACCATTTTACACTCCCATCAACTATGAGTAAGGGTTCCGGTTTCTCCACCACCTCGCCAGCATTTGCTATTTGTTGTTCTGTTAAACTTTGTTATTCTTAACAGGGTGAGATGATATTTCATAGTTGTTTTGATTTGCATCTCTCTTAGAGCTAAGGATTTTGAACATTTCTTCATGTGTTTGTTTGCCATCTGTATGTCTTCTTTGGTGAAGTATCTGTTCATATCCTGTGTCCATTTTTCAAATGAGTTATTTCTCTTTATCTTGTTGTGATGCTCGAGTATTTTATAAATTCTAGATGTAAGTCCCTTGTCAGACATATCATTACCAAATATTTTTTCCCAATCTGTGGCTTCCCTTTTTACCATGTTGAAGAAGGTTTTGGATGTGCACAGGGATTTAATTTTAGAAGGTCCCATTCATCTCTTTTATCCTCTCCTGCTGGTAGATTTTCCAGAACACTTAGAAAACTGTTTGTTGTAGATTAGGATTTCTAGAGTTCTTCCAAGCTTTTCTTTAATGAAGTTTATAGTCCTTGGTTTTAGTCATAGGTCAATAATCCACTTTGAATTGGTTTTTGTGTATGGAGTGAGGTGTGGATCTTGTGTGAGTTTTCTACAGAAAGTTTTCCAATTTTGCCAGCACCATTTGTAAAAAAGGCTGTTGTTTCCCCACTTAACTGATTTCATGTCCTTGTTAAAAATGAGTTGATCATAGGTAGATGGGCTGATTTCTGGATTCTCAATTCTATTCCATTGATCTATGTGTTTGTCATTGTACCTACAAGTACCACGCTGTCTTGATTGAACACCACGGCAGTGAAGCAGGATTTGAAATCAGGGGGTAAGATGCCTCCCACCTTGTTCTCTTTTTAAGAGTGTTTTGCTTATTCGGGGCCTCTTTCCATTCCAAATGAAATTGGAGATTGCCTTTTCCATCTCGTTGAAGAATGGAATTGGTATTTGTATTGGGGTTGCATTGAACGTGTAAATTGCCTTTGGTAGTACTATCATTTTCACAATACTGAGACTTCCTTTCCATGAGCTGGTGATATTCTTCCACAATCTGTATGCAGAACAGTTCATCCAGGATGCTAGGCTGTGTGAGGAGGAATGTGGCATCAGGATTGGAGGAAGACTAATCAACAACCTGTGTTATGCAGATGACACAACCCTGCTTGCTAAAACTGAGGAGGACCTGAAGTGCTTGCTGCAGAAGGTCAAAGACTACAGCCTTCAATATGGATTGAAGCTCAATATCAAGAAAACAAAGATTCTCACCACTGGGCCAATTGTTAGCATTATAATGGATGATGAAGAGATTATTAACAGTTTTAGTTTGCTTGGCTCCACAATCACTACTCTTGATACCAGCAGCCAGGAAATCAAGAGATGAACTGAATTGGGAAAGTCAGCTGTGAGGGACCTCTCCAGAGTACTGACAAGCAACGACATCAGGCTGGAGACTAAGGTGTGCCTGATCCAGGCTATAGTCTTTGCAATTGCATGCCATGCATCAGAGAGCTGGACAGTGACTAGGGATGACAGAAAGAGAATTGATGCCTTTGAGCTGTGGTGCTGGAGAAGAGTGTTTACTAGACCATGGACTGCTAGGATAACAAACAGGTTTGTCCTGGAAAGGGTGAAATCGGGCTGCTCCTTGGAGGCAAGGATTCTGAAGCTTCATCTGACATATTTTGGGCATGTTGCAAGGAGGGACCAGTCCTTGGAGAGGGATATCATGTTTAGGAGGGTGGAGGGACAGTGCAAGAGAGGAAGACCCTCGATGAGATGGATTGAGTCAGTGATTGGAGTAATGGGAGTAGGTGTTTCAGAGACTGTGAGGTTGGCACAAAATAAAACAGGGTTTAGGGCTCTTGTACATTGGGTTGCTATGAGTCACAAACAACTCGACAACAAATAACAACAACATATGATTTGAGAATACAGATTTATTTTACTACTTCTTTGCCATTGTAGATACCTTTTATTTCCCTTTCTTGTCTTATCACTCTGGCTAGGACTGCCAATGCAATATTTAATAAGACTGTTTATAAAGTACATCCTGGTACTGATCCCATTCACAAGGGAAAAACACTTTCAGTCTCTCCATGGAGATTAATGTTGACCATGATTATATATGCTGTTATTGTCAGAAGCCACTGAGTTGGTTCCAACTCACAGCAACCCTAGATACAACAGATGAAAATGGACAGATTCTGTGTCATTCTGATGCCCACTGCTGCAATCATTGTGTCAATCCAGCTTGTTGAAGGGTTTCCTCTCCTTTACTGACCTTCTACTTTTCCAAGGACTTCAATAACACACTCAATGTGTTAACAGCCTAAATTACATGAAAAAAAAGTTGAACCACTCTTCCCTCTATGAAGCAGCCTGACTGAACTTCCAAAACACGTTTATTTTTCTTTGGGAACTCCAAACTAAGATGCGCCTGATCCAGGCCATGGTCTTCAAAACTACTTGCTATGCATCAGAGAGTTAGACAATGACTAAGGATGAGAGAAAAATTGATTCCTTTGAGTTGTGGTGCAAAGAGTCACTGGTAGGAGATCAAACAGGCCTAACCTGGAGAGAGTGAAACCAAGCTGCTCCTTAGAGGCAAAGATTTTGAAGCTGCATCTCTCATATTTTGGCCAGGAGAGATCAGTCTTTGGAGAAAGGACATCATGCTTGAAAGGGTGGAGGGACAGCATCAGAGAGGAAGACCCAGAAAAACATGGACTGACTCTGACTGGAGAAATGGCATCCGATCTGTTGGAGACAATGAGATTGGCTCAGGATAGGGCAGGGTTCAGAACCACTGTACGTAGCGTTGCCATGAGTCACAGGTGATTTAATGGCACACAACAACAACAACAGCTATAAAGGAAAAGGCTGCCATATAAGCCCTATTCTCTGAATTTGCATTTTAATAGAATTGTTATTCTTTTCTATACCATTACGAAAAGAATGCAACACCACTGCAAAGCCGAGAAAAATTAACAAAATTAACAAAATAACAAAAGTTTCTCTTCCTAATTTAAAAAGTTATCAATAAAAGACAGTGGCCAAATGTCATAGGAATATAAAATATATTTCTATAGAATATTTACTGTTTCAATCAAATTCTAAATAAAACATTATGCATTTATTAATATAAATCCAATACATAATATATTTTTATCTTGATCCAAATAAACTACAGTAATTATATAAGTATTTGGCTTTCCAAAATATTTTACTTACTAATAACTTATTTTCTTAACTATTAAATCATTATTTACCTTTCTATAGTTAGTTGAGAAATAAATCAATAGAGAGGAGTCAAGAAAGGATGAACAAAGCAAACAAAGTCTCCTTTAAAGAATTTATATTTTTATGGGATAAAATGAATACACAATATGAAAACTCTGAAGTCCTCATTTCCTTCAATCTCCATTACCACTAACAACAGCATTTACACAGGTTCAGTAAGCATCCAGTGTAAGGTAAGCAGGTAAGCTTTGAGGATGGAAAGGTAATTTCAGCTTCTACTACTAATTTAATAACAGCTATGAGGGCTGCTTTTGCCTCCAGGTTTGCAATGGTTAGCCACAGCACTATAATACTAAATGAACAAGCACACAGGGCAAAAAGCATTAGGCTCTGTGAGGGCGCCCATTAATGCCATTTCAATTTTGGCTCCCAAAATTAGAAAACTGCCAAACTTTTAAAAAAACTTTACAGAAGCAGAGGGAGGGATAGGAAAGACAGAATGTACTTTTGTATGTAGGTATGTGTGTCTCTCTGTTAGTTTACATATGCATAAACCAAAGGTATACAATAATTTATGTATAAACCAAAAGTATACAATTATTTATATAAAAATAACAGTGGTAATGACAGGTTACAAAATCTCTATGACATATTCCCTTGATGTAAACAGAAAAAAAAATCAACTTTCCACTTTTATACAATATTTTTGAGCAAATAATAGTTTTACAAGCCCTCAACTCCCATGTTTTATTTTAAGTGTGCTACAGTAATATTTTTCATGTTATTGTTAACGTCAATTCTTTTTTCCTATATAATGGATTTAGTGTTATTGCCAAAACATTATAAGATAGGTATTTTCTTAGAAAAGTACAATTAATCTTGAACTGAATAGCTTTGATGGAAACGGCACCAACTTGAACTCAAAGAGAATAAACACATGAATTTACTACATCATTGTCATTATTTTAGTGCTTTCATCAGTCTTAAGCTAAAATATAACTTTTGATAGGCTCAGTAAAAACTGATCCAAATTAAAATCAACAAAAAGTCATTAGAAGAAAATGAATTTCATCTTAAAAATGGCCTTTTAAATTCATTAATTAACATCATCCAACTTCTAGAACCCTTCAAAGTTCTAAAGTTGCTAGCTTGTAATGATTTTCAGTATCACAGAAAGGCCTTTTCATGAAGTTAGCAGCAGTCTGAGACAAATCCACATTATAACTTAAAATTAGGTTTTGGTAGCCCAGTGCATAAACAGTTGTGCTGCCAACCCCAAATCAAGCAGTTTGAAACCATCAGCTGCTCCATCAATGAAAGAAGGAAAATATACTTTCTTTTGATTTATATAGCTTCTGAAAACTCTCTGAAAGGTCAGCTATGAGTCAGTTCTGACTTGCTGGCACATAACCATAAATTACAGTTTCATCTATAAACAACAGCCAGAAAATGTGCATAGTGTAATCAAGAGATGATTGGTTCTGGTAAAGATATATTTTAATTTGAGGTGTTAAAAAGAGCAAAGCTCTCGTTACATGCTCAAAATGTATGATTAAAGTGTCTTGTGATCATTATCAAAAACACTGGAGTTAATAAAACATAAATTAAGAAATACGCAGACTGCTACGTTAATAGTTTCACTTAAGATAATCTGATGAAGCTTTCACATTACACTGCTGAACCAAGATTGTATATCAGCTTTGCTTGGTTTACTTAAAAGCCAGTTAAAAGCCAGAGTGGGAAGAACTTTATAATAAGCCTATCACTTCAGACTGAATCAGGATTCCAAGTGATAGCAACAGTGGACAAGTGCAAAACATGATTTATGCACAGACTTCAGTAGTTTCCCGATCCTGACTAATGGCTTAAAAGCAAAAGGATTACAAGAATCAATGTAAAGAAATAAAAACAAATACTGCTTTAATTGCTTATTTTCTGTTTTCCAAGGTACTAATAAACTCAATCTAAGACCTCTTGATCATTGCACAAGTGTGATCAAGAGTAACATCTTCAGATTAAATAGGGGCATCAAAGCCAACTTCACTATGGAAATATGATACATGCATGGGCAATATTACACCAGAACTTTTGGCTTCATATATATGTATGTTTATATGTTGTTGTTGTTAGGTGTCACTGAGCTGAATACGACTCACAGTGACTCTATGAACAACAGACCTGAACCCTGTCCTATCCTGTGCCCTCCTCACCATCTCTCACATACTGAACCAACCCTGCAGTCACTTTGTCAATCCATCTCATCGGAGGTCTTGCTCTCTTTTACTGACTCTCCACATTTTCAAGCATGTTCTCCTTTTTCAAGAAATAGCCTGTCCTGGCAACATGTCCAAAGTATGCGAGATAAAGTTTCACCATCTAACCTCTGACTGCACTTTCCCCAAAACAGTTTGCTCTTTTGGCAATTCATAGGAGATTCCATATATTCCATACTCTTCTCCAACACCACAACTCAAAGACTTCAATTCTTCTCTGTCATTAACTGCCAGGCTCTCAGATGCATAGCAAGTGACGGAAATACCATGGTCTGAATCAGGCACACCTTACTCTTCAAACTGACATCACTGCTCTTCAGTATTTTAGAGAAGGTCCTGACAGCAGTCTTATCCAATGCCATATGCCTCCTGATCTCCTGACTTCTGGTGTTGATTGTTGATCCAAGCAAGATGAAATCACTGACAACTTCTATCCTTTCTCTATCATGATGTTGCCTGTTGGTACAGTAGTAAGGACCTTTGTTTTCTTGACGTTGAGATGTAATTCACACAGAAGGCTGTAGTCATTGATCTTCTGAAGCAAGTGTCTCAAGTCCTCCTATTCTTCTTCAAGCAAGATTGTGTCATCTGCACAAGCAGGCTGTTGATAAGTCTTCCTCTAATCCTGATGCCATAGTCCTCTGCAAAGAGTCCAGTTTCAAAATTACTTGGTCTGCATAGAAACTGAATAGGTATGGAGAAAGGATATATCTCTGACCCACATCCTTCCTGATTTTAAACCATGCAGTGTTCCCTTGCTACATTCGGATAACAGCTTCTTGATCTCGGTGTAGATTTCACAAGAGGACAATTAAATGTTCTGGGATTCCCATTCTCCACACTGTTAGCCATAGTCTGTTGTGATCCACACAGTCAAATGCCTTTGCACAGTCAATAAAACATAGATATACATTCTTCTGGTATTTTTGGCATTCAGCCAGGATCTATCTGACATCAGTAAACGTATTCCTGGTGTCATGGCCTTTTCTAATTTTAATGAAAGTTTACAGAGACTTCGGATTTCCATTCATACACTGTTGCACCTTCCCCCCTACCAACCCCTCCTCTCAGTTCCCTCTTCTCCTTGAAGAGAGAGAAAAAAAATGTCCTTGTTATACAATCCTCCCCCCCCCACCCCCCAAGTCCACTTTACTATGCAGCTCTTATTCTGGACTCTTGTCAAGAAAATAATACCTAATCATATATTCCTTTTAAACAGTTCTCTCCCTTATTTGTTTCAATGCAGTAGACATTATTTATCCCCTCTTAAGTTCCCCCAACCCCAATGTCAGTCCCGTTTTATAACAGTGACACTATGCAGTATTTGTCCTTTTGTGTCTGAGATAGTTCAATCAGCATAATGTTCTCCAGGCCTCTTTTAAACCTTACTTGAACTCCTGGAAGTTCCCTTTCACCGTACTTTCCTTCCTCCCTTTCTCTCTCTCTCTCCCTCCCCTCCCTCCCTCTCCTCCTCCCTCCCTCCCTCCTTCCTTCCTTTCTTTTTTATTTTATACTGGTTTCAATGTACTTTTTTAGCCATCTCTGGACGACCTTCAGGAGCTCTAGTAGCCTAGAGATAAAGAGCTGCACGGCCAAAGGAAAAGAACACAGCTTGGATCCATCAGATACTCCGCAGGAGAAAGATGAGCAATATCCTCCCATGCAGTTTACTGCCTCTGAAAGCCTGCTACAATGTCAGCTATGATCCTAAAGGTTTACGACTAATGCATAAAAGGTACATAAAAGGCATCCATATATTTACATGAATGCAGTATTTGTGGAAAATATACAATAAACTACAAAGTTAAGCTTAATCTGTAGAACTAACCAAGAATTACTTATTTTCTAAATTAAGGAAAATTTTTATAATTCATCTTTTCAGTGTTGAAGAGCATAAAACAAAATAAAACCCAATTACCAGTGATTTATGGCAGTACCGTTTTAAAATGTTTATCATTTAAAAAAATGTATATTCTTGAAAACAATGTATTGTAAATTTGTAAACAAACTAGTAGAAAATAAAAAAAAAAAAGTTAATTCCCCCAAACTCAGGGATCCATATAACACAGGTAAGTAATCAAACACACCTTCTAGAATGTGCAGCCAGAGTGGCAAGGATAGCAAAACTTCATCTCACCTGTTACTGTTACGTGCCGTTGAGTCGCCTGCGACTCACAGCAATCCTATGAACAGCCCTAAGCTCTCCTGTCGCTTGCCAATGTTACTGTCTCCGTCACACCTACCCCCTTTACCACAGTGACTGAATCAATGCATTTCGTTGAAGGTCTTCCTCTCCTGCGCTGTCCTTCCACTCTCCCAAGCATGACGGCCCTCTCCAAGGACTGGTCCCTCCTTGCAATATGTCCAAAGTATGTCAGATGAAGCTTCAGAATCCTAGGGAAGCTCTGGTGGCCTAGTGGTTATAAGATCCACTGCAATCCCCAAGGTATGTGGTTCAAATCCACCCGATGCTTTGCTGGATAAGGAAGGGCAATCTCCTCCTGTACCAGTCAGATCCAATCTGATGATACACACACATACAATAATAAAATTAAGAAAAGGAAGGGAGGGAGGGAGGAAGGAAGGAAGGAAGGAAGGAAGGAAGGAAGGAAGGAAGGAAGGAAGGAAGGAAGGAAGGAAGGAAGGAAGGAAGAAAAGAATCCTTGCCTCCAAGGAGCAGCCTGGCTTCACTCTCTCCAGGACGAACTTATTTGTTCTCCTAGCAGTCCATGGTATATTTCAATACTCTTCTCCAGAACCAAAGCTCTGAGGGTCTAGTGGCAAGAAGCTGCATTGCAATCCCAAAGGCACACAGTTCATATCCACCAGCTGCTCCACAGGTGAGTTATAGGGAAGTCTCCTCCTGTGCGATTAACTGCCTCTGAAAAACCCATCAGAGGGTCAGCTAAGGATTGGCTCCGACTTGATGGCACACAACAAATAATCACATCAATGGTTACTAGAGGTGTAAAGAAGGGGGAAGGATTATCAATCTCCTCATCTCACCTACTTTGGACATATTGCTAGGAGAGGTTATTCTTTGGAAAAGGACATCATGATTGGAAAGATGGTAGGATGGTGAAGAAGACCCTCAACCAGGTGGACTGACAAGTGACTGCAGCAATGGGCTCTAGTGTGTCAGAGTGTGAGGATGGCACAGGACAGGGTTCAGATCTGTTGTTCATAACGTCGCTGTGAGTCACATTCGACTCAATAGCACCTAACAAGAAGAAGAGCATGGATGATGCAATCAGGCTAATTAGAGAGAAAAAGGAAACTCTAAATCTTTATTCTAGAATGTTGGGTAGACCAGAACTAGTCTCCCTAACTATATGTGTATGTAAGAGAGAAAGAGAGGCACACTGAATGACTCCTGGTGGGGGTCTAATTCACCACTCTTCTTATCAATATTTGTAATGTGATTAAGCCAATTCAATCAGATGAGTCTAACTGCCTGAAATTCTAGCAGCACCAACAAAGGTCTCCTCCCTCACAATGTCCTTTATTCACAATAAAAAGTTGATACAGGGGGAATATGCAAACAGATATCAGCAGACAGTTGAAGAAACCTAAACTTTTAAGCTAAATCAAGTCTCCACTCGATTGTTTTACACAGTCCAGTAAAAGTTCAGCTGCAAGAAAATGCACAAATTCTTTGAGTGAAAATGCACTAACATTCTTTGTGATGGCTAACCTTTGGGCACAAGAACCCTACTTTCAATAAGGGAACACAGGACTCCTGTTGTTGTTGTTAGGTGCTGTTGGGTTGACTACAACTCACAGCAAACCTATGAACAGCCATCCTGAAAAGTGCCATATGCTGTGCCATCGTCTTCATCTCCAGTGGTGTAACTTCTAGTGTGTTATACTAATAACCCAAATGCCCTGTGTCTCAGGTGGTTCCAATCCATCAGCAGTCTCCTCCTCTTGAGATTCACAGCTTAGAGTCTCAGAAGCCTGATGGAGCAGCACTATGGTCAGAACAGACACCACTGGAATCAGGGGTTGGGGGCCGAGTACTCATTCGCTCAGTTATCACTGCTGAGTTGGAATCGACTGGAAGCCCCATGGGGTTCCAATGCTGTCAACTGCACATGAGGAGACTGCCACTTTTCTCTCAAGGAGCAGCTGATGGATTTGAACTGCTAGAAGGTAAGGCCTTGGGGTTAGTCGTGCAACTCCCTAGTGACTAGGCCACCAGAGTCCTTTTCCTTTTCTACTACAGGTGACCAAAATCATATGTACAGCTGTTGAGTCCAAGTCATAGTACCCCCCAGAGAATGGAACAGCCCCCTAAGACAAAGTGGAATGCCTCTGTAAGACAAAGCAGAACAGCCTCCTAAAACAGAGTGGAGGGCTCTTGTAAGACAGAGCAGAGGGTCCCTACAAGACAGAGTGGAGCAGCCCCCAAAGATAGAGCACAGAGCTTCTGTAAGACAGAGCAGAACAGCCCCCTAAGACAGAGCAGAGGGCCCCTATTAGGACAGAGCAGAGAGTCCGTACAAGACAAAGCAGAACAGCCCCCTAAAACAGAGTGGAGGGCTCCTGTAAGACAGAGCAGAGGCGGTTCGAATCCACCAGGTGCTCTGCTGGGGAAGGAGGGTCCATCTCCTCCTGTACCAGTCAGATCTGATTTGACGGTACACGCACACAAAAATAAAAAAATAAAAAAAAAAGACAGAGCAGAGGGTACTTACAAGACAGAGTGGAGGGCCCCTGTAAGACAGAGAGGCGCAGCCCCCAAAGACAGAGCAGATGGGCCCTGGATGACAGAGCAGAACAGCCCCCTAAGACAGAGCAGAAGGCCCTTGTAAGACAGAGCAGAGGGTCCCTACAAGACAAAGAGGAGGGCTTCTGTAAGACAGAGCAGAGGGCCCTGTAAGACAAGAGTGAAGCAGCCCCCAAAGACAGAGCAGAGGGCCCCTGTAAGACAGAATGGAGCAGTCCCTACAAGATAAGAGCAGAGGGTCCCTGAAGACAGAGTAGAGGATCCCTCTAGACAGAGCGGAAGGTGGCCCCTTCAGGTTTCCAAGGCTGTAAATCTTCATGGAGACTGTCACATCTTTGTTCCTTGGAGCAGCTGTTGCTATGTATTGTCAGGTTGCAACCAATCCCACACCTGGCCCTCCAGTAGATTTTCAGAGACAGTATATAGCCCAGTGTGAGACTGCCCATCTTTCTCCTGAGGAGCAGCTGGTGGTTTTGAATTATATGCCTTTGGGTAGGCAAGCACAGCACCTTACCACTAAGCCACAGAGCTCCCCTGGAGCAGCTAGTCGACTTGAAATACTAGTCTTCCACTTTATAGCCCAACATCTAACCCAGTGCTACCAGATATCCCTCAGTACAGGCTTGAAAGAAATAACTGTGGCCATTACCATAGCCAGCCCTGTAATACTGATTAATGATCAAATGCTATTTGATTAGAATTAACTTGTACATGGCTAGATATATTATACTACATATAGATGTACTGCCATGAATGATAGCTAGTATAACGCAGAAGAATGAGAATGGTCACTGCAAAATCACTTGGAAAGTGCCAGGATCTTCAAAGGAATAAATTCTAGTCTCAATTTTCAAATCAGATTCACTTCCACCAAGTTCTTATTACTTGAGCTACTATTTTACCTATTCTGCCATCTCTCAGATGCAAGAATGATATAAAAAAAATTTGGAAACTCGACAACAGGTGAAATAACACAGGAAATACATGTCTGTATTTGAAAAGCTGAAAGATTCAAACACATTTACAGTTATAAAATCCAAATTACTGAAACAAATGTAAGGCCTTTTAAAAAAGTTCATTTTCAAAGGAAAAAGAGTGGCACAGCATTTGTCTGACAAGCATCCAAGGCCCCATGGAAGAAGTGAAGACATGTTAGCAAGGGTACAATCCTCAGAGTGGAGGAGGAGACCTCAGGCAGCAAAGGTCATCAGGAAAGAGAAGCAACATTGTCAAGCTTTGAAAATGCACAATTTTGATAGCTGAGGGGAGGGAGAGGGATCTCCTGAATGATAGGAACAACAGGTAAAAAGGGGAGAAAAGGTAAAGTTGCTGAGTAGCTGGGACATGAGGATAAGGCACAGTGGGACATAGGGAAGGAGCCTGCAGCTTGGGTCTACTGTCGAGCAGCGTGATAGCAGTCTGCAGAGTTTCACACAACAGGAAGCGCCAGGCAGAGTAACAAGACAGTGATTTAGGAAAAGGCCAGTTAGGAGGTTACTACAACTTTGCAGAAGTGAATGGGGAGTCCTGAACTAGGAACTAGCAAGAACAGGAGGTCTGAAAGACATTAGGCTATTGACAAGTAAATGTAAGAGCTGGAGAACTCAAAGAGAACAGTGGAATACAAAGTAAAAGGAGAGACCAGAAGTTCCATACTCAACTTCACTCTGCATTTCCCACTTCAGAATCTGTGACCTGGGATCTGCTTCTCTGCCTACAAAATAAAGCTGCTACCTGCTAAGACCTCTCAGGTTCCCTCCAACACTCTAATTTTACCACTGGAAGAGTCCAAGATCTAAAGCTTTGTTGCCTGAGAGAATGGTGGTAGAAGGGTATTGAGAACTGACAGGTAGGGAGGTCATGAGGCACTCCAGTGAAATAAAGGGCATTCCACCTATCTGTGAGATCACTGTTGAATCAGAAAATTATTTTTAATGGACTGTGGGTATGACCTTAGCTTACTATTTTCTGAATTGCTTTAAGGTCAGTGGAAAAAGCAAAAGATGTGAAACCTAAGAGACTAGCTAAAATCCAATCTCTTCCAAGTAACTAAGCAAATAACTCACCATTCCTAATTGTCTATATTCAATCCTTAAAAGAGAGACACTTTATAACAAAAACAAGATACCATCTCACCCCAGCAACAGCAGCAAAATTCAATAGGACAACAAATAATAAATGCTGGTGAGCATGCGGAGAGATCGGAACTCTCATTTACTGCTGGTGGGAATGTCAACTAATATGACCACTATGGAGAGCAGTCTGGTACGCCCTCAGAAAGTTGGTAATGGAAACACCATTTGACCCAACTATCCCACTATTAGGAATATACCCCAAAGAAATCAGAGCTGCAAAATAGACACACACACTCTCCTGGTTTTTGCAACATTACTCACAATATAGTGGAGATGCAAAAAGCCCAGGTGCTCACCAAAAGGTGAATGGATAAACTATGGTACATTCACACAATGGAATAACACACAACATTGAAAAAAAATGAACTCATAAAACACTACACAACATGGATGAGTCTGGAAGACACTATGCTGAGTGAAATACTTCAGTCATAGAGGTACAAATACAGCATAAGCCCACTATTGTAAAAACAGGATGGAGATGGATAAAGGGGGGCAGAACAGGGAAAGAATGGATAGATAATAAACACTGCATTGGAATATGGAAAGGAAGGGCATTCTGAAAGGAAGGGATAAACAGAAACTATGTGTATGACAATTAGTAGTTTTATAAGGGAAATTGAGGGGAAAGTTTGAACAAATGTATGAATAATATAAAAAAGAAAACGTTAAAAAGAAAGAGGCACTTAAGTGAGATTGGAGATAAGAGATATGAAGAGTTTAGGCACCGTTTGGACTGGAAGTATATATTCAATAAAAAGTAGATCTACGGAGATCATTCTACAGATTAACTTAATTTTATGTGGTTCTTTTTTTCCTAGGATCGTAGTCAATGGAGAGACTGAGCTGTTTCTTTAAGATCAAGCACAAGGCAATGATGCCTGCTCTCACTATCACCATCACCGTTATTCAATATTCTACTGAAGTCCTAGTCAGATGATTAAAGTAGGAAAATAGAAAATGTATCAAAAGTGGGAAGAAGCAGAACTGTCCTTATCTGCGGATCATATTATCCTTTCCATAGAAAATCCTAAAGGAACAATAAGAAAATGTCTAGAAGAATTTAGCAAAGTAGCAAGGTTAGCATACAAAATTATGAGTGCATCGGGATGCATCCTGTCTCCATACCATTTCAATGTGTATGCATCATTCAAGAGACTGGACTTTATGAAGAAGAATGTGGCATCAGGAGTGGAGGAAAATTCATGAACAACTGGCATTATGCAGATGATACAACCTTGTTGCTGAAACAGAGGAGGGCCTGAAGCTTTTGCTGCAGAAGGTCAAGGACCTTCAATATGGATTGAAGTTCTACCTCAAGAACACAAAGATTCTCACCTTTGGGCTAGTTGGCAGTATCATGAGAGATGGACAAGGGATTTGAATTTTCTCGGCTCCACAATCAACATATTTGGTACCAGGAGTCAAGAAATCAAGACAAATTGCACTGGGGTAATCTGCTATCAGGTATCTCTCTAAAGTGCTAAAGAGCAATGATGTCTGTTTAGAAACTAATGTGCAGCTGACTCAAGCCATGATCTTCACAATTACTTGCTCTGAATCAGAGAGCTGGACAATGATTAAGGATGACAGAAGAAATTATGTCACTGGGTAAGAGTATTGAACATACCATGGGCCTCCAAGAGAACAAACAGGTCTGTTTGAAGAGGGTGAAACCAAGTTTCTCCTTGGAGGTGAGAATTCTGAAGCTCCATATGACATACTTTGGGCATGATGCAAGGAGGTATCAGACCTTGGAGAGAGACTTCCTGGTTGGGAGAACAGAGGGACAGAACAGGAGAGGAAGACCCTCAATGAGATGAACTGACTCAGTGACTGGAGTAACGGGGAAAGGTATGCCAGAGGTAGTAAGTTGGCTCAGGACAGAGCAGGGTACAGAGCTGCTACCTGTACACAGGGTCACTATGGAGCACAAGCGACTTGAGAGCACATAGCAACAACAAAAGTGATCTATAGATTTAATGCAATAATATTAAAAATTCAAACAAGCACTTTTGCAGAAATAGAAAAGCCAGCCCTCAAATTTATATGGAATTGAGAAAGGAAACAAGCAGCCAAAACAATGTTGGTGGGGAGGGGAAGCAAGGCAGGAAGATGAATTTTTTTTTAAATTTCAAACCAACTATAAAACTACAGTAAACAAATACAGGCATAATCATGGACACACAGCTGATCAATGGACTAGAATTGAGAGATGATAAATAAACCCCCACATCTACAGTCAAACAGTATTTTACAGGGATGTCAACTTAATCCCACGGAGAAAGGATCATTTCTTCAGCAAATAGTGTCTCAACAAGTGAACAGGACACAAGGATAAGGGTAAACTCACACCTCACACCATAGCCAGAAATTAACTCTAAATGAGCTAAGTAGCTAAATGTAAGAATTAAAGTCATAAAATCCAAAAGAAAACAGAAATTCCTTCATAATCTAGCTTTTAAGAATTTCTTCAACATAGTAAAAAGTATCTATGAAAACCCAAGAGCCAACATTGTTCTTAATGGAGAGAGGTTAAAGGCATTCCCTTTAAGAACAGG
>NW_006399882.1:7703544-7725854 GCF_000299155.1 Elephantulus edwardii | reverse complement strand
AACAACAAATATAGATATTGGAAAAATTCCCATTTTAATAAACTTCATCTTTAAACACTAAAAAATTAATAAAATACTTGCTTACCATAGAGAAAAAAACAATAAAAGATTAAACAGAAAATTGGATTCCATTAGAATTTCTTTTTTTAAAAGCTTAACAAAGAACCTTGTTAAGCAACAAAACAGACAACCAGCTGAGAGAAAATTTACGGGAACTTCGTCAAGCAACAAGTTATAAAATACAGAGACAAACAAGTAGGAGAATATTTGGGAGAAGTAAATACTGGATAACACTGTGGAGGTAACACAGAACCAGACAGGGTTATGCTTTGTTACACATGTTGCTGCTGCTGTTATTAAGTGTGGTTTGTTTTGAAGCTCCGCCTGACTTACTTTGGCATGTGGCAAGGAGAGAACAGTCCTTGGAGATGGACATCATGCTTGGAAGGGTGGAGGGACAACACAAGAGAGGAAGACCCTGGATGAGTTGGATTGACTCAATAACTGGAGTAATGGGGGCAGGTATGTCAGAGACAATGATATTGGCTCAGGAAAGAGCAGGGTTCAGAGCTGCTGCACATCGGATCAGATGGAGTTGACTCGACAACACATGACACCATCACCTAGTCAACTATGACTCAAACAGACCCTATGAACAGCAGATCTGAAGCTTGCCCTATTGTGAGTCATCCTCACCAACTGATAGAGTTGAGCCCATTGTTACAGTCACCGTGTCAATCCATCTCATCTCTCTTATGCTCACCCACCTTTCCAAGTAAGACACCCTTCTCCCAGGACTTGTTCCTCCTAACATACTCAAAGCATGTGAAACAAAGTTTCACCACCCTTGACTCCATGGAGCACTCTGATCTCAACTTTCTCCAAGACAGATTTGTTTGTTCACTATTCTCCAACATAACTCAAAGGCATTGATTCTTT
The DNA here is from genome assembly GCF_000299155.1 of Elephantulus edwardii. NCBI lineage: Eukaryota > Metazoa > Chordata > Mammalia > Macroscelidea > Macroscelididae > Elephantulus > Elephantulus edwardii. The sequence continues at coordinate 7,724,915 of NW_006399882.1, read as the reverse complement.
TTCTGTCATAATTTTCAACGTTCAACTTTCAGATGCACCGTAAGTAACCAAAAAGACTATGACCTGGATCAGATGTATTTTAGTCTTTTAAAGGATACCATTGCTTCTCAGCACCTTTGAGGGGTCCTTGACAGCAAATTTTCCCAATACAACATGTCTTTTGATTTATTAACTGCTGGTATCAAAGGTGTTGAGTGTGGATTCAAGTAAAATGAAATTGTTAACTTCAATCTTCTCTACCTCTATCATGATGCTGTCTATTCGCCTACTGGCCCAGTTGTGAGGATTTTTATTTTCTCGGTGTTGAGATGTAATCTACATTGAAAGATGTAGTGTTCTTGTACACCATATTCTTCAAGTCCTCCTCACTTTAAGTCAGAATGAATGTAGTGGTACCTAACACTAGATATGGTGGCCCACGGGCAAGAACTGTGATGCCAATCCAAAGGCATGGGCAGGCTGAATCCACTAGTTACTCTGTGGGAGAAAGATGGACAATTTGCCCCTACGCAATTTACAGCCTCTGAAAACCCACTGGAGGGTCAGCCATGAGCACATGCCCACTTGGTGGCACATAATACCACTAACAATTACATAAGAGATAAGGGTTTAATATCTTGAGTAAAAGAAGAACTCCTACAACTTACGAAAAAAGACAAACTCAATCAAAACATGGGCAAAGGACTTGAACACACATTTATAAAAGATATAGAAAGAGCTAACAAGCCTAAGAAAAGATGCTCAACATAATTTTAAAAATACCACTAAAATCATATGCAGAAGATTAAAAAGGATAAAATTAGTAAATTATGACCAAGATTGAAATTTATGTAAGACTGCTCAATTTTTTTTTAACAACTTAAATAAATAGAGACAAATAGCATGTCAATCTGCTGTCAGGGATCTCTCCAGAGTGCTAAAGAGCAATGATGTCAATCTAGAGACTAAGAAGTACTACCTGACCCAGGCCATGATCTTTACAATTACTTGCTATGCATTAGAGACCTGGACAATGACAAAGGATAATAGAAAAATCAATGCCTTTGAGTTGTGGTGCTGAAGAAGAGTGCTGAACATTCCATGGACCACTGAAAGATTAAACAGGTTTTTCCTGGGGAGGGTGAAACCAAGTTGCTCCTTGGAAGTAAGGATATTGAAGTTCAATTTCACATACTTTGGACATGTTGCTAGCAGGGACCAGTACTTAGAGAAGGACATCATGCTTGGAAGGGAGGCAGAAGAGTGCAGGAGAGGAAGATCCTGGAAGAGGGAGAATGACATAGTAACTGAGGTAACAGGAGTAGTTATGTCAGAGACAGAGAAACTGGCTCAAGATAGATCAGGGTTCAGAACTATTGTGCACAGACTTGCTATGAGTTGCAGTCAACTCACTAGAACATAACAACAACAACCCAAGTTAACTGTGAAAAGCTTATATAGGCTTCCTTTACCAGTAACTTATTTTTCCATTTTACACACTCTAAATAAATTATGCTTATGATGAAAAATTCAGTATCACGATGACACATTTTTTAGCTCTGAGTGAACTAGAGAAGTTAAAGCCTTTGCATATGTATATTACTTCAGATTCTAATTCAACATTCATTTGCCCATTCTTATTTGTTATTAAAACCACATGTTGGCACTGAATTATTTTATGGTTCATTTGAGACAAACATGCAGAAAATTAAGGGAAACAAGAATCGTTATTTGCCCTGGAGTCAACTGTGACTCATAGTGACTCTATGAACAGCAGATCTGAACTCGCCCTATCCTGAGCCATCGTCACAATCTCTCATAAACTCAAGCCCAGTGTTACAGTCACTGTGTCAATCTATCTCGTTGGAGCTCTTCCGTTTTCTGTGACCCTTCAGTTTTCTCAACATGGTGTCTTTTTCCAAGGACTGACAATATGCCCAAAGCGTGTAAGATGAAGTTTCACAATCCTTGCCTCTGAGGAGCACCCTGGATATGCTTCCTTCAAGACAAATTTATTTGTTCTTCTGGAAGTCCACGGGATATTTAGTACTCTTCACCAACACCAAAATTCAATCCTGGAAATCTGTTAAAGGCAAGATACTCGATTCCAATGCAACCTCAGTTGTGAAGCTTAAGCTAAAAAGTCTATCAGTGGTTAAGAATAGGTTTGTCTTAATAAGGAACCCCAAGTGCAGCTGTAATGAGATCGAAACTAGTGACTACTAACCACATTTTTATTTTTATCCAATAAACTGAACAACATGTATCCTCTTACTTGTTTAGTGAGAAAATAATGTGCCAAAACTTTAAATTCTATTTTCAAACTAATTGTTTATTTAGATTTTTGCAAGGTCTAAGTATCTTAGAAGAGCTCTTAGGGAAGCTCTGGTGGCCTCATGGTAAGAAGCTGCACTGCATTCCCACAGGTCTAAGGTTCGAATCCACCAGTTGCTATATGAGAGAAGATGGGCAATCTCCTCCTGTGTGATTTACTACTTCTGAAATCCTGCTAGAGGGTCAGCTATGAGTTGATTCTGACTCAAGGGCACACAACTACTATCTTATTTTAAAATTTCAGCTCCAAATCAACACTCTTGGCACCAGCAGTCAGGAAATAAAAAAAAATGCATTGGAAAAATCTGCTGTCAGGGACCTCTCCAGAGTACTGAAGAGCAACGATGTCAGTCTAGAGACTAAGGGGCACCTAATCCAGGCCATGGCCTTCACAATTACTTGCTATGAATCAAAAAAGTGGACGACATTCAGATGGCTAACAAGCACATGAAGAAATGCTCAAAATCCCTAGCCCTAAGAGAGATGCAAATTAAAACAACTATGAGATATCATTTCACCCCAGTCAAAATAGCAAAATTTAACAAAACAGCAAGCAACAAATACTGGCGAGGTTGTGGAGAAACTGGAACCCTGATTCACTGTTGGTGGGAGTGTAAAATGGTGCAACCCCTGCGGAAAGCAGTATGGTGCTTTCTCAAAAAGTTGCAAACAGAGATACCATTTGACCCAGCAATTCCGCTACTGGGAATATACCCTGAAGAGACCACAGCTGACATCCAAGCAGATATATGCACACCCATGTTTATTGCAGCTTTGTTCACAATAGCAAGGAGTTGGAAACAACCTAAGTGCCCATCAACAAACGAATGGCTAGAGAAGCTGTGGTATATTCGCACAATGGAATACTATGCTGCATTAAAAAACAAGGAACTCATGCAATATTATTCAAAATGGTTGACTCTGGAGAACATTATGCTGAGTGAAATATCCCAGTCACAAAAGGACAAATATTACATGATGCCACTGTTGTAGAATGGGACTGTCCTTGGGGTTGGGGAGAGACTGAGTAAGATGGGTTCAATAATGTATACTGCACTGAAACAGAGGAGGGAGAAAACTGTTTAAGAGATATATAACTAGGTATTTCTGTCATCACAGGAGTCTAGAGCGAGGGCTACATGGTGGAGGGGACCTGGGGGAGGGTTTGTAAAACAATGAAAGAATCTTTTCTTTTACTTTTCCATAATTTTTGACTCATGTACTTATAACTTGTTAGTCAAATTTGTGTCTTCTAGGTTGCAACACCCCCATGATACATCTTCAAGGATATGAACATGTACGGCCAAGCACAATCAATAAGAGTGCATCTAAATTCCAAAATTAATCTCCATAATAGTCTATGTGTTTCCTACTGCCAAAGGGGCCCTTTAGAGTAGTGAGAGAAGATCTTCACCCTGAAACCCACAGCGTCCCTTTTCAGCAGGAAGTAGCTAAGAGAATACGCCATACCCTTTTCCTTATGACTCAGGGTGAAGTCTCTCTCAGGGAGGAGTGATAGGGAATGGCAAAGGACACACTGACAAAGAAGATTAATCAGAACTGGCTTTGACAAGCACTGTGGCATTTGGACAAGAACAAACTGGGAGGAGGGTAGAGAGAATAGTGCAACAATGAATGAATGGAAACCCAAAATCTCTGTAAATGTTTATGAAAATTAATAAAATATAATTATAGAAAAAAAAGTGGACAATGATTAAAGATTACATAAGAAGAATAGATGCCTTCAAGTTGTGGTATTGGAGAAGAGTCTTGAACATATGATGGACTGCCAAGAAAACAAATAAGTCTGTCTTGGAAAGGGTGAAACCAAGTTACTCCTTGGAGGCTAGGATTCTGAAGCTTCATCTCACATAATTTAGGCACACGGCCAGGAGGGATCAGTCCTTGGAGAAGGACATCATGCTCAGAAAGGTTGAGGGACAGTGCAGGAGAGGAAGATACCAGATGAGATGGATTGACACAGTAACTGAAGAAAGTGGGGTTGGTGTGTCTGGATCCCTAAGACTGGCTCAGGACAGGGCAGGCTTCACAGCTGCTATACATAGGGTTGCTATGGGTCTTAGGTGACTCGACGGCACAGAACAACAACAACATATATTAAACTAATTAAATAATACCGGTACTAAGAGTTCTTTTCTTGAAAGATGCTTTGTTTCACTGTAAAGATAAAAAGAGAATAATTTCAAAATCTCCTCCCCAGGACCGGATAGTTTTAAGCTGAGTGAACTAACTCAGTCTCACAAGGACAAATACTGTATAAAACCATTATTGTAAAATGAGTATAAGGATCCAAGGGGGGAATGGATTAATGAGGTTGTACAATTTGATGGGTGGGGGCAGAGAAGGAAATTGGAAAATTCTGTTCTGAAAAACAATGTATTTGAATTTTGTAAATAAACTAGAATAATAATCACAATCATAATAGCCTCTCCCCAACCATCTGTCTCCAAACTTCTTAAACATTTTTTAAGTTCTTCTTGGTACTTCTGCATCCTGAAGAATAAATCATTGTTAATATATGATTAAAATAATTACATGAACAGGAAGTTAAGTGATAATTAAGCACAATAAAATTTTATATGAAAAATATTTTCAAGATAAAATGTCTAATCTCTTTGTCATGGTTTCCACTACCTCACAAGTCAAATAACAGCCAGTTTCCTCTCTCTGAACCTTTAATTCATTTTGCATTCTAGGAGCACAAATAAAACAAGCAAACTTTTACAGAACTTCTATAATTAGATCATGAGTGTGCCATCAGCATTCCTTTACCATTTGTTAGGCATGATGATAGATAAAACAGAGAGAGTAATGCAAATCTTCACACTGAAAGGGTTCCCAAATGGAAAAGAATATCCAATAAACTATCAACAAAAACTCCTGGATGTAGTCTGCAGGGTGGCACCACTCTGGAGGTTTCAACTCACCAGCAACTTCGAGGGAGAAAGATGGGCAATCATCTCCTCATGTGATAAGTTGTTGTATACCACTGAGTCAGAACTGACCCATAACTGACTCTCTGGAGAGTTTTCAGAGGCAGTTAATTGCATGAGAGTAGATTTATCCTGTGGAGCAGCTGGTGGATTTAAACCCTGGGCCTTCAGGATTGCAGCACAGCTTCTTGCCACTGAGCTCATGTGATATACAGCCTCCAAAACCCTACTGGAGAGTCAGTTTCAAATAAATGGCACTGAGTGGGAGTATCTGTTAAGTGTGCCACTCAATATATTTATGCAACACACCCACATATATATATATATCTATATCATGTGTGTGTATATATATATATATATATATAGAGAGAGAGAGAGAGAGAGAGAGAGAGAGAGAGAGAGAGTGTGAGAGTGTGTGTTATAGTTATGTAGTTATAGGTTGTTGTTATGAGTCAGAACTGACTCATAGGTGATTGTTCAGGGTGTTTCCAGAAGCTGTCAATCACACAGAAGGAGACTGTCCATCCATCTCCTATGGAGCAGCTGATGGATTCAGTATTTACAAACAGATATGATCCCATTCCCAAGAAAGGAGATCCAAAAGAATGTAGAAATTATCAAACAGTATCACTAGTTTTTCATGCAAGCAACATACTGTTGGAAGATCATTCCAAAATGGTTCAAACAGTACACTGACAGGGAACTTCCAGAGGTTCCAGCTGGTTTTAGAAGAGGCCACAGCACCAGGGATATCATTATGGATGTCAGATGGATCCTGGCTGAAAGCAGAGAATGCTAGAAGAATGTCTATTTGTGTTTTATTGATGATACAAAGGCACTTGACTGTGTGGATTATAACAAATTATATTCTCAAAGGCTAACATTGAGAAGCATGGGAATCAGACACTTTATTATTTTCATACAGAATCTATATCTAGACGAAGAAGCTGTTGTCTGACCGGAGCAAAAAAACACTGTCGCTGCTATTGTTATGAGCTGTCAAACTGACTACAACTCATAACAACCTTACAAACAAGAACTCTGAAACCTGGCCTATCCTGAGCCAATCTCATCGGCACTGACACATCTGCTCCCATTGCCAGAGTCATTGTGCTCATCTATCTCATCTTGGGTCTTCCTCTCCTAAGCAGACCATCTACTCTTCCAAGCATGATATACTTCTCCAAGGACTGGCTCCTCCTAGGAACATGCCCAAGGTATGTGAGACAGTCTCAAAATCCTTATCTCCAAGGAGCAAACAGTCCATGGTTTCCATACTGTTCTCCAGCACAACACAAAAGTATTGAACCTTCTTTTGTTATTCTTAGTCACTGTCCAGCTCTGAGATATATGGCAAGCAACTGAGAATACCATGGTCTGGACCAGGCACACCATAGTTTCTAGACTGACATCACTGCTCTTTGGCACTTTAGAAACATCCTTGACAACAGATTTTCCTAAAGCAACTTGCCTTTTGATTTCCTAACTAGTGATGTTAAGAGTGTTGATTATGGATCTGAGCAAGACAAAATTGTTAACAATCTCAATCATTTTTCCATCTATCACACTTGCATGACTTAAAATCAGAAATAGTGTTCATCAGGGTTTTATCTTTTCTCCATACATATTCAATCTGTACGCTGAGCAAATAATTCACAATGCTGGATTCTACAAAGAAGAATATGGCATCAGGACTGGAGGCAGACTCATCAACAATGGGTATTATGCAGATGACACAACTTTGCTTGCTGAAAGTGAAGAGGATATGCAACATTTGCTGCAGAAGATCAAGAACTACAGCCTTCAGTATGGATTACTTCTCAATATCAAGAAAATAAAGGTTCTTACTACAGGACTAACAGTCAACATTATGATTAGATGGAGAAAAGACTGAAGCCATCAATGATTTCACTTTGCTTGGAACAACAACTAACACCCTTGGTAACAGTAGTCAGGAAATCAGGAGATGCAGGTTATTGATGAGTCTCCCTCCAATCCTGATGCCACACTCCTCTTCATTCTGTGTCTGGATTATTCTGGTTAATAGCAGGTTCTGTTAATTCAAAGCAAGTGTTTCATTCTGCATGGCAAGCACTTTGAGAGGAGAAAAACAAAATCTTAAGCCTTTTTTTAAAATCTTCTGATATTCACAGAATATAAAAAAACACAGATTTTTTTTTCATGTGCCTTTACATTGTAACAACATAATTACTAATGGAAAAGAAACATCTTTCCCAGTTTTGAAACTGCTTCAATAAACTTACTACAACCATAAGAACAGCAAAGTATGTCATAAGAAAACAAAAACTTAAGGAAATTCAGTTATTATTTTGCACAGAAGAGCTGGGGGGGTATGGAACATATTTGTTACCAGCAACTGACAAGTATGAAACTTTAGCTCCTAAGAATTTGTTACTAGCTTGAAGAACCCCAAGATTTTAACAATAAATACCATAATGTTATAAAAACCACAAGTAATGCTCTTTCGGTGACAGAATCTTTCATGTTTCTTAACATTGGAGTAAAAACTAAGTTTATTTGCAAAGTGTAGTTTTTTAAAAAATAAGATTTCATCTTTAATTGCGATTTTAACAAATATTTACAGAGAAGTTAGGATTTTCATTCATTCACTGTTGCACATTTTACCCCTTCTCCCTCCCATGCCCAGTCCCAGTTTACTTTTTTTAAAGAAAATATTCATTCATTGTTGCACAACTGCATTCATTTATTGTTGCACCTCCTCCCGCACCCCAGTCCTCTTTGCAATGATATACCCCTTATTTTGGGCCACTGTCATATGTATAATGCCTAATCATGTATTCTTTTTAGACAGTTCTTTCATCTGTTCCGATGCAATGGTCTTCTTCTATCTACACTTAGCCTATTTTCCTCCCAACCACCCACACTTAGCCTATTTTCCTCCCAACCGCCCGTCACACCTGCTTTATAATAGTGTGAAACATTCTTCTAGGTTGTGTAGCCCTGGTATGTCCACTTGCTCTACAGAGGTAATTCGTGGTTGCTGTGAAGCTGAAAACTGTTACCCATGGTGGACAGTGTTTGGTGAATTTCCCCCATTAAAACAAGCTTGAAAGCAGGAGTGGCATCCACTTCCATGATAGCTTGCCTCTGGAAACCCTGTGAACCTGGAGAAGACGAAAGTTATACAGGAAGAGTCCAGGACTTTTGTTCATAGGGTCACTATGAGTCGCCTGTGACTCAAAGACACTTAACAACAACAACATGCAGTATCTGTCCTTTTCTAACTAAGGTATTCCGCTCAGCACGATGTGCTCCAGGGTCCCCCATCTTGTGTAATGTTTTATGAGTTCCACAGTATGAACAGTCTTCTAAGCATAATAAAAACCCTACAAACAGGAAAGAACAAAATAGATGAATGGGACCTTCTAAGAATCAAATTCCTACGCACATCAAAAATTTCTCCAACAAGGTAAAACAGTAACTCAGACTAGGAAAAATATTTGGCAATGACATATTTGATAAAGACTTCGTATCTAATAGTTATAGAATATTCCAGCACCTCAACAAGAAAAAGGTAAACAATCTAACAGCAAAATGGGCACAGAATATGAATAGATAGATACTTTACCAAAGAAGACATTCAGGTGGCAAACAAAGCACATGAAGAAATGTTGCATAGTGTTTTTGACCTTGAAATTAATAATGCTGTAATATGTCACGTTACTGATATTCACATAGCAATTTTACGACCGCTCACATGGTAAACTAGAGTTCTGCAAAGCACTGAGGATTGCACACTTCTGCACCCATCAATCAAGGTCCTTAGTACTCCACTGGCTTTGTGGTTAGAGGTTTCTGTATGTGGTGAGAAAGGACACCACCATCCAGAAGCCATTCACAAAGCACATCACTGCAACAAAGAAATGTTCTGAATGGGCTACAACTTAGTACTTCTTTAATAACCCCACACCACATACACTTGTTAGTTCAGCAGCCAGGGGTCTTTCTAAAACACAAGTAATACAAAAGAATATATAAAGACTGAATACAACGTTTCTGGCAGATCAAGTCCTCCTGCAAAAGAAGATGTAGAAAACGTCATGCTCACTTTAAAAGAATCAACAGACACGTGAGCGTGACTGAGCAGAAGACGCAAACATTTGTTGAAGCACCCTAACCTTTTTCAGCAAAAGTTGTGAGGGATGGGGATGGGTGGAGAGAGGAGGGAATTAATCACAGGGCTGTACAATTTGATGGGGGGGGGGGTGAGGGAAATTGGAAGAATCTGTTCTGGAAAACAATGTATTCAAATTTTGTAAATAAACTGGTATAATAATAATAATAATAAAAGAATGTAAATCCCTAAAAAAAAAAAGTTGCGGTGACTGGCAGAACCCTAAAAGGGCCCCTAGGTGCTCACTGACATTCAGGCTCCGTGTATTCCCCTCTCTTTGGGTGCTGGCAGGAATGGGAGTATTTATGAGAGAATTCATTCCTGAGATTAGGTTTTCACCTCACACTGTAAAGGGGAGGTAATTAGGCAGATGAGATTCATATCTCAAATCGGTTAACTTTGACTTAATCAATGAAAAAAGGAGACTCAGCTCGAGGAAGGGAGATTTGATCTAATCAGATGGGCCCTGAAAGGACCTGGACTAGACCCTACCTGAAGGGAAAGAGCTAAAGTATAGAAGATTCTTTTGCTAACTTTGACGAACTGCTCATGTTAGGAAAGGCCTACTGAGGCGGCCATATAGCAAGGACCTGAGAGAGCAGCCTTAGCTAAGAAGTGCTGTTGACCAAAGGTAACAAGAAAAGGAGGATTTTCATCCTATACCACAAGGAAGTCTACCAGCAGCCCGGGAGGAGCTCTGAGCTTCAGATGAGATTATAACCCCAGCTAGCAACATGACCTCCTCTTTATGAAACATGGGACAGAGAACTCAGACAAGGCTGCATACTTTAAAACCTTCAATAAAATCCTAAGCATGGTGATTTGTTATGCAGCAATAGAAAACTAACAGTCAGTTATCTGATTCCTTATTTAACACTGATAGTAATTCTTAGTTGTTAAGTGCCATCAAGTTGCTTATAACTCAAAGCAACCCTATGCACAAGAGCACAGACCTCTGCCCTATTCTGAATCAATCTCAATGTCTCTGACAAATCTGCCCTGACTACCCCAGTCAGTGTCAATATATCTCATCCAGGGTCTTCCTCTCTTGTGCCATCCCTCCCCTCTTCCTAGCAGCTTCAAAATCCTTGTCTCCAAGGAACACCTTGGTTTTACCTTCTCTAGGACAGACGTGTTTGTTCTCTTGGCAGTCCACAGTATGTTTAATACTTTTCTCCAGTACCACAACTCAAAGGCATCGATTCTTCTGTCACCCTTACTCACTTTCTGATACACAGCAAGCAACTGGGAAGACCATGGCCTGGATCAGGTCACCTTAAGTCTCCAGACTCACAATGGCCTAAATTGTCTTGCTGTTGTTGTTCATTGCTATCAGGTCATGTACAACTCATGGTGACCTATAAACCAGAGATGTAAGCCTTGCCCTATCCTGTGTCATCCTTTCTCTCTGTCATGCTTGAGCCCGTTGTGGTAGTCACTGTGTGAATCCACCTTGCTGAGGTTTTCTTCTCTTTTACTGACTTCTTATCCCAGCATGATGTCTCTCTCCAAGGGCTGACTCCTCCTGAAAATATATTCCCTAAGTAAGAAAGATAAAGTTTCGCCATCCATGCCACCGCAGAGCACTCTGATCGCACTCCCCTGAAGTCAGAATTGTTTGTTTTATTGGCAGTCTTATGGCACATTCTATACTTTTTGCCAAGATGAAAATTCAAAGTCATTAATTCCTCTGTCATCCTTATTTATAGTCCAACTTTCAGACGCACAGAAAGCAACAGAAAACACCATGACTTGGGGTAGGGACATATTAGTGTTTACACTGACTGACATGCTTGCTCCTTAGAACTTTGTAGAGGTCCTTAATAGCAGATGTCCTCAATGCAAAATGTCTTTTGATTTCTTGTCTGCTACTACTACATGTGTTGACCGTGGATTCAAACAATATGAAACCGCTACAACATCTATCATCTATTGGTCCAGAGACGAGGATTTTTATTTTTTTGATGCTAAGATGTAATCCATATTGAAGGCTGTAATCTTTGATCTTCTGCAGCAAGTGCTTCAATTCTTCTTCACTTTTTGCAAGCAAAGTTGTGCAATCTGCACAACACAGGCTGTTGATCGGTCCTCCTGCAGTCTCGATACCACATCCTTCTTCATAGTGTCCAGCATCTTGTCTGCTCGGCATACTGACTGAATAGGTATGGGGAAAGGATACAACCCTGACACACACCTTTCCTGATTTCAAACCACTTAGTGTTCCCTTGTTCTGTTTGGATAACTATTTCTTGGTCTATGCATAAGATTTACATGAGCACAGCTAAGTTTTATTTGTATTAATGGGTGAGAACACAGGACAATCTAGTTGCATGAACAACTTGAGAGGAGCAAATAATTGGAATGATAGAGACAAACATAAAATTGCAGAAATCTTACAATTTCTTCTGACTCACAGACAGAATTTTACATATACAGCAACACAATGCTCATCTGACATAAGTACCTCATTGTCTAGATGGAGGGGACTGGGCTGCCCAGGCTCACAAAACAATGAGCAGCAGAGAGGAGCTAGTGTTCCTGACCCCAGCGCATGAAGTTGTTGGCACATGTCTAATAGGAGGCCTGTCCTTTCTGATGGTGGGCCTGACCGTGGAGGGGGGAGAGCAAGAACCTCTCTCTCTGCTACCACAGTAAGATCCTCCTAATGTAAGTACTTCAAGCTTTAGAGAAGTAGGGTTCTAAAGAGATATTTGAAATTCAAAGACTAAAAACAATAAAGTCAATGGTAGTAACCATCAACATGTAATAATACATCCTAGGCCTCTAGAGGGAACTCTGGTGTCCTAGTGGTAAGGAACTGTACTGCCAACACAAAAGTTCACAGTATGATTCCACCAGAGGCTCTGCAGGAGAAAGACAGCAATCTCCTCTCCTGTGATTTACTGCTTCTGAAAACCTGCCTGAGTGTCAGCTATGGGTCAGTTCTGACTCAATGGTACACAACAACAATAACAACAACGTGTCTCTAGAGGGAGCTCTGATGGCTTAATAGTAAGGAGTTGTGCTGCCAACCCAAAGACATATGGTTCAACTCTTATCAGCTGCTCCAAGGGAGGAAGAGGGGTAATCTCCTTTATAGCTTTTGAAAACCCATGGGAAGGTCAGTTATGAGTCAGTTCTGACCTGACAGTATCTAACAAGAACAACATGTCTCTAGAGCAGAAGTTCTCAACTGAGGCAATCTTGACTCCAGGAGCGTTTTGGCCATGTCTGGACAGACAGCTTTTTGGTTGTCACAACATGAGAAGGAGGTGCTACTGGCATCTAGTGGTAGAGGTGGGCGACGCTGGTAAATGTCCCTGCAGCACACAGGGCAGGTTGGATGACACGGATGGTGCAGAGGTTCAGAAATCCTGCTTGCAAGCATCACAGTCTCCTTTCTGTCCTTGTTGTCCCAGGATGGTGACATTTATCAGCATGATTCACCGCAACAGTGCCCTCTTATGTACCCAGAAGAGAGAGCTTTCCCATGTCCAGATTTTCTTTGGATTGAGCTTTAAAAATAGGCTTATTCCTCTCCACTTATCTTCAGCAAGTTGTACTCTGCTCTAATAGCAACACATGCACCACTCAGTGTTCCTCCTGAAACAAAACCAAAACATCACCACGTATTCTTAATTTGAATAAGCAGATGCATTATACACTGCTCAAAATTTGGCAACCTGACAGGAAAAGAACTAAGGCAGCAACTAACAACAGCAATCAGGGAAAGGCAGGCGAGGCAAGAGTGTGCTGGAGTGCGAGACCAAGATGTCCTACTCTGTCCAAGCCAACGGCCCCACGCAAACACTCACGTGGCCCCAGTGACTGGCACCAAACAAACACGCACACAGCTCCAGCCACCAGCCCCATGCAAACACGCGCGTGGCCCCAGTGACTGGCACCACACAAACACACATGGCTCCAGCCACCAGCCCCACGCAAACACGTGTGTGGCCCCAGTGACTGGCACCACACAAACATGCACACAGCTCTGGCCACCAGCCCCACGCAAACACGCACATGGGCCCAGCGACTGGCACCACAGAAACGCACATGGCTCTGGCCACTGGCCCCATGCAAACACAACTGTGGTCACTGGCATCAATGACTGATGTGAGGAGAGAGACAACAGGATGTGGTAGAGACTGGCGATCTGGCAAGCACAGATCCCGCCTAAAAGGCAGCTGTTACTCGGCTCCAGCCAACTGTGGCCATACAGGAATGTAAACCCAGGGTTGCCAGATACTCTGATTTTAAGAAAACTTGGGTATCTGTAGTTTTACAGGAAACCACTCAAATTTAATAGGCTGGCTTATAGTCCTTAAAAACTTTATGAGTCAAAAAACCCACTTCTTTGAAATTTATGGTCTGGAAATTATAAGGACAAATTAACAGTTTCCAAACAAGGCTTAATTCAGGGTATGCTCATCAGAATGAGTTACCAGAGGTACTCAGGATGGAACTAAACAATAAGGCTCTTGGAGAGGTACAGCAAGTTCCAGGGTCCCTACTTGTAATGACAATGATGGGCCTCATTATAACAATGACAAATGATAACAAACTCTTGTTTAAGAATATGAAATCATTGGGGGTGCATACAATGTGCTCTATTACTAGCTAGAAGGTTAATTTAGGCTCAAACTCATCTAGAAGAGTCTCAGAAGACAAACATAGTGACGTTTTCAAAACATCACTCCACCCACCCCATTTCACCCTAGCAAGAATAGTAAAGTTCAACAAAGCAGCAAACAACAAATGATGCTGGGGTAGGAACTCTTATTCACTGCTGGTGGGAGTATAAAATGGTTCAATCACTATGAAAGGCGGTTTAGTACTTTCTCAAAAAGTTGGAAATAGAAATACCATTTGACCCAGCAAATGTACTGCTGGGAATATACCCTAAAGAAACCAGAACCACCATCCAAACGGATGTATGCACACCCAAGTTTATTGCTGCATTATTTGAAATGGAATCCTTTGCAGTACTGAAAAGTAATGAATTTGTAAAATATTCCACCACATGGGTTAACCTGGAGGACATTATGCTGAGTGAAATGCCTCAGTCTCAAAAGGATAAATACTACATAGCAACAGTGTTATGAAGTAGACTGATATGGGAGGCTGGGAGAATAGGAAAAGAGTGGAGAGATAATGAACACTCTACTGGAACAGAAGAGGGAGAGAACTGTTTAAAAGGAATATATGATTAGGCAGTATATGTAAGACAATGGTTCAGAATAAGAGGTACATTGCAAAATAAGGGGGAGAGGGAGTGAAAGAGGGTAGGGATAAAGGAAATTGTACAACAGTTAATGAATATTTTTTATTAAAAAAAGAAAGTCAACTGGGGAGGGAAGAGGTAGGGAAATATGCAACAATGCATGAATGAAAATCCAACTTTTCTATAAATATTCCTTAAGAATCACAATTAATAAAAGTAAAAAATTTTTAAAAATAATGTAAAAAAAAACACCACAAAAATGTCACAGTCTTAAATATTCTTTGGATCACAGTTCTAATCAGTACAAGCAGTGGGAACTGACATCAGCGCTAAGTGGTTGGGTTGCTTATATAAAATGATGATGTTGATTATATAACGCCCTCAACAAGATGGACTGGCACGGTGATGACTACAATGGACTTCAGCAGGACAGAGATTAAAGATGAACACGGTAAGCCAAGGGTCATCTCTTGTTCATAGGGTTGCTATGAGTTGCCATCAGCCGGATGGTGCCTAACATCAATGTGCTGGTTTAAGTCCTCTATCAACATATATGGTGAGAGACTGGGTCTGAGGGCCTGCCTGGAGCCCTACTCTAGAAGCTGGCTTCTAGGATCTTGATGGCGGTCACATAGGGAAGTTTTTGGGTTGTGTTTGATGTGTGTTACTGTTTCTCCCCCACCCCCACCCCAATAGCGGGTGTCAGCTGAACTTCTGACCAAGGGTGGAGGCCTGCTAAAGTGTGTTGTCTTAAAATTTCTGTTGTGGTCCTTGGGCCAAATTTATTAATTTTAGAATGAATATTCTTTAAGTGATACAGCAATCTTTTGTCTATTTGTGGTACTGAATAACTTGGAGTTGCTATGATGTTGAACACCGTGCCACAGTCGTGTCAAATACCATAATGGTTACCCATCATGGACAGTGTTTGGAGGAGCTTCCAGACTGATTCAGGTTGGGATGTAGGCGTGGCATCCACTTCCTAAACAAGATGCCTTTGGAAACTCTAAATGTATAGAAATGATGTTAGTTATAGAACAGAGTTCAGGTCTTTTGTGCAAGGGTCACTATGTGTTGTATTCAATTTGACGACACTTAACCACTGCTAAGTGAGACTAGCGTTGTTATAACTGGAGGAACATTGTTCCAGTTTTTACATCACTCTTTGTCAATGTGCTGTACGAAGTAATCTGAGTTTGCTGTGATGTTAAACCTTGTGCCATTAGGTTATCAAATGCCCTAATGGTTTCTCATTGTGGACAGTGTTTGGTGGAGCTCCCAGTTGTAAAACAGGTTTGGAAGCAGGAGTGGCATCCACTTCCTAAATCACATGCCTCTGGAAACTCTATGACTTGGAGTAATAAGGATAGTTATGGAAAGGCAAAATCTTTTGTTCATAGAGTCATGGATGAGCCTTGCTTGACAATAACAACAACAACAATCAACATATTTAATCCTTCCAACAACCTTATAAGGAAGGCACTGTTATTGTTACTCTCATTTTACATATGAAGAAACTAAAGAGAGTAAAGCTGTGGAACTTAAATCACTTACACTCTTTCTAGTCTCATTTTCTCCATCTGTAGGTGGCGCTCCTAAGCTCCACAGGGAGCTTCAGTGACTTCGTGGTAAGGAATTGTGCTGTCAACCCAAAGGTACACGGTTCAAATCCACCAGCTGTTGCACAGGAGAAAGATGGCTAACCTCTTATCATGAGATTTTCTGTCTCTGAAAACCTGTTAGAGTGTCAGTTCTTAGTCCGTTTACATAGTCTCTAAATGGTGGAGTGGAGATCTGAATCCAGTCAGTGCAAGTCACTAAAATCCTCAGCAGTCAGCAACTGTACTTTTTCTTTTTTTTTTTCTCATCAACTGTACCTGTAGATAAAACATGTTTAATCAGCACAACTTCTTAACGGTGACACTTCAGAAGAAAAGGCTAGCATTATTTTCACCATGAACAATGCTTGTCTAAACATGTATGGACCTGGAAGCAACTGATGTGTAAATGCTAACTAACCCCTGTTCTCTCAAGATCCTGTTGGCCTAGCAGGACCTTGTCTCTCTTGCTAAATTTTTACTTTCATAACGAGAGTCTGGACTTCTGCTTATGCAAGACAAAACAGATGCACTCATTTCACACTCGGAAGCATTTAAGTCAAAAGGCATTGCAAAAATTGTTCCTGGCCTCCAACCAGAATTGGAAGCACGGGAAATAATTCCACAGGTTATGAGAACTCACGGCACACGTTCACCCAGAGTCCTATACCCAATGGCAGCATTACCAAAATTCCTTTACATGTGAGTATTCAACATTTATAACTCAACCAGTCAAGTTATTCTTCAAAGCAGCTAGTTAATCTGTAAATTAACGTCAAATTTCACTTTACTTTTAAAGAAGAGCTCTTTTTACAATACATCCAAGGTAACTAAATTATTTGTTTAATTAAAAGAAGGAAAAGCCAATTTTCACCTACAATAGGGGATCTACTGTTCGTACTTCTTCCTCAGCTCTTCTGACAATGTAGAATCAAATGTTCATAGGAAGTGATGAATTCTGACATTTATCCTTATAGGGCATAAATTAGTCTAGTGTTATAAATATTTACAGGCTTTATTTAGAGATTAAAAAAGAACTAAAATCTCTTCTATACCACTACTCTCTGGATCTGCTTAGGTCTAATGAAGACCTACCTAATTAAAAAAAAAACAGATTTTTTAACTAAGCTCAGAAAAAGAACACTTTACATACAGAAGCATAAATATCTCTTAATAAGTGAATTTAAAATGATTCTAAAATATAATACACATGTGTTACCAATAATTCAGGAGTAAAAGTGCTAAAAATATCAGTAATAGATGACTTCCCTTAATATATGCTTCCCATAATATACAAGTGAAAGTGGTATTTTCTACCTTCTCTCTTAAAAATCACGCTACTCAGAAAAACTTTAATGGGAACAAAAAACAATCCTCCCTCAGAACACCACGCAAATAAACATGCATGCACGTCACCTGATGCTTACACTTCCCTCATGCACCTAGACATGTGTATTTAAATCCTTACTCATTCTTGGACCTTAAAAACAAACAGCACTGGCAACCAAAAGACCAAGGAATACTTTAAAAAATTAATTTGAACAAAAAATTTAAAAAAAAATTAATTTGAGATTTTAATTGTTCTAAATATTTAACAATTATCAGTAAAAAAAATTATCAGTATGCAAAAGGAGAAATATGTTACTTGAAACTACTTCAATTATATTCATAGGAAAAGAATAAAGTCAAACTAACATCACCAATATCAAGAGAACAAAAATCTGGGCATTACAAAAGGTCTCCCACATGCAGCTAGTCATGCTTTGAGTAACACTGGTGGTGATGAAATTCCAGTGCAGCAACAACAACAACACTAATAACCTAGGCCTGGCCCAGGAGTTTACTAGAGTTCACTATAATAGGATTTGAGCTATAATTAAATTTGATTAGTGTGGTTCAAATGTCAAGTTCAAAAGAATTATGAACATAAATGGATGAAAAACCCTTTTACACGGGCATTTTGCAAATATGAAAAGCAAGCATCAAAGACTTTCAAAGCACTGACCCTTCCCAGAGCAAAGGAGAAATGCTAACAGCTGAAACTCAGATGCTGCATGCAGAGAAAAATTAAGGCCCAGAAGGCTGGAAAGAAAGTCTAGTGTTTTATTAAATATTAAGTAATATTTTAACTGGATTTTGCCAGGGATAACCAAATGTATCATCTTCACAGTGTGGAAAAATAGGTTGGATTCCCTTCCCTGAAAAACTGCAACAAATAAAAATTTATTTACGAGCACGCCAGTCAAACAACAATGATGTTAACAAAAATAAAATACCAAATCCAAATCTACTTATCTGGGGTGCAAAGGCAGACTTATCAAAATAACACTATTATCCAGAAGCATGTCACTCTTAATCCGTAGTACATGGTAGACACAGGTTTTAACTGGAGTAGGTTTATTTTTGGTTGTTTCCCCCTCCCCTTGAAAAACAACAGTTTGGGTGTGTAAATAAGAAGAAAAGTATAAGAAACCAGCATAAATGTACCTACACAATTGTGTGAGTGAGGACTGGCAGGGACTTTAACACATTGCTGCACACTTTTAAACTGACGACCATGCTTAGAAACACACTTTGCTGTCATTTACGGTAACGTGTTAAAAAGTAGCCAGAAAACAGTATTTTCGGATTATGCAAAAACTCATTTGCTGTATGCAAAGCATGTGTAAAAAAGATCTGTACATGGAAATGTGTATATTGCTATTGTTGTTAGGTGCTGTCAAGTATGACTCACAGTGACCCTACAAACAACAGATCTGGACCCTGTCCTATCCTGCACCATTCTCACAATTCCTAACACATTAGAGCCCATTGCAGCAGTCACTGTGTCAATCCACTTGATCAAGGGTCTTCCTCTCCTTCACTGATACTTCTCCACTTTTCCTATCATCATGGCCCTCTGCAAAGAATAGTAACTCCTAGCAACATGCCCAAAGTATGTAAGGTGAAGCCTCAACATCCTTGCTTCCAAAGAACACTCTGGCTGCATCCTCACCAAGACATTTATTTGTTCTCTTGGATGTCCATGGAATGTTTAGCACTCTTCTCCAACATCACAGCTAAAGGCATCAATTCTTCTTTTGTCATCCCCATTCATTGTTGAGCTCTCAGATGTCATAGGAAGTGATTGGAAAGACCATGGCCTGAATCAGATGTACCTTAGTTCTCAAACTGACATCATTACTCCTCAAGAACTTGGAGAGGTCCTTAATTGCAGATTTTCCCAGTGCAAAATGTCTCCTGATTTCCTGACTGCTGGTACCAAGGGTGTTAACTGTGGATCCAAGCAAGATGAAGCTGTTGACAGTTTCAATCTCCTCTCCATGTGTCATGATGTTGCCTATTGGTTCAGTGATAAAAATCTTTTTGTTCTTGACACTGAGATGCAAGCCATACCACAGGCTGCTCAACTGAGGTGACAGACCCAGTTCTCGAGGGGAAAACTAAAGCTTAATGGTTTCCATTCAGGTCATACCCCAGATGAACACTGCCCCATGGGTCTGGGTGTGTGTCCCCCCTCCAAGACCCTGCGTGCATCCATGCAGATACCCACCATACATGGATCCATGTGGGCACCCACCGTACGTGTACTTGTGTACACACCTGTCCAACCTTCTTCTGGAGCAATGACATCAGATCAAGAACCAGCTATCACCTCAGGCACAAAAAACTATACCACAGAAATGTCAGAAGAGAAGCAGACTATAACTACCTCACTTCCTACACAAGCCCAAAGCAAAATATCACCCCCCAAATAAAAGACACAGTACTAATGAATTTCCTGAAGCCAGAAAGTCTGATGGAACTTTCTGACAGAATGATTGAATATTTTCAATGGGTGAACGACAAACTTGAGGAATTACTTGAGGATATACTTGAAGAATTATAGGACACTGCAAGCAAAAACCATGTTGTTGTTGTTGTTGTTATGTGCCATCGAGTCTCTTGCAACTCATAGCAACCCTACGTACAACAGTCCTAAACCCTGCTCTGTCCTATGCCAATCTCAATGTCTCCAAGACACCGACCCAGATTACCCCAGTCACTAAATCAATTCACCTCATAGAGGGTCTTCACCTCTTGCGCTGTCCCCCCACCCTCCCAAGCATGAAGTCCCTCCCCAAGGACTGAGCCCTCCTTGCAACATGTCCAAAATATGTCAGATGAAGCCTCAGAATCCTTGCCTACAAGAAGCAGCCTGATTTAACCCTCTCCAGGATGAACCTGTTTGTTTTCTTAGCAGTCCATGGTACATTCAATACTCTTCTCCAGCACCACAGCTCAAAGGCTCCTTCTATCATCCCTAGTCACTATCCAACTCTCTGACGCATAACAACTGATTGTAATAACTATGACTTGTATCAGGTACACCTTAGTCTCCAGAGTGACACCATAGCTCTTCAGTACTTTGGAGAGGTCCCTAACAGCAGACTTTCCCATTGCAATATGTCTTTTAATTTCCTGGCTGCTGCGGGTGCCAAGATTGTTGATTGTGGAGCCAAGAAAACTAAAACTGTAAACAATCTCAATCTCTTTACCATTTATCCTGATGTTGCCAATTGGTCCAGTGGTGAGAATCTTTGTCTTCTTGATATTGAGCCTCAATCCATATTGAAGGCTGTAGTCCTTGACCCTCTGCAGCAAGCGCTTCAGGTCCTCCTCAGTTTCAGCAAGCAGGGTTGTGTCATCTGCATAACACAGACTGTTAATGGATCTTCCACCAATCCTGATGCCACACTTCTCCTCATACAGCCCAGCCTCCCGGATAATCTGTTCTGCATATAGGTTGAAAAGGTATGGGGATAGGACACATCCCTGGCACAACAAAAACCATAAGGAGCTTAAAAAAAACCCAAACAAAGCACATAAAACAAACGAGGCATTTAGGGGTTCTGGAAAAACTAGAACTCACGATCCAAAATATGAAGTCAAATGCTTGAGATGTTGTCAACATGATGGAGGGACACATGAACAAAGTTGAAGAGATGGAACATAGAATCAGTGAAATAGAAAATAGAATTGTCACCACTGATCTGCTAGAGGAAAAAGCAGAATCAAAAAGAAAGGAAAAAGATACAGAGGGCCAGTGAGAATAAGCACAATATACCGCTTCACACTGGGGGGGG
>NW_006399882.1:7698579-7699110 GCF_000299155.1 Elephantulus edwardii | reverse complement strand
CTTGCTGAAACTGAAGAAGACCTGAAGCACCTGCTGCAGAAGGTCAAGGACTGCAGCCTGCAATATGTATTGAGGCTCAATGTCAAGAAGACAAAGATTCTCACCACTGGACCAATTGGCAGCATCAGCATGGATGTTGAAGAGATTGAGATTGTACAAAGCTTTAGTTGGCTCCACAGTCAACAGTCTTGGCACCAGTAGCCAGGAAATTAAAAGGCGCATTGCCATGGGAAAGTCTGCTGTTAGGGACCTTTCCACAGTCCTGAAGAGCAATGGTGTCTTTCCGGAGACTACGGTGTGGTTGATACAGGCCATGGTCTTCACAATCACTTGTTATGCATCAGAGAGTTGGACAATGACCAAGGAGGATAGAAGGAGAATTGATGCCTTTGAGCTGTGGTGCTGGAGAAGAGTACTGAGAATACCATGGACAAACAGATTCGTCCTGGAAAGGGTTAAACCAGGGGCTCCTTCGAGGCAAGGATTCTGAGGCTCGATCTAACATACTTTGGACATGTTGTGAGGAGAGAC
>NW_006399882.1:7687784-7698479 GCF_000299155.1 Elephantulus edwardii | reverse complement strand
CATCATCGAAATTCCAGAACAGGAAAAAGCAACTAAAGGCACTGAGACAAGTTGTGGAAGTGGAAGAATTACTAGAGGAAAACTTTTCAGGCATAGAAAAGAATGAGAGAATATATATTCAAGAAGCTGAGTGAACACCATTTAGAATAGACCCCAAAAGAAAAGCATCAAGGCATATCACAGTCAAATTTGCGAGAACGAAAGATAAAGAGAGAATTCTGAAAACAGTGAGGGAGAAGCAAAGAGTAACATATAAGGAAGAGAAGATAAGCTTAAGCACGGATTTCTCAGCAGAAACCACATGAGCAAGAAGACAGTGGAATGACATATATCAAACACTCAAAGAACACAACTATCAAGCAAGAATACTGTACCCAGCAAAATTGTCCCTCAAATATGAAGGAGAGATCAAGATAGTCCCAGAAAAACAGAACCTGAGAGTTTGTAAAAAGATCAGAGTTGCAGGAAACACGAAAAGATGTACTTCTTATAGAGGTTCCACAGAAAACAGGATGGACAAAAGTAACTAGCAACAACACCACCAAAAAGAACTCAACAAAATGATAGCAATAAAACCTTGCCTCTCAATAATCACACTGAATGTGAATGGTTTGAATGCACCACTGAAGAGAAAAAAGTAGCAGACTGGATAGAAAAACTCCTAAATCCATCAACATTTTGTCTACAAGACACATACCCGAAAAATGAAGATAAAGAAAGACTTAAAATAAAAGGATGAGAAAAAAATATACACTAAGCAAATGGCAACCAGAAAAAAGCAGGAGTAGCGATATTAATCTCCGATAAAATAAATTTCAATGCAAAAACCATCACAAAGGACAAAGAAGGTCACTACATAACGCTTAAAGGGTCATAGAACAAGACATAACAATAATAAATATCTCTGCATCAAATTAAAGACCTGCAAAATATATAAAACAAACACTAACAAAACAGAAAAAAAGAAATAGACATTACTATAATAGTTGGAGACTTCAGCATGCCACTCTCAAGAAAAGATAGAACTACCAGAAAGAAACTCAACAAAGATGCTGAAGAATTAAACCATAAAATAAATCAACTTGATCTCATAGATATTTATGGGCTAATGCACCCCAAAAAAGCATAGTACACCTTTTTCTCCAATGTGCTTGGAACGTTCTACAGAAAAGATCACATTTTAGGTCACAAGGCAAGCATCAATAAATTAAAAAACACAGAAATAATAAAAAGCATCTTCTCAGACCACAATGCTACAAAATTAGAACTTAATAACAAGAGGATAAAGGAGAAAAAACCATACATTTGGAAGCTGAACAACACCTTGCTTGAACATGAGTGGATACTAGAAAAAATAAAAAATGAAATTAAAAAGTTTCTTGAAGCAGATTACAATGAAAACATCACTTAACAATACCACTGGGAAATAGCCAAAGGCGTAATCAGTGGTCAGTTCATAGCAATAAGCAAACACATCAAAAAGCAGGGAAAAAATGACCATTGATTCTCCAACTCAACATCCCCAACAAATTGAAAAAGTACAGCAGGAAAACCCGACACCCTCTAAAACAACCTGTAATTATAAAAATTAGAGCAGAAATAAATAAAATAGAAAAAAAAACCCACAATTGAAACCATCAACAAAACTAGGAGTTGATTCTTTGAAAATGTCAATAAAATTGACAAACCACTAGCAACACTAACAAAGGAAAAGTAGGAAGACACAATTCAAATGTCACAACAGAACCAACTAAAATAAAAGATTAAAAATGAAATATTATTAAAACTATACTGAAACAAATATGAAAACCTAGTGGAAATGTACAAATACTCAGAAATTTACAATTTACCTAAACTGACACAAATTGAAATTGAATGCCTGAACAGACCCATTGCAAAAGAAGAAATTGAAAAGGTAATAAAACAACTTCCAGCCAAAAAAGTACTGGACCAGATGGCTTTACAAGTGAATTTTATCAAACATTCAGAGAACTGTCACCAATTCTATATAAACTATTTCAGAAAATAGAAAAAGATGGAATTCTCCCAGACTCACTCTATGAAGCAAACATATCCTTGATACCAAAGCCAGGTAAAGACATCAACAAAATAGAAAACTATAGGTCAGTATCTCTTATGAATATAGATGCAAAAATCCTGAATAAAATCCTGGCCAATAGAATCCAACAATACATTAAAAAAAATAATTCACTATGACCAAGTAGGATTCATAACAGGTATGCAAGGACGGTTTAACATAAGAAAAACAATCAATGTTATTCAAAGAACAAGAACCACATGATCCTATCAATTGATACAGAAAAGGCCTTTGGCAAAATCCAACACCATTTCCTGATTAAAACACTCAACAAAACAGGATTAGAGGGGACGGTCTTCAACATAGTAAAAAGTATATATGCAAACCTGAGAGTCAACATTGTTCTCAATGGAGAGAGATTAAAGGCACTCCCCCTGAGAATAGGAACTATTCAAGGATGCTCACTCTCACCTCTCCTATTCAATATTGTATTGGAAGGCTCAGCAATAGCAGTAAGAGAAGGAAATAAGAAGTATCCAAATTGGCAAAGATGAGATTAAATTATTTCTATATGCAGATGATATGACAGTATACTTAGAAAACCCTAAAGACTCAACAAGAATACTACTGGACATAGTTCAGCAAAGTGGCAGGATACAACATACAAATCAACATATAAAAATCAATTAGATTTTTGGAGCTAAGAAAAACAATACCCTTCACAATAGCTAATCATAAGATTAAATACTTGGGAGTAAATCTAACCAGAAGCACAAAGGATTTATCCAAAGAAAATTACAAAGCATTACTGCAAGAAACAAAAAGAGACCTGGAAAAATGGAAGAATATACCTTGCTCATGGATAGGAAGACTCAATATTGTGAAAATGACAATACTACCAAAGGCAACTTACACGTTCAATGCAATCCCAATACAAATACCAATTTCATTCTTCAACAAAATGGAAAAGGCAATTTGCAGTTTTATTTCGAATGGAAAGAGGCCCTGAATAAGCAAAACACTCTTTAAAAAGATAAACAAGGTAGGAGGCATCTCACTCCCTGATTTCAAATCCTACTACACTGCCGTTGTGGTCAAGACAGCGTGGTACTGGTAGGTACAATGACAGACACATAGATCAATGGGACAAAACTGAGAACCTGGAAATCAGCCCAGCTACCTCTGGTCAACAGATTTTTGAAAAGGGGATGAAATCAGTTAAGTGGGGAAACAACAGCCTTTTTAATGAATGGTGTTGGCAAAACTGGAAAACTATCTGTAAAATACTCAAGCAAAATCCATACCTCACTCCATACACAAAAACCAACTCAAAGTGGATCAAGGACCTAGGACTAAAACCAAGGACTATAAACTTCATTAAAGAAAAGCTTGGAAGAACTCTAGAAGTCCTAATCTACAAAATAAACAGTCTTCCAAGCATCGTGAAAAACCGACAATCAGGAGAGGGTAAAATAGATGAATGAGACCTTCTAAGAATAAAATCCCTATGAACATCGAAAAACTTCTCCAACAGGGTAAAAAAGGAAGCCACAGACTAGGAAAAAAATATTTGGTAAGGGAATTATATCCAGAATTTAGAAAATATTCGAGCACAACAAGAAGATAAAGGAAAACAACAAAATTGAAAAATGGGCACACGATATGAACAGACATTTTACCAAAGAAGACATTCAGATGGCGAACAAACACATGAAGAATGTTCAAAATCCCTATCTCTAAGAGAGATGCAAATCAAAACAACCATGAGATATCATCTCACCCCAGTAAGAATAGCAAAATTTAACAGAACAGCAAACAACAAATGCTGGAGAAGTTGCAGAGAAACTGGAACCTTTATTCACTGTTGGTGGGTATATAAAATGGTGCAACCACTATGGAAGGCAGCATGGCATTTTCTCAAAAAAATGTAGATAGAAATATCTTTTAACCCAGCAATTCCAATACTGAGAATATACTCTAATGAAACCATAACTTACGCCCAAGCAGATATATGCACACCCATGTTTATTGCAGCTTTGTTCACAATAGCAAAGAGTTGGAAACAATCCAAGTGCCCACAAACAAACTAATGGCTAGAGAAGCTTTGGTATATTCACACAAAGGAAAACTATGCTGCACTGAAAAACAAGGAACTCATGAAACATTATGCAAAATAGTTGATCCTGGAGGTTATCATGCAGAGTGAAATATCTCAGTCACAAATGGACAAATACTGCATAGTGCCACTGTTGTAAAGCAGGTCTGACATCAGAGTTGGGGAGAATCTAAGCGGGAATAAATAATGTATACTTCATTAAAACAGATGAGGGAGAAAACTGTTTAGGAGGAATACATGATTAGGCATTACTGTCATGACAAGAGTTCATAATGAAAGCTGCATAGTGGATTGAACTGGCAGGGAGGAAGGACTTATAATAATGAAAGAATTTTTCTTTTTTTTTTTTACTTTTTAAAGAGAAACGCGAACTGGGGGGAGGGGTGGGCAGGTGGGCAGGGAGGAATTTGTGCAGCAATGAATGAATGGAAATCCAAAGTCTCTGTAAACTTTCATTAAAATAATATTTTTTTAAAAAAGAAGATATTCGAATGGCGAACTGACACATGAAGAAATGCTCCAAATCACTGGTAATAAGAGATACAAATCAAAACCACAATGAAGTATCATCTCACTCCAGTAACAGTAGCAAAGTTTAACAGGGCTGCAAGTAATAAATGTTGGAGAGGATGTGGTGAGAAAGGAACTCTTACACATTGTTGGTGGGATTGTAAAATGGTACAACCATTCTGGAAAGCAGTTTGGCGTTTCCTCAAAAAGCTTAACATAGGTTTCAGGATCTTAATGGGTTGGTCCTTCAATGATGCAACTGTTGTTATGAGCCATCATGTCTGAACTGCCTCATAGCTGACCCTCCAGCAAGTGTTCAGAGGTTGTAAATCAATCCTACGGGAGGAGAAGGCCCATCTTTTCCCAGGGAGCAACTGGTGGATTTAAACCTCCTGCCTTTGGGTTGGCAGAGCAACTCCTCACCCACTAAACCATCAATGATGTGGTAATACTCTGATAAAGAAAGGTTAAAAAAAATACAAAATATGGTATAATCTTAAAACCAAAATTTTAAAAAAAATTCACTAAACAAAATGATACTCATTCAAGAACTAATACAAAAACATTATTCCTTTTGTATCTCTAGTTAAGTTCACTCCCAACTATCTCAATTTATGGTTGACAATTGTAAATGGTATTGCTTTTTTTGTTTCCTTCCCTGAGTTCTCTTTGTTACTGTAAAAGAATCCCACTAATTTTTCTGGATATTGATCTTATCTCCTGCCACTCTACTAAATTGGTCTGCTAGCTCCAACAGGTTTTTTGTTGAGTCCTTGGGGTTTTCTCTGTATACTATCATATCATCTGCATATAGTGACTAATAAATAACTTCCTCTTAACTTGATGGCACCTAACAACAACAAAAAAAACAACTTCCTCTTATTATCTTTTACCTGAAGTTCAGGTGGTACTAAAATACTGAGTTTGGACTTTGTACCCATAACGGTATGTGCTAAACTCTTTTAAGATTAAAACTTTGTGGGGTTTCTTGGGGGGTTTCCCCCCCTTTAATGCTAAGTTCATGTCCTAAGTTTGAAGGGAAAAATAGAGTGTCATACTGTGGTAGAATGTGTGTAGAAGGCTGAGTACTGTTTTCATGTAAATTACTGTAATATGACTTATTAGAATATCAATTAAAATCCATCTGGTACTATGCCAGAAGAAATCTTGGAGATACTAGCTAACTGTGGAGTCTCTATTTAATATTATTATTCCTAGTGCTACTTCTGCAAGGGAAGCTTGGACAGAGGACACTCTGGACCTCGTCACATGGCACCCTGAATTCTAAACTGGACTGGCACAGAGCCTGTGCCCAATGCCTTTTGCTTAGGGCATGCAGAGGAAGGGGATTAAAGGATTTCCATTATCTCACTCTTTTACTTCCAAAGTAAACCTACCAACTAGGGGAAAACATCTGGCAATACCATCTCAGACAAGGGTTTCATAACAAATGTTTACAGAATACTCCTGGGACTCAAAAGATAAAGACTGATAATCCAATTATAAAATTGGCAAAAGACATGGAAAGAATTTTCACAGAGTAAGATATTCAGATGGCAAACAGACACATGAAGAAATGCTCCAAATCACTGGCAACAGGAGAGATGTATATCAAAACCACAATGAGATGCCATCTTACCCCAATAGCAGTGGCAAAGTTCAACAGGACAGCAAGTAATAAATGTTGGAGAGAATATGGAGAGAGAATTCTTATATATTGTTGGTGAGATTATAAAATAGTACAACCACTCTAGAAGGCAGTTTGGCGTTTCCTCAAAAAGCTGAACATAGAAATTTCTTATGATCCAGGTATTCTCCTGCTTCAAATATACCCTGAAAAAAATGAAAACTGAGGCACAAACAGTGACTTGTATACCAATTTTGATAGCAGCATTATTCATCATCGTAAGAACATGGAAACAGCACAAATGCCCAACAACAATTGAATGGACTGAGAAATAGCACGCAGGAGCAATAATTTTGTAAATTACTACCTAACTTGGGAGGGACTCGAGAGCATTATGCTAAGTGCACTAACTCAGTCCCATAAGAACAAGTAATGTATAGGACCATTATTGTGGAATGTGTATGAGGATTCAAGGCGGGGAGGGGAGAACAGAGGGGTCAGGATGGGGGGGAGGGAGTTAATCATAGAGTCGCACAATTTGATGGGTAGAGGGAAGGGCAGGTAAAGGAAAGGGGAAATAATAAGAAAGAAAAGAAAGAATATTTCCCAATGGTGACATATAAACACTATGACACTATCCTTCAGTTTCCAAGTTTTAGAAAATGTATACTTAAAACTGGAAACTGAATATCCTATGGACTGCCAAAAGAACAAACAGGTAAGTCTTAGAGAAGGTGCACTCAGAGCGCTCCTTGGAGGCAAAGATGATAAAGCTTACTTACTTTGAGCATGTTGCTATGAGAGGCTATTCCTTGGAGAGGGACATGACGCTTGCAAAGTTAGAAGGACAGGGAAAGAGAGGAAGACCCTCAACCAGATGAATTGACACAGTGACTGCAGCAATGGGAGTTGTACTTGACTGTACTCAACAACTTAAAATTCAACTTACTCAGAGATAAGATTCACTCCCCTAATAGGCTCCAGAACTTGTATGTTTAATGTTGTTGTTTATTGATTAAATTAGGGAGTTCGGCCACTGAGCTGGAACCAACCCATAGCTGACCTTGTAAGAGGTTTTCAGAGACAGTTAATCATATAGGAAGGGTGTCCAGCCTTCTTCCACAGAGTAGATGGGGAACTGAACAATGTACCTTTGAGTTGCCAGTACAATTCCTTACAACGAAGTCACCAGAGGCCCCTGAGGGGCCCTTTGTACTCCAGATCTAGAAGATCATCTTCCTTCCTGGCTTTTTTTCTTTGTGACAGTGAGGTTCGTCTCTTCTCTTGTAAGAGAAAAGATAGGACCCCAGCAATGGAAAGGTGTGGCTTAAATAAGGGTGTTGATGTGAGTGAGACAAGATGGGGCTTGAGTAAGTAACACTGTGACTCAAGACTGACCCCACACTAATCCTGCCTCACTAACATACAGAAGTTAGGAAGGCACGCTGTGGTAGCTGCTAACTGAAAGTTCAGCAAATCGAAGAAGCCACAACCTCTCCAGAGGAGAAGGATTTACAACCTCAGAAACCTCAAGGAGGGGCTGTCATGAGTTGGAATCAACTCCACAGTGGTGGTTTGTTTATAAGACACGCCAAAATAAAGGACAATTACGACTCATCACAATATAGAAGAAAACTCCTTAGTGCTGCCTCAGGGCCTAGCTAAACTGACACATATTTTAAAAGGACACAATTCAATCCAAGACACAGCACAGATATTTCACCTAAGAAAATATAAAGATGCAAATACACACATCAAAGCATGTTCAAAATCAAGAGCCACAGGGTAATGGAAATGAGAATCATTATAATATGCTCTTGAGCATCTATTCCCCCAAACCCAGTACCACTGAACTGATTCCTTCTCACGTCAACACACCAGGTGGATCAGGGATGCCCGACAGTGTTTCCACAGCCGCAGCGCCCATGGAGGTGGCCTGCCACATCTTTCTCCCACAGCGTCGTGCATGTGTTCAAGCCCTATATGTTTCAGCTGTCCCCAAGCTTTAACCACTGCTTCACCAGGGCTCTTACTACACATTAGAACATGTGAAGCAAAACACACAATATCAAGTGCTTGCGATGGCATAAAGCAAATGGAAGTTTTATATTTTGTGGGAAAATGAAATTGCACAGCCCCTCTAGAATGAGTTTGACAGTTCTTTACCCAATGACTCAGCAATCCCAATTCCATATATTTACCACAGAGAAATGAAAACTTGTACTTATTCAAACATCTGTAAATATTTCTAATTCTTTTCATAAATACCACAAATTGAGAACTCAAATGCCATTCAATAGGTAGATAGATAAACAAACATTAGTACATCTATGGTAGAATATTAGAAAGTGCTGGCAGCCTAGTAGTAAGAAGTACTGGCAACCCAAAGGTAAGCAGTTCAAATCCACCAGCTGCTCTGAGGAAAAAAGTTAAACTGTTCCCATGTGATTAACTACTTCTGAAAACCCACTAGAGTTCCAACTGAATGGTACACCGCCACCACCACCACATCATAGTGGATTATTATACAGTAAAAAAAAAACAAGTGGTGATACAGGTAACAGCTAAGATGAACCTCAAAGGTACAACAACAGAAGTTAGTCTCAATTTAACGGTTCCACTTTAATCATACTATTGAAAAGAAAATGCTATACTGATGGAGAACGGAGTGTAGATGTCAGAAGTTAAAAGTGGAGAACTAAGTATGACAGTAAAAGGTCAGTACTCTGGTAGCTGTGGGTAAAGAGTCGCACAGCTAACACAAAGTGAGGTAACTCAAATCCACCAGCTGCTCTGAGGAAGAAAAATGGGCAATCTCTTCCTGTGTGATTTACAGCCTCTGAAAATCCACCAGGCAGTACCAACTCAATGGCACAAAAAATTTAACAATAAAAGTTATCTGTCTTCTACCTTATAAAAGACCCTAGACACAATGATCCACCTGGAGCCCTGATTATAGTTTCTACATAGCAAAGCACACTAAGACAACAAGAATCTTTGGAGATGCAGCTGGTTTCAGCTCTGGAGCAGGACACATGTAAGTAAACCTGGACTAGTCTGTGTGTTGGTAAGGAGGCACCAACAGAGAGAATAAAAAAAGTCAAAAGAACAGAGGCTGACTTGAGGGGTCACCTGCTGGCTAACCTGAGACAGTATGAGCATCAAAAAGTATATGAATGGTTCTCAGTGCCACTGAGTCAAGTCCAACTCACAGCGCCCCTGTAGGACAGTAGACAGCTGCCCACAAGGCTTCCACAGAGCAGCTAGGGGGTTCAAACCACTAACCTTTCAATTAAAAGTCGAGGACATAGCCACTGTGTCAAAAGAATTCTTTAGTATCTAGAAATAGAATTGTTGTTGTTTCTTAAATGGCATAGGTTAGAAAGGAAAGGTTTTATAGAAGCCAACTAATAAATTTAGGGGGGGGAAGAAAGTATTAGGAAAATCATTATTTTGCAATCAGCAATGTAGTAAACCCTTCAGGCAAAAAGCACCCACAGATGCTAAAGTTATTAGGTAAAAGATTATTGGGGAACAGGATAATCACATGGTTTCAACAAACTGCTCCATAGATTACTTCTTAACAATGGGGAAACAAACCATTCAGGATGGAGGAAAGTGGAGAGATCTGGCTCCTAAGTGGTTAAACTTGCCTCCCCAGAACAATGCAAGCTGGCATTATGTGTCTCCTGGCACATGGCAGGAAAAAAGGAGTCAAAATCACAAATACAGTGTCTTTGCTGAGTTCACTTGAATCTGCTAAGCAAATGAGAGGCCATTCTCCTTAAAGACTAAAATGTGCTTGACTAAAACCATAGCATTTTCAACTGCTTTCATATGCATGTGAAAGATGGATCAGTTAACGAAGGCTAAAGAACTGATGCCTTTAAACTGTGTTGTTGTTGTTGTTATGTGCCGTTGAGCTGCTTGCAACTCATAGCAACCCTATGCATGACAACCCTAAATTCTGCTCTGTCCTGTACCAACTGCACTGCCTCCAACCCCAATCACTGAATCAATCCACTTCATAGAGGGCCTTCCCCTCCTGCGCCGTCCCTCCACACTCCCAAGAACGATGTCCCTCTCCAAGGACCTCTCCCTCATTACAACATGTCCAAAGAATGTCAGATGAAGCCTCAGAATCCTTGCCTCCAAGAAGCAGCCCAGTTTAACCCTCTCCAGGATGACTCTGTTTGTTTTCCTAGCAGTCCATAGTACTCTCAACGCTCTTCTCCAGCACCACAGCTCAAAGACATCAATTCTCCTTCTATCCTCCTTGGTCATTGTCCAACTCTCTGATGCATAGCAAGTGATTGTGAAGACCATGGTCTGTATCAGACGCACCTTAGTCTCCAGAGAGACACCACTGCTCTTCAGTACTTTGGAGAGGTCCCTAACAGCAGA
>NW_006399882.1:7682818-7684264 GCF_000299155.1 Elephantulus edwardii | reverse complement strand
CAGGACAGAGCAGAGTTTAGGGCTGTTGTACACAGGGTCGCTATGAGTCGCAAGTGACTCGACGGCACTTAACAACAACATATATATCCTATCATTTATGCGCGCGCGCGCTCACACACACACACATACACACTATATTCCCAATGATAACATATGATTTTTGTGATTCTGGGCTTCAGTAGATTCAGGCTTCCAATTTAGGACTAAAACCCAACACAGAAACCATTACTAACTTAAATATTAATAGAGACAAATGCACAGTTTCAATTTGTTTATTTTCTGATTACTAGGGTACTCCCAAACACAATTCAATATGTCCTGATTTATATCTTCCATAGTTCCACACCTTTTTTATACTAACAAAACCAAAGTTAACATTTTCAGACTACTGAATAGATAAATTACGTATACTGCATTGAAATAGATGAGGGAGAGAACAGTTTAAAAGGGATATATCATGGGGTATTATGGTTATCACAAGAGTACAGAATTAAGGTTGTATAGTGGAGCGTGCTGGGTGGGGGGAGGATTGTACACCATCGAAAGAATTTTTCTTTTACTTTCTAAAGAGAAGAGCAAACTTGGGGGCAGGGATGGGCAGGGAGAACAGTGCAACAATAAATGAATGGAAATCCAAAATCTCTATAAACGTTCACTAAAATTAATTTTTTAAAAAGTTATTAAAAAAATAAGGCCCCAGGAATAGATGGTATACCAACTGGCATATTTCAGCTAACAGATGCTGTCCTGGATGTGCTCACCAAGTTGTGCCAAGAAACCTGGAGAACAACAACCACTTGGCCAACTGACTGGAAAAGATCTGTATTTGTTCCCATCCCAAAGAAAGGTGACCCAACAGAGTGTGGAAACTATAGAACAATCTCACTGATTTCACATACAAGCAAGATACTACTGAAGATTATCCAAAAACAACTGGAACAGCACATCAGCAGAGAACTGCCAGAAGTCCAGGCTAGGTTTAGAAGGGGTCGTGGTACTAGGGATATTGTAGCTGGTGTTAGATGGATGTTAGCTGAAAGCACAGAATACCAGAGGAATGTCTATCTGTGTTTCATTGACTATGCAAAGGCATTTGACTGTGTGGATAATAACAAATTGTGGCTGACTCTGAGAAGAATGGGAATCCCAGGAACACTTGATAGTTCTAATGTGAAACCTATACTTGGGCCAGGAGGCAGTCGTCAGAACAGAGCACAGGAACACTGTATGGTTCAAAATTGGGAAGGGCGTATGCCAGGGATGCATCCTATCTCCATAACTTTTCAACCTGTTTGCAGAACAGATCATCCGGGAGGAGAAATGTGGGGTCAAGATTGGTGGAAGTTCTACCAACAATCTGCATTATGCAGATGACACAACCCTGCTTGCTGAAACTGAGGAGGACCTGAAGCACCTGCTGCAGAGGGTCAAGGACTGTAGCCTCCA
>NW_006399882.1:7679165-7682537 GCF_000299155.1 Elephantulus edwardii | reverse complement strand
CTGTGGTGCTGGAAAAGAGTATTGAGAATACCATGGAGTGCTAGGAAAACAAACAGATTCATCCTGGAAAGGGTTAAACCGGGTGGCTCTTTTGGAGGCAAGGATTTTGAGGCTCCATCTAACATACTTTGGACATGTTGTAAGAGACCAGTCCTTGGAGAAGGACATCATGCTTGGGAGGTTGGAGGGACAGCGCAGGAGGGGAAGACCCTCTATGAGGTGGACTGATTCGGTGACTGGGTTTATCGGGATGGGAGTGTCGGAGACGGTGCAATCGGCACAAGGCAGAGCAGAGTTTAGGGCTGTTGTGCATAGGGTCGCTATGAGTCGCAGGCGACTCGACGGCACATAACAACAACAACAACAACAACAACAACAAAAGAAACATCATGAGACATGGTATATGTATATGGTATATACACACTATGCTAGAAATTTTTTTAACATAACTGTTTCATTTCCTTGCCTTATATGTGTATGGATATTACTTATGTAAGTGCACTACTTGTGAAGAACACAGTGGTCACTTATTTCCCAAATATCTGAGACACACGCCAAACCAGTTAAGATCAAAAAGTTCCTTAAAGAATTGTAGTTATTATATAAGTCCTTCCTACTTAAATATATGATAAATATATCAACAACATATCTAAGGCCAAACACTCATGATGAATGGTAAGAACCTTTATAAATTATATTAGGCACTGGAGAAATAGAATCTTTAACTGATAAAAATCAGGATAAAATAAAGGCATTGAGACAAATGTTCTAAGCCTGTCCATTTATTATAGATTAAAACATCTTCACTAGATTAGGCTGCTGAGGCCCCAAGTCAGACAGCTAGTCAGGCAGTGCTGAGGGTGGAGCACAGTCCGCCTTCAAAACCCAGGCCCACAGAACACACTCAGCCCAGAAAGGCAATGAAGAGATGTGCAGATATTAAACAAGAGCACACCAGATCAGACCAGAAGGAAAGAGCCCAAGCCTGTAAGAAAAACAGACTCAGTAGAAAAGATGACCTTAACGTCATCATATCTAAAAATATATAAACAGAACAAAACCCAGGTAATTACAAACCACAAAAAAAGATGTAAAGACGTCCATGCCCCATAGGCTCGGCAAATTAAAATATGAGATCAATTTTAGCAAGGGAGGATCTACTTGTTTCTAAAGCTAGAAACAGCACCACTACAGAAAAATGGAACCTGGCTATCATTCATGAGATCTCAATAACCCAAATACCTGTTTATGGGTTTAACTGTCAGGATAAACTAGACATAGAGGGAGTGGTGGTAAAGGACAGGATGACAGTGTCGACACTCCTGAGAGCACTGGAGTGAAGTGCAGACTAGAAAAAGTCATTCCAGGAGGTGAGGTTTGGAAGTCAAGGCAACAAGAGGTGTCAAAGGAAGTGAAGAAGGAGGAAGTCATAAGATGTTGACAGTTTGTGGAACAAGAGAAAAAGAAATGTATCACTTACAGTTTCTAAGGTAACCACAGGAATCACATTTACTACCATTAACACTAAGGTGAGATGGTTTAGGATGGACAGGATGTGAACTAAATCATATCTTTCATTTCAAAGACATCAGAGGTTGAATCTAAAGCTCGCAAATTGAGAAATATGCTTAAAATATTTCATCCAGAAGTAGAAATGCAATTGGAAAAACTGAAAATAGAAGCACCTAAAAGAGGCAGTTGCCTTTAGACAATGGGACAGAGCAGAGAAGGGTGGGGCGGGAGACTGGGAGGCTGAGGCCTTCGCATCACCTGCATTAGACAGTGTCTTCTGTAATACTTTTTGTTACAGGCTGCATGCGTTGTTTTGAAAAAAAAAAAAAATAAATAAACTTTAAATAGATTCTTTTATCATTTTAGAAAATATTTTAAGAGTAAATAATTTTATACCATGTCCAAATCTAGCTATTCTTTTACTAATTTCTACATTTTTGTAGAAGTTGCTAATAGCAGAGCTCAGGTATACTCTTCACTCGCTTCTCTGATGCTAACAACTTGACAACCAGTAGCAACTGATCAAAACCAGCAAGAAGAACAGGAGCTATTCAGATTCCCCCAGTTTTCCTCCTCACACACACCCTCCTTCTGGCTCAGCCCTGGGCCCCGAGCCCCCAGGCATTTGGGCCACTGTGCCTCCTTAGTTTCCTATCCCTACAGACCCTCTTCAGATTCCCCCAGCTTTCCACCTTGCAGACACCTTCCTTCTGGCCCAGCCACTGGACCCCAAGTCCCCAGTCGTTTGGCCTGCTGTGCCTCCTCAGTCTCTTATCTGTGACAGTTCTTCCAGCTTACCTTGTTTTTCAGAATCTCGACACTTTCAACTTTGATCATTTTGTACAATGTCTATCAATTTGGGCTTTTCTGATGTTTTCTCACGATTAGATTGAGATTTCTTATTTTTTTTTTTACAAAACCAGAGAAGTGATGATCAGAGTATTGAGTCTTTCTCACATTAATAAATGTTATTACTGAGGATGTTAATTTCAATAGACATGGCTAGACAATGCCTGCCATGTTTCCTTTATAAATGATAAATAATTGGCTCGAAATACTTTTCGATTATGACATTGTTCTCATAAACCTTGATAAGTTAAAAATAGTTACTAGTTCTTATCTCCTGGAATAAGATCTGGTATTTACATCACAATAAAATACAAGTGGAAAGGGTGACTCTGGGCACAGATGGAATGATACTGCTATGAGGTGGTGACTGTGGAAGTTGAGTGGTGGACCATGACAGATTAATTTGATTAATCTACTTCTGTGCATCTGTAAACATTTCCACAAAAGAATTTAAAAATTAAAACCCTAACAAATAGAATTATTTTCAACATACATAACTAAAGATAAAACATATTTGTTTAATGAGATATCTTAGATAAGAAAACACAATTTAGCTTGGGGTTTTGCTTTCTAATTTGAGCTATTTTACAGTACCAATCAATTCCAGGGCCTCAGAAGACAGGCTGAGGGTTCAGCCACCAGCATTCAAAGCACAGGC
The DNA here is from genome assembly GCF_000299155.1 of Elephantulus edwardii. Lineage (NCBI taxonomy): Eukaryota > Metazoa > Chordata > Mammalia > Macroscelidea > Macroscelididae > Elephantulus > Elephantulus edwardii. The sequence goes on along the minus strand of NW_006399882.1, from coordinate 7,679,518 downwards.
ATTGAGCACCCTCTAGTGTGCGCTCATATATAACAAGTTTATGGTCTGTAACGACAAGGATTTTCATCAGGTGATAGAATCCTCTTCTCTCACCAATTTCTGCTTTTTCATCAGCCAGCAATTTATCTGCTAAGTACTTAAATAAACCTAGATAATGTAGAAAAAAAATACAAAAGCTATTTCAATCCCAATGGTTAGCTTTTCACACCTTCACTCACTGTTTCAACACAGTGCTAATAACGGCCATGCCGGCATTTTATTTTTTTTCTACAATTATATTTTATTAATTTTCATAAACATTTACAGAGATTTTGGGTTTCCATTCATTCATCGTTGCACTATTCTCTCTACCC
>NW_006399882.1:7678086-7679065 GCF_000299155.1 Elephantulus edwardii | reverse complement strand
TCATTCATTGTTGCACTATTCTCTCTACCCTCCTCCCAAGTTTGTTCCTCTTTTTTTTCCCCCTTGCTCCCAGTTTGTTCTTGTCCAAATGCCACAGTGCTTGTCAAAGCCAGTTCTGATTAATCTTCTTTGTCAGTGTGTCCTTTGCCATTCCCTATCACGCCGGCATTTTAAGCAAAGGCCATACCAGCTGAGTGAAGGAGGAGGCTGGCACCAACACTAGTACCTAATTCTGCAACATCTCCTTGTCTGTGTTTACCATTTCTATCTTTCATAATCCTCTACACTCTGGTCCCGGTCGTGCAGAACCACCAACACTTTATTCTCCTGTGATTTACTGAAAATTGACTAGAGGAATGGTCAGTGAGGTCACCCTTATAACATGAGCAGAAAGTAAAATTACAATGATTCATGAGTGAATTTTATACCTGAGTTCCAATTTCAGTCTAGTGACACAGATTATTAATTTCTCTAAACCTCAATTTACCAGCTGAGGAAAAAAAAATGTTAATGGCTTTTAGGATTAGAAAAATACATGAAAAGTGTATAACTATGATAAGTACACAAATTGTAACTATTTTGATTATATGTAACCCCATGGATTACATTCTCAACCCAAATCAAACTCACTGTCAGAGGGTCAATTGTAGCTCATGAAAAGCTGTCAGTCTGTTTCCTTATGGGAGGAAGATATCCATCATTCTCTTGTGGGGCAGCTGGTGGATTGAAATCACCAAACTTTCTGTTGACAGTTCACCACATAACCACTATGCCATCAGAACCCCTAACATTCTCAATAGCTTCTTCCTTCCTGCCTTCCTCCATGGTGCTTGAATTTAAACACAAAATCTCTCTATGTTACCTTTACTTAGATCCTTTATTTAGGCTGACTTGTCGAGAGGTGGTAGTGGTTGAACCGACTTTCCAGTGGAGATTTCAGAGGCAGCAAATCTTACAGGAGGAGACTGTCCATCTTTCT
>NW_006399882.1:7676643-7677986 GCF_000299155.1 Elephantulus edwardii | reverse complement strand
CAGACGCACCTTAGTCTCCAGAGAGACACCACTGCTCTTCAGTACTTTGGAGAGGTCCCTAACAGCAGACTTTCCCATCGCAACACATCTTTTAATTTCCCGGCTGCTAGTGCCAAGAGTGTTGATTATGGAGCCAAGCAGACTAAAGCTCTGAACAACCTCAATCTCTTCACTATCCATCCTGATGCTGCCTTTAATATGTGGTGTTGCAAATAACACTGAATACATTTCACTTTGCCAAAAAAAGCCCATCTGTCTTGGAAGAAGCCCAGCCAGCTCTCCTGAGCAGAAAGATGTGAGAAGTGCTTCATCTGAACAGTGGAGGCTGCCTGCTTTTGCTATGTTCAGGAAATAATAGATGCTCAGGGCAATCAGCTCAGGCCATGGGTTTGTGGATTCACTTTTCCCAGCACCTTTACTCCATTCCTCATTTGTAAACGAACACACTCTTGGGCCCAGAACCCCCTCACTGCTGCTTCCTGGTTTGTTCCTTCACTCTCACAAAGACTTCCCTTCGAACTCCTTCCTGAAGCACTTGTGCTTAACCCCTGACTGGAATCCTAATGATGAGGATCTAAAGATTTACAAAACCAAGATTTAGATTTAAAACTGAAAATTCCAAGCCCATAAAAGTGGTAATTCATGGATCCTAGTAAAGAAATCACAAAATTCAAATATGAAGTACATAAGAAGTGATCTTAATGCCCGAAAGCCTATGATTAGGTGATTTATTGTCACTGATCAAAGACATTAGTATTAAACAGACATGATCAGACTAAGAAACTAGCAGATCTACCTCATCTAATGGTTTCACTTACAACAATCTAACAAGGTCTCCATATCCAACTGCTGGACCAAGAGCAATTGTCTACCTCTTTTACTTTGTTTACTTCTGCAATTAAAAGCCATAGTCGGAAGATCACTTTTCAGTGCAAATTCAATGGATTTCTACTCATAGCTGTTGATGCCATTCACTTGGTTTATGCTTCCCAACGACTGTTGTTGTTCAATCTCCTCGAGTTGTAGGCAATTCATAGCGACCCTATGAACGAAAGACCTGGACAGTTACTATAACTTTCATCCTCTCTCCAGGTTCATAGAGTTTCTGGAGACAAGCTATTTACACACACACACACACACACACACACACACACATACACACACACACATATATAAATATATATTTCAAAAGGCAGCATGGGATGACAAGGCAAAATATTACAGTGAAATGTGCAAGAAGTTGGAGTAAGAAAATCAAAAGGGCCGAACTCGCTCAGCATTTCTTAAGTTCAAGGAACTGAAGAACAAATTCAAACCTCGAGTTGCTATAATCAAGGATGCTT
>NW_006399882.1:7630790-7668598 GCF_000299155.1 Elephantulus edwardii | reverse complement strand
GGCAGCAGGTGGTGGATTTGAATTGCGTGTCTTTGGTTTGGCAGCACAGCCTTTTACCACTAGGCCACCAGAACCCAATGAAAGTTAGGAGGACTTGAAGTGCTTGCTGCAGAAGATCAAAGAACAGTCTTCAATATGCGTTGCGTTTCAATGTCAAGAAAACAAAACTTCTCACCACTGAACCAATAAGCAACATCATGATAGATGGAGAAGAGACTGAAACTGTCAACAACTTTATCTTACTTAGCTCTACAATTAACAATGACCTTGGTACCAGTAGTCAGATGACCAGGAGACATATTACACTGGGAAAGTCTGCAGTCAGGGACCTCTCCAAATAACTGAGGACAACTGATGTTAGTTTGAATACCAAGGAATGCTTGATTTAGGCCGTTGTCACTTGCTATGCATCTGAGAGCTGAACAAAGACTAAGGATAGAAGAACTCTTGACACGTCAGAGCTGTGGTATTGGAAAAGAGCACCTAATATCCCACGGGCCACCAAAAGAACAAGCTGATATGTGTTGGGGAAGGTCCAGCCAGAGTGCACTGTGAAGGTAAAGATAATAAACCTTCCTCTCACATACTTTGGCGATACTGTTAGGAGAGGTTATCCCTGGAGAAGGACATCTGCTTGGAAAAGTGGAGAGTCAGCAAAAACAGAGGAAGACCCTCAATGAGATGGACAGACACAGTGACTGCAGCAATGGGCTCAAGGACGTCAACGACTGTGAGGATGGCACAGGACAGGGCAGGGTTTAGATCTGTTGTTCACAGGGTCACTACGAACATCTGAAAAAAATGGGTCACACTCAACTTGATGGACCTAACAACAATGCTACCTTCAAATAGGGTTTTAAATACACAAATATAGTTCCTCCTGAACACTATTGATGAGATGGTACAGTAAGATGATAATCTACAGTCCTGATCATCACAACAACCATTTTTTACCAACTGAGTGTCCACAAGCTATAATTGGCAAATATCTGATTGAGGATTTTTTTTCATTAATAACTTGGCCCTATTTTCATAAGTAATTTCAAAAACTATTATGCATATAAAAAATATTCAGAGAAGCAGCCTTAACGAGAAATGGCAAAATTAAAAGTAAGGACTATTTGAAGAAGGCATAAAAATACCAGCAAAGGTGATAAGACAAGAAGAAAATTAACCTCATTGGAAATGCAGATAAAGTTTATCTGGCAGAAACCCATTAACTACTTCGGAAATTAAATCTATCTTAACCCGAGTACATGCTGGGGAGCTTACCTGTCTCAGTTCTTAAAACTATCTACTTCTGAGAATTAAGTATGATTAAGTAATTGATTTATTCATCAACTATTTCCTGATTTGCTATCTCAGGACATCTTCCTAGATGTTAAACTAATAGTAGGAAGCAAAACACACAAGGCATCCTTGTATGCTTATATATTGGGTGAAGAGAAACAGACAATACAACTGTTCAAAAGAAGCGCATCTCAGACGATGGTGAAAGCTAGGGAGACAGGCTTGTGACCGGAGTGGGCAGGTCTCTCAGTACAGTCAGCAGAGTCTCAGTGAGGAGCACGTAAATGAGCATGAATGAGAGAACCAGTCCTGCAGAGCGTCAAATACACACAAGCCACAGTCCTTCATGAACATCTCTATCCAAGCAGGGTCTATTTGCCTGTCCGCGTCCTATGATTAACACGTTGCCGCAAATGATGGCAATACATTGAAGGGAAAAAAAATGTGTTTCTAAGCACGGTCGTCAATTTAAAAGTGTGCGGCAATGTGCTAATATGAAGGAAGGTGTTTACTGAGTACAGACGACTGGTGGCACCTCAGTTGGAGCTGTGCTGCTTACCCAAAGGTGGCGCCTCTCGGGAGGCTCAAACAGTGGCTCTGCAGGTGAGAGATTTACCACCTCTGAGGACCCACTGGAGGCGAAGGCAGGGAGTCTCAAGTTCTTGACACGAATTATTTCACATTACCCTCACGGAAATCCCAAACATGATCCCACATTATAGAAACGGAGGCTGAGTAAGGTTGGGGGTCACCCAGAATCGCATCTAGGCAAGGGTCAGAACCCAGATTTGATCTCCTCACCTGAAACCCCTGTGGTATGCTGCCCATTCTGCATTTTATATGCAGATGAATTTCTGGGGAGGACAATATATGTGATCAAGGACTCACACCTATCTCTCTCTTAAACCTTTAGGTGAGCACTAGAGAACTTTTAGGTAGGAATTTAGGGAAAACAAGTTCTTAGAAGCTAGAAACCTACTTGAAATGTTTAAAAACAGAGAGGTGACTGGTATCTTTTTAGCGAAAGGTGTTTAGACATGAACACAAATCTTCTGAGATTCAAATGTTGAAATCAAAATTGCATTAAAAATAGTTGATTTTGAAATAATCTAGTTTCTTCAAAATTAAGTCACTTTATAAATACTGCAGAAACTAGTAAGAGATTTTTAAAGAGAAAGGTCCACATATGGGTGTGTAAACAAAGACGGCAGAAAAATGAGAAGTTCCAGAGGACAGCATGGGAAGGCAAAGTATTACAATGAAATGTGCAAAGAGCTGGAGTCAGAAAATCAAATCGTCCAAACTCGCTCAGCATTTCTTAAGCTGAAGGAACCAAAGAACAAATTCAAACCTCGAGTTGGAATTTTTAAGGATGCTTTGGACAGAATATTAAATGATGCAGGAAGCATTAAAAGAAGATGGAAAGAGTATACAGAGTCATTGTACCAAAAGGAATTGGCAGACACAGAAGAATTTAATGAAACAATGTATAAGCAAGAGCCTGTGGTGATGAAGGAAGAAGTTCAAGCTGCTCTGAAAGAACTGGCAAAAAACAAGGACCCAGGAACTGACTGACATATTTCAACAAAGAAATTCTGCCCCGTAAGCGCTCACCAAATTGAGCCAAGAAATCTGAAGGACAACCACCTGACCAACTGACTGGAAGAGATCTATATTTGTTTCCATTCCAAAGAAAGGTGATCCAACAGAATGTGGAAACTATCAAACCCTATCATTGATATCATAAGCAAGCAAGATTCTACTGAAGATTATCCAAAACGACTGGAACAGCACATCAACAGAGAATTGCCTGAAATGTAGGCTGGATTTAAAAGAGGCCGTGGCACTAGGGATGTATAGTTAACGTCAGATGGATCTTGACTGAAAGCAGAAAGTACCAGAAGAATGTCTATCCGTGTTTCATTGACTATGCAAAGGCATTTGACTGTGTGGATCATAACAAACTGTGGCTGACTCTGAGAAGAATGGGAATTCCAGAACACTTGATTGTGCTTATGTGAAACTTATACTTGGACCAGGAGGCAGTTGTCAGAACAGAACAAGGAAACACTGTATGGTTCAAAACTGGGAAGGGTGTGCATCAAGGATCTTTTCAATCTATATGCAGAATAGATTATCCCAGAGGCTGGGCTCTATGAGAAGTGTGGCTTCAGGAATAAATGTAGACTTATCAACAATCTACATTATGCAGATGACACAACCCTGCTTGCTGAAATGGAAGAGGACCTGAAGCACTTGCTGCAGAAGGTCAAAGACTGCAGCCTTCAATATGAATTGAAGCTCAACATCAAGAAAACAAAGATTCTCACCACTGGACAACTGGCCATATCATGGCAGATGGTGAAGAGACTGAGATTGTTGACAGCTTCAGTTTACCTGGCTTTACAATCAACACTCTTTGTACGAGCAGCCAGGAAATTAAAAGACGAATTGTATTGGGAAGATCTGCTGTCAGAGACCTCTCCAAAGTACTGAAGAGCAAAGATGTCAGTCTAGAAACTAAGGTGTGACTGATATAGGCCATGGTCTTTCCAATTACTTGCTATGCAGAGAACTGGACAAAGACTAGGGATGACAGAAGGAGACTTGATGCCTTTGAGCTTTGGTGCTGGATAAGAGTATTGAATATACCATGGACTGCCAGGAGAACAAACAAGTTCATCCTGGAGAGGATGAAGCCAGGCTGCTCCTTGGAGGCAAGGATTCTGAAGCTTCATCTGACATACTTTGGACATGCTGCAAGGACGGGTCAATCCTTGAAGAGGGATGCCATGCTTGGGAGGGTGGAGGGACAGCTCAGGAGAGGAAGACCCTCAATGAGATGGATTGATTCGTTGGAGACAATAAGATTGGCACAGGATAGAACAGGGTTTAGGGCTGCTGTACATAAGGTCACTATGAGTCACAGGTGATTCAATGGCACATAGCAACCTCATCAAAAAAATGGGGTCCAGACAAATGATCTAGGAGTGTTAGCCACATATCACCCAAGTGCACGTGAAGCTAGAGGTGGTTCTTGCGTACCATCAAGTTGAGAACCAACTCACAGCAGACCCTCCAGTGGACTTTCAAAGGCTGTACGTCGAATGAAAGGAGACTGTCCAGCTTCTTCCCTTAGATCAGCTCTGGATTCTAACAGCATGCCTTCAGGTTAACAGCTCAGCTCCTTACCACGAGGCAAGCAGAGTCCCATCTTTCTGATGGGACAGAACTTTGGGTGGATGGATCTGAAGACACCACAAGAGCAGACCCAATGACAGTAGTCAAGTCCCACCCCTCCTTCATCTAATGCATAAAAACCCACAAAACTTTCCACTCTCTATGTGCCTCAGAAAGATCTTAAGAACCATTTTGGTTCATGAAAGCATCTGCTTTCCAGAAAGAGGGCAGATAAACCTAGTACTGCCTCCTATCCTTTGCCCTGCTTGCTCTTGGAACAGGGCCATGATGCTTAAAGGTACCACAGCCATGTCATTGCCATGTGCCAATGAGCCAGAACATTAAGGAAGCCACACACAATGGAGATCCTGACTCTTCGCTGCCCTCATTACCCAGATGCCAGCTGGTGTCTACCCATATGCAGGCCTCCTCTCCTTGTTGGGTTGTTGGAGTAGGGGTGGGGTATTTGGTTAAGCCACTAGAGTTCCTGTTTTGCTTATCTGCAGCAAATTGCAATCTAAAGTGATACATATGAAAGAAGTAGATATTACCCATAGACTGAAAAACACTATACTTTTCTATGCTACCATTTAAAGGAAAAAAACCCGTGAAAACACCCATCTTTAAATAAATAAATTTTTTAAAAAACCACATCCATCTTTATTCAACAGTTTTCCTCTGTGTTTACAAAGGAGCTTGGGAGTGCATTCCCGTTACCGTGAGGCACATGCATAGGCACTGTCCTTTCATGGACAGCACTGTCCCCTCACAGACAGCACTGTACGCGCCCCCCCAGCATAGCACTGTCCCCTCATGGACAACACTGTCCCCTCAGCATAGCAGCACTGTCCCGTCAGGACAGCACTGTCCCCTCATGGACGGCACTATTCCCTCACAGACAGCACTGCCAGCATGCTATAGTGAACACATGTAGCATTCTTCAGTTGTGCAGAGCAAAGGTTACGTGTGCAAAGAATGGGAAAAGTAAGTAACAGCTGCCTTCATGTAAATAAAACAGACGGAAATATGCACCAAGAGACTGAAGTAATTTTTCTACATTAAGATATTTTACTGAGTTGTTCCTTCTAAAAATGTTTGTTTATTTAAGAAATGATGAAAAACTGTAGGCTAAAATCCATATTTGAGGAATAATTTTATTTGAATTAAAGAATGAACTGAAGAAGCTATCAGTCATTCTCCACAGACTATCTCTACTGTAAAGTCATTCTAATGTAAATGTAATTAAGGGACACATATTATAAACCCCTATGATTAAAGGGGAAATTTCATTTGTGTTTAATATTCCCATTAATAAGAATGTCTCATTACACATTTACTGAAAGCCTGAACAATAAAACAATGGACAAATTCCAAAAGCAAACAGGGGCTTTCTCTTTTCCCATGAAACTAACATTATGGAATTTTAACAGCTGTTCTATTTGGTCATAGTTAATAAAATGAATTATACAGGATTAAAACAGGGTTCGATATGTTTGCAGCGGATTTTAACGGAAAAACAATTCCACATTAAAAATTTGGAAAGATTTATATTCGTGTTCACCCCTTTTGTAGAATTACTTACACGTGGAAAATAAATGACTAATTACAGCACACTCTTTCTATTGAAACACAGCTTATAAAAGCAATTTCTTCAAAGTTTAACAAGAGCTAAATCAGAGAACTGACATGGTCTGGGGTATTTCTTCACCTACCAAGTCAAAGAGCTACAATGTATCATAATCCAAAAACTGAGCCACCACCCCCTGCAATTCCTTTAGGATACTCTCAACATTCTAAAATGGTCCCAGAATAAAACTGATCCAAAATAAAGCAGGAAGGAGTGGGAAAATGGTAAGCCCCATGTACTGAGGGTTGACTCTGTGGAAATTAACTATGCTAGAGTCTGTGAACACAACAAAATGGTAAAAATCCAACAGCTATTTTGAAGAACTATCTGGGGAAAATCAAATGTAGCAACAAGGAAAAACAAACCAAAGTAAAGAAGAGTGTAGCAAAGGAAATCATTTCATAAAAAAACACAGACCTAGACACACAACACAGACAGATAAAAGAGGGGTGGGGGGAGAAACATTTCTTCTCATATAGCTTATTTCTCTTTTTAAAGAGGCTAGTAGAAAGGAGATGTGCTACAATCCAAAAGGCACGTAGTTCAAACCCACCGCCTGCTCCACAGGAGGAGGAGGAGCACTCTCCTCCCGTGAGATTTACTGCCTTTGAAAAGCCGCTGGAAGATGAGTTAATTCCAGCCTGAAGGCATACACCACCACCACCACTGGTGCAGCAGGGAACTTTGGTGGTATTAAGGAGCTGCACCACCTGTACAAAGACAAGTGGTTCAAATCTACCAGTTGCTCTGCAGGAGAAAGATGAGCAATCTCCTTCCACGCAACTTACAGCCTCTACAAAAGCACTGGTGGGTCAGCTCTGGGCTGGTTCCAACACCACAGTACACAACAACAGTGTTGTTAGCACACAACGTGCTGGACTCAACCAACAAGTCGGTTGTGCAAATTCACTAACCCCTTCATGGGAGAAAGAGGGGGCGCATCTACGCAGAATCCCCAAGTCAGAGTCAGCTAGACGGCAGTGGGGCTCAGGCTTTGTTATCTTTAACACCACGAAAGCTGGAAGTAGCATACAAGCCAGCTGACAGGCAATAGTTCTAGTTACAGCTGTTTCAAAATATTTTCTTCAATACAAAACTCAAGAGTTGCAATCTTAAATAATACATTCTTCAAAATGGGTAATCTGATTTAGATATTAAATTTCAGTAATGATCAATCTAAGAAAAGAAAACCTGCAATATTATTCATTGTAGTACATCTGTAATGTCCATCAAGGAGGGAATTAGTTAAAGAAGCAAATGCTCATTTGTATAACTAAATACTATGATCTCCAAAATGTACTAAGTTCAAAATACAAGATGTAGAAAGCCTAGAATAGGGTGTGTCTGCAAGACCAACCCAGAAGTTTATATACTATGAGCCAGTTTTGTGGAGAGGAAACAAGCGAACAGTCCGAGGCTGGACCCGTAAGTGCTGTGTCTAGCCTCTGGCTTAGGAGGAATTCTTGTTGCCTAAAAGTAGATTAAATGGGGTAGCCAAGCCTGGAAAGCTGTCATGACTACTTATGAGTAAGCCTTTCAATCAAGGTGGCAGCTTTTACATTTAGAGGGACAAATTGAGACCTTGGCTGAGCTTGTAAAACAGGTTGAATAACTCAGTGTAACCCATCTGATAGCTTGCTTTAAATCATATGTATGCACAACAGAATTTACTGCAAGACTTGTTGACAATAAAATTCTGGGCCCTCACCTAGCTCCAATCTTGGCAGTGGGTACTCCTATATACTAAAGAGACCATCACTCCAAGCTAGTTTTTACACTAAGAAGCCAACATCCTACCATGGGGCAGTTCCAGCTTGCTTCTCAACCCCAGATGCACACACAAGCAAGATTCAGGTACTAGGATGTTCCCACCAAACCACAGAGGACACAGGTTGGATTCCCCCATGGTTCCTCCCACATCCTCCACTACTATGGGGCCACTTGGATTTCTACAGTTCAGTAAGCATTCAGCTGAATGAGAGGGTCAGTTTCTCATCCAGGTAAGTACTTGGCTTTCTCCATGACCTCCTAAAGTGTCCTAACATGCTAGACCGAGGAGGAAATCACTTTCTCTTTTCCTATCAGAGTGGAAACCCCAAGTCTGCTTAGGTAAATGAGGTAGACCTCAGCTTTTCCTGTGCTCATTTCTCTGTCTCCTTGACTACTAACTCCCACTCCTTTAAGAAATGAGACTTATTCTTACTAATGTAACCCACACTAAGTACCCCGCAGATGTTGCTTCTAGAATCCCAGTTTCCTGTTGAATATATTTACCATTACAGCATTTATTAAATCACAGTGTAAAGTTCCTGCTCCTCTACTGACTCCCCAACAGAGTATGAATCCTTTCCAGCAGAAAGGTTTCTGTGGAGCACTGACATCAGAGATAATCTTAAAAAGACTGGTTGAGTAAAAATGTGTGGACAAAAAGACATTTCCATTCCTGCTTCTTGTGAGATAATTTGTCTTTCTCGACTTCCTTCACCTACAGGCTGCTGCCCTCTGCAGCTCCCAGAGGCCGACGGGCCCTCTGGCTCAGGCTGACTAGAAAAGTAGCAGGACTTTTGCTCCTTCCTCCTCCTCCTCCTCCTCACTGCAAAGACACCACTGCACCAACATGCTTGGTCCCCTCTCATCTGGCCATGATTCCAGGGAGGATGAATTCTGGAAGGATGAGGTAACTATGTAGTGTAACTGCTCACCTCACCTACACTCGGTCTAAAACTCACAGTAACTAAACACAGGAGAACATAAGGAGTGAGCATGCAATCTTCACAAACATCAAACTCAGCACAAGAAGCGTCTGACAGTCTTCACAAAACCTAAGATGACACATAGTTTATCCTATAATGCAAGGACTCAAATTTCAATTACATTCTAACGAGCTATTGCCATGGAGATATGACAATTTTAAAGGGAAAATTGCACAGACTAAATGTCTATGTTTCCTGGAGATTCTGACTAAGGCTTCAATGTATTTACTTATTGAAACAATCAAACAAGCTTTTTGCAAAAAAGATTTGATAGTGGTGTCAGAAAAACAGGACTGGAAGCTCTTTAGAATGCAAACACTTTGTTCAAGGCGGATGTATCACTTCTTATTTTTCACATTTTGAAAAGAAGCTACATTTTGTTCAGCAATAATTTTTCCTTCATTCTATCAGGAAATTCTACAGAAGCAATATTTCAAGTAAAATCAGTTCTGAAAGATCAGTTATGAATACCTATACTACAGAAGACCTCAATTAAATTTCCACAAAGCGCTGCCACATTGAGTAAACCAAGTCACTTCAGTAAGGCTGCAGCACCTGCGAGGACAGCAGCCTGGGAATTACTCACCGGCTTGACATATGCCAAAACAAATTATAACGGAAATTCACTTGTAATCACCTGTATTATCAGGCTTTATGCAAACAAGTATCCTGTAGCATGGAAATACATTTATTTATTCGGCACATCTCAAAAAAAAAAAGGGGTTTATCAGCCCCCTTTTTCCTGTATCCTTGAGAAAGTGGAGCAAACACCACATGTTGAGTGAGTCAGAAAATTAGTAGAGAATGAAAATATCAGCATGGGTGATATATTTGAAAGGCAGAAGTCATCTTCATACAAATAACTACTTTTGAAACATTCTGTTTGCCTGTCAAAGGGCTTCTTCAAAGAACCACACTATGTACTATACTAAAGGTTGTGTCTTTTGGAAATCAAAGGCTTCAAATGGTATATACAGCACTGGTCCTTCACAGAGAACTGAAAGCTGAAAATACTGTAATCTCTAGTTTTCTAAAAAAAACCTACCTGGGTAGAAAATGAATTTTTTTGAAAATTCAGAAAGTTTCAATATGGGTCCCTTGTTAGGAGTTTTTGTCTCATGAACAACTCCTACTTGCCTTTTAATGTCATACAGAGCTGTGCTCACTTTAAAACACTGAACCCAGTCTTACTTTCCATAAACTCATCACAGCCACCCTCATTTGTGTCACCTGCAGCTTTTTAAATCAAGGCTTCGAGCCTCTCCCGGCTCCACTGCCATCAGGTTGGCTGTAACGCACAGCAATTCCATGGGATGGAGGCGAGAGTCTGGCAGGGTTTCCAAAGCTGTAAATCTTCACAATGCACACTGCTACTTCCTTCTGAGGAGCTGTGAGTGACTTCAAACTGCCGACCTTTGCTTAGCAATCAAGAATTTAACCACTGTGCAACCATGGCAAATTCATTCATTCATACGCGCGCACACACACACACTGTCAACTGTCAGGTCGGCACTGACTCACAGCTCACACTGCAGAGCATTTTGGAGGCTGGACACCACACGGGAGGAAATTACCCATCTTTCTCCTGCAGAGTCACTGGTGGATTCGAACTGCTAGAGCAGCCTCCCAAGGCTAAGAACTATATGCAACTATACTAACTTATCTACAAACATGGAAAAAGGAGAATTAGAAGTGCTATATCACTCATAACCTGGGGACTGCAGGATTCTACTAGTAATGAGAATATTTAAACCAAAAACATTTTTCTACAAAAACATGTTTTAGAATTAAATTCTAGCTGTAAGGGAAAAAAAATCCAGGTATAAAACAAAGATGTAGAACAACATATCTTGAGGTCCCTACTTGTGCTGTCTCTAACAGAGAATCAAGACGCAAGCCCAAGGCTTCTCTAGTGTCATACAGAACATTTTAACTGCAAATCAATGTCTGATTTCTGTGAGTGGCATACTGAAATCACATACCGATAATCAAGTTTCTTGTTTAAACCACAGGACATTTAAGTCCAGAGCCAGGACACTGGTCCCAACTGAGTCATGCTTTTGTGTTTGCTTCCTCACCATGAGCCAGCCAAGAGCTGAATCCATGATGTAGACTTTGAGACATTTATCCCTCAGTGTGCTTTCTTCATTACAACTCTTTTATTAATTTTGCATATTACAGTAAGTTACTTGTTAACTGGACTCTTTGAAAACCAAAAAACTAGAACCACTTCTGTAAACTCTTAGTAATTCCTCTGTCATATGTACTGAGCCACTGAGAGTGACAATGGAACTCCAGCCATGGGGACGGTTCTTTCCACAAACCTATTCATTCCACCACCCATCAAAAAAGAAAGAAGCAATAGAGTTCAACATAGTTTTTTTAAAAACATGATCCCAATTTCTGATAAAGCAGGTTCTCAAACAACTTTCTGACAATTCAGAAGTATCATTTAATCAAAAAAGAGCATTCATTCTTTTGTACTTTGACCCTGGAAGTGGAGCAAGTTACCTCTCTTAAGACTGTGCTTTTGTAGCCTCGGTACAATCCTGGCACGCCCTGAAACGAACAAAAGGCAAGAGCTCAGAAGGCTGTAAGGGTAGAGGCAGCTTCTGAGTGACACTCCCAACAAGCACACTGCCTGCTATAACACTTGTGTTTCAAAATACAGTCATCACAATTCTCAAATGAGTTAAAGGTTCTAAGCTGATGGTCATAAAGTTCTAGTCAGGTCCCTTTAAAATGGGAATAGTAATAAAACAGACCACGTTATTAATGAAATTTTAGTTTTTAGTATTTGAAATTCCTTCTCTCCAAAAGAAAGGTTTTAAAAAGAGTATTGAGAATACCATGGACTGCTAGGAAAACAAACAGATTTGTCCTGGAAAGGGTTAAGCCGGGTGGCTCCTTGGAGGCAAGGATTCTGAGGCTCCGTCTAACATACTTTGGACATGTTGTGAGGAGAGACCGGTCCTTGGAGAGGGACATCATGCTTGGGAGGGTGGAGGGATGGCGCAGGAGAGGAAGGCCCTCTATGAGGTGGATTGATTTGGTGACTGGGATAATTGGAATGGGAGTGTCAGAGACAGTGCGATTGGCACAGGACAGAGAGGAGTTTAGGGCTGTTGTACATAGGGTCGCTATGAGTCGCAAGCGACTCGACGGCATATAACAACAACAACATATTTCACAGAGAAAACAGTGTTGATGATCTTAATTTAAAAAACACCAGGAACTCATTAGCAGTCTCTCAGTCCAATTGTGGCAAACTGTTCTGAACCAGCCCTGGTTTACTGTGTCTATCCCCACTTTGCAGTGTGAGGTCTGACCTGGGCTGACTTCATTCACGTAATTAAATGTCAGTATCTCCTCACCAGGGTGACAGAGGCCAACAAAAGCAGTTTTTCTAAAACTTAAGACTCATCCAAATTTCCATGAGATTCTCTTTAGACAAAGAGATGTCTGTAAAAATCCCAAGGTAGAGCAGCTAAATATTCCCTGTTATTTTAAGGTGCCAAATCTATTTCAATTCATAGCAACAATACATGCTGGAGAACTGTCCTACAAGACTTTCTAGACTAGACTGTAACTTTTACAAAGGAGCCCTGATGGCACAAAGGTTAAATGTTTGTCTGCCAACCAAAGGGATGGCAATTCAAATCACCAGTACCCTAAACAGAGAGAAAGTGACGGTGAGCACACAGCAAGATCACAGCTCAGGGAATCCTTTCTCCAGGGGCTAGATGGTCACAACCCAGGGAAGCCTTTCTTCAGGGACCAGTCAGTCCCAACAAAAACACAGCCCAGGGATCCCCTTCTCCAGGGGTCAGGGGTCAGGGGTCTCCAGGGACCGTGGATGGGCTGCATCCATCAGTCTCTGTTAACAGCGTCACCATGTGCCATCACAGCTCTGAAATGCTCCCTCACATGGTAAAATACTGGTATCTGATGTTTTACATAAAAAGTTTACAAATAAGATTTTTGGCCAAGAACTTAACACTAATCAGCACAAGAACAATTACATCTTGTAAGAACATTATGACACTGTCCTCAGGAACACTGTTTTATTAAATTTCTTTTTCATGGGTCTTCAAATTCTGCATGAAGTTTTCACAAAATATTTACAATTTAGTCCACATCTGATTCCAAGAGAACTACGGGAAAATTACAATGCTGGACACACATATTACTGGCATTCACTATGGAACTGGGGGGGGAAAAATCAAAACCAAAGATAATTAAGCACAAAAAGTTCCAAGTGGACATTAAAAGCAGCTTGACAGACCCCTCTAAAGCGGAGGGCAGAGTCCAGTGTACTACAAAATACCCCAGAAAACAAAAAATGGAAACGTAAAAGTAATCTCTCAGTAATATCTCACCTCTTGATACAAGATGTTAGAAAAAATATGAAACGTCCGTGACGAAGCAGATACCTGTGCCCTCTGCTTAACGACCTCAGAAGGAACGCGTATCAGACAGGCAACCTAGGAGAAAGAAATTTCATTACATCCTAAATATCAGCTATAAACATTGCTTAAGATTGGTTTTGTTTTTGTTTTTTAAATCTGTAGTATTTAGGATTAAAATATCAGGACCCTTAATCAGCATGCTGGGTTTTGCCAGCAGATCCTATCATCCCACACACATCCTTCTTCATAAGCCTACCCATAAGCACATCATCTCTCTCTAGGCCTCTAAATGGCAAAAAGCACACAGGCGGCTCATTTTGAACTACCAACACTTAACCTAGAAAGGCATCAGGCACAAAATAAGTATTTTAAACACATTTAATGAAAGAACGCAGCAATGAACTTTGCTCCACAGAAGCAATGCACCCATCAGTAGAAGCAAAGCTGATTAGCACCCAGGCCTTGGAGAGGTGCATCACACTTGTAAAGACGAAAGGTTGACACAGGAGAGGAAGACCTCCAACAAGATGAATTGACACAGCAACAGTAACAACGGGCTCAAGTATACAGGAGACGGAGGATGGCACAAGACAGGCTAAGGTTCAGATCCATTGTTCACAGGGTCACTATGAGTCTCAGTTGACTCAACAGGACATAACAACAAATAACATACAAGTCTGGTCTGTCCATCCCTATCCATTGAATCCCATCTCAACCAGCTCTAGTGCTAGAAACCCAGAACTTTCCATTGTGTCACATTCCTGGACCCTGCTCCAGCAATCCAGTTAGCAGTTCTGATGGGTCCATACTTCAAACCTTAATGATTTTAAATACTGGGTATTTAAAAACAAAAACCTAGTCCAATGATGATTAATTTTATAAAACGCAATGCATTGGAATAATTGTATGAAACATAATGTGAATCAACAACAGTGTGAAACACAATGTATACCAACTTAATAAGCAAAATAATACAGCTTTTAAAAAAATAAACACAAAAACCCAGTATCAACCTCCCTGTGATCAAGCTGGAACTGACTCATAGGTGACCTCCAGGGGGCTTCTGAGAGGCTGTAACGTACACGGGAATAGACTGCCCGTCTTTCCTCTGCAGAGTAGCAGGCAGATTGAAACCACCCAGAGGTGCACAGCCTTTGGATGGTAGAGCAAGTGCCAACATACTAGCTCACCAAAGCTCCCTCAGTATTATAGTTACATGCCTTCGAGTCCACTATGGCCCGCAGAGACGCGATGAATAACAGATCTGAACCTTGCCCTATCCTGCACCATCAGCACAGTTTTTTATATGCTCATGGCCACTGTTACAGTCCCTGTGTCAGCCCATCTTGCGGGCAGTCTTCCTCTCCCGCTCTGATCCCTCACCTTCCAAGCATGATGCTTTTATCCAGGGACTGCCCCTCTGATCGCAAGTCCTAAGCACGTGAGATGACGTTTCACCATCCTTGCCTCTAAGGAGCACTCTGCTGTGCTTCTTCCAGGACAGAGTTGTGTAAAAACGGTGGTGTGGTCAGGAAAGAGTCGCCCTCCTAACCCACAGGCAGTGCCCAGAGCTCTGGTAGCGCAAATCCACCAGCTGTTCTGCGAGAGAAAGATGGTCAATCTCTTCTGTGCTTTCCAGCTTCTCTGGGTATGTCGTTGTTATGCACTGTCACGTCGGAATCGACTCAGAGCTGACTCTCTAGTGGGTTTCTAGAGGCAGTCAATTTATATCCACAGCTGAGGGGGCGTGAGTACCGGAGAGGGAGGAGGAAGACTAGGAGGCCCAACAGGGGGCCGGAGAGAGCAACCTAGGTCAGCGACTCCCAACTCCGGAGGAGAGTGAGCGTGGTGTAAAGGGATTCATTAGCCATGTTTGTATTCATGAAAGGACCTTCAAAGGCCAAGGAGGGGGTTGTGGCAGCTGCTAAAAAGACCAAACAGGGTGTGGCAAAAGCAGCAGGAAAGACAAGAGAGGGTGTTCTCTAAGTAGGCTCCAAAACCAAGGAAGGAGTGTCCATGGGGTGACAAAGTGGCAGAGAAGACCAAAGAGCAGTGGTGACAGGTGTGAAAGCAGGACAGAAAACAGTGGAAGGGCCAGGGAACACTGAAGCTGCCACTGGCTTGGGCAAAAAGGATCAGATGGGAAAGGGTAAAGGAGGAGTCTCACAGGAAGGAATTCTTGGAAGATATGCCTGTGGATCCTGACAATGAAACACAGTAAATGCCTTCTGCGGAAGGGTCCCAAGATTACAAGCCTGAGAAGTCAATCTTCTCCATGCTCCCAAGATCTGCTGACAGCTGCTCCACCTTTAACCAGTGCCAGGTCCAAGGTGCCCAGCAATGGCATTTCCTTGAGGTCTCTACAGTGTATGCTGAAGTCTTCCGTCAGCAGTGATCCCTGGCCCCACTCCGTGTTTCAGTGCTCCCTTTGCACAGGGATGAATCAATGGTGGCAGGCTTCTTGTATGCTGGGGATACTGTGGCTCCAAATTCAAAAGGTGAAAGCAAGTAAAAAACACCCGAGTGACAACCACGTATTTCTAAACATTCACTGGTTTTTGTTGTTGTTAAGTTGTAATTTATTATTGTGTCTTATAAGATTTTTAGATAGCTTTTAATTATTTCTTTTGTTCAAGAATAACAAAGTATTGTGAAAATTGTTAATATATACAACATGTGAGCATGAAACTATGGACCTACACATATATTAACTATAAATTTTACTGTCTTGTGATATGTTTAAACAACTTGTGTTTGTACCTAAATGGTGAAATTAAAATGATAGGTCATTACTAAAAAAAAAAAAAATTATATACTTATGTATGTTGTGATTATGTGCCATCAGCCATCTGGGATTCACAAAGACTCTATGCAAAATAACTCTGCACCCTGCCATCTCCTGAGCCAATATCACTGTCTCCAACACTGCTACCCCTATTACCCCAGTCACTCTATTTCATCCAGGGTCTTCCTCTCATGCACTGTCCCTCCACCCTTCCAAGCATGATGTCTTTCTCCAAGGACTGGTTCTTCCTGGCAGTATGCCCAAAATATGTGAGATGGAATTTCAAAATCCTTCAAAATGCCTCCAGAGAGCAACTTGGTTTCACTCTATCTGGGATAGGCCTGTTTGTTCTCTTGGCAGCCAGGCAGTATGATCAATACTCTCCTCTGGCATCACAGCTCAAAGGCATCGATTCTTCTTCAGTCTCCCCTACTTGCTGTCCAGCTCTCTGATGCACACCAAGTAACTGCAAAGACCATGGCCTGGACCAAGCACACCTTAGTTTCTAGACTGGTATCTTTGTTCTTCGGTATTCTGGAGGGATCCCTGACAGCAGATTTTCCTAATCCAATTCATCTTTTGATTTCCTGACTGCTGGTGCCAAGAGTGTTGATTGTGGAACCAAGAAAGATGAAACTGTTAACAATCAATCTCTTCTCCACCTAGCATTCTACTGCCAAATGGCCCAGTGGTGATAATCTTTGTTTTCTTGATGTTGAGCTTTAGTTCATACTGAAGACTACAGTCCTTGACCTGCAGCAAATTCCTCAAGTCCTCCTCAGTTTCTGCAAGCAAGATTGTGTCATCTGCATAATTCAGGCTGTTCAATGCCACATTCCTCCTCATAAGGACCAGCCTCCTGAGTGATCATCCGTCCCTCATAAGAGATTGGAAAGGTATGGAGACAGAACGTATCCCTGGCACACTCCTTTCCTGATTTTGAACCATGTAATGTTTCTTTTCTCTGTTCCGACAACTGCTTTTGGGTCCAAGTATAGGTTTCTCACGAACACAATCCAGAGTTCTGGGATTCCCACTCTTCTCAATGTTAGCCAAAATGTGTTGTGATGCACACAGTCAAAAGTCTTTGTGTAGTCAACAAAACACAAAGACATGCCTCTGGTACTCTCTGATTTCAGCAAAGATCTATCTGACATTGGCAATGATGTCCCTAGTGTCATGGCCTCTTCTAAACCCTGCTTATATTTCCGGTAGTTCTCTGCTGATACACTGTTTCAGTTGTTTTGGGATAGACTTTGGCAAGATTTTCCTTGCATATGATATTAGTGATGTTGTTTCATAATTTCCATACTCTGCTGGGTCACATTTTTGTTTTGTTTGTTTTTTTTTGAATGGGATTAAATATGGATCCAGTCCATTAGCCAGGTAGTTGTCTTCCAGATTTCTTGGCACAACTTGGTGAGCATATCTAGGGCAGCATTTGTTTGCTGAAACATCAATTCGTATTTCATCAATTCCTGGGGCCTTGTGTGGGTTTTTTTGTCAATTTCTGCAAAGCCTCTTGAACTTCCTCTTTCATGATTACTGCCTCTTAACCCATAAACAAACACAGAGGGAGAATATGGACAGTCTTTACTGACAGGAAGCAAAATAGAAATGTTCTTGCTGTTGTTGTTAGGTGCCGCTGACTCAGGACCAACTCATAGCTGACCCTCCAGCAGGCTTTTTAGAGGCTGTAAGTCTCACCAGAGGGGAATGTCCATCTTTCTCCTGTGGAGCAGCTGATGGACTGAACTGTGTGCCTTTGGAGGCCCCTAAAATAGAAATAGCCTGAAGTAAATTAAACAAAGGTTTTACATAAACTGTTGTTTTTGCTGTTGTGTATCGTAGAGTCGGGACAGACCGATAGTGAACCCGTTGGTGGGTTTTTAGAGGCAGTTAATGGCACAGTTTGACTGTGTGGATCATAACAAACTGTGGCTGACTCTCAGAAGAATGGGAATCCCAGAACACTTGATTGTGCTAATGAGAAACCTACACTTGGACCAAGAGGCAGTCATCAGAACAGAGCAAGGAAACACTGCATGGGTCAAAATTGGGAAGGGCGTGCACCAGGGATGTGTCCTGTCTCCATACCTT
Source organism: Elephantulus edwardii (assembly GCF_000299155.1). Classification (NCBI taxonomy): domain Eukaryota; kingdom Metazoa; phylum Chordata; class Mammalia; order Macroscelidea; family Macroscelididae; genus Elephantulus; species Elephantulus edwardii. The sequence goes on along the minus strand of NW_006399882.1, from coordinate 7,650,454 downwards.
TTCAACCTGTATGCAGAACAGATTATCCGGGAGGCTGGGCTCTATAAGGAGGAATGTGGGATCAAGATTGGTGGAAGATCTATCAACAATCTGCGATATGCAGAAGACACGCCCTGCTTGCGGAAAGTGAGGAGGACCTGAAGCGCTTGCTGCAGAGGGTCAAGGACTGCAGCCTCCAATATGGATTGAGGATCAATGTCAGGAAGACGAAGAGTCTCACCACTGGGCCAACTGGCAGCATTAGGATGGATGGTGAAGAGATTGAGATTGTTCACAGGTTTAGTTTGCTTGGCTCCACAGTCAACACTCTCGGCATCCGTAGCCAGGAAATTAAAAGACGTATTGTGATGGGAAAGTCTGCTGTTAGAGACCTCTCCAAAGTACTGAAGAGCAATGGTGTCTCTTTGGAGACTAAGATGTGTCTGATACAGGCCATGGTCTTCACAATCACTTGTTATGCATCAGAGAGTTGGACAAAGACTAAGGAGGATAGAAGGAGAATTGATGCCTTTGAGCTGTGGTGCTGGAGAAGAGTATTGAGAATACCATGGACTGCTAGGAAAACAAACAGATTCATCCTGGAAGGGGTCAAACCGGGCTACTCCTTGGAGGCAAGGATTCTGAGGCTCCGTCTAACATACTTTGGACATGTTATAAGGAGGGACATCATGCTTGGTAGGGTGGAGGGACGGCGCAGGAGGGGAAGGCCCTCTATGAAGTGGATTGATTCAGTGATTGGGGCAATCGGGATGGGTGTATAGGAGATGGTGCAATTGGCACAGGACAGAGCAGAGTTTAGGGCTGTTGTACATAGGGTCACTATGAGTCGCAAGCGACTTGACGGCACATAACAACAACAATGGCACAGGAGCAGCCTGCCCATCATTCCCCTGTGGAGCGGCTGGTGGCCTCAATCTGTGTGCCTTCAGGACTGCAACACAGCTTTTTGCCACTAGGCCACCAGAGTTCCTTACAACCACAGCTGTGCCTTTTTACTTCTTATAAATGATTTTTATACAGTCATTCAAATATATTGTTTTGTAATAGGACTTAAGATTATCAATACCTTTTCTCCCAGCATCTCTTCAAATCCTCATGCATTTCTCCTATTCCTTTACCCTACTAAGCTCTTCTGCTCTAGCATTATCCTCTCCTCCTCCTTTCCTTCCCTTCACACTTTCCTACTCCCTCTCTGAACAGTCATACACGTTCTGTTCCAACTTAACTGTAATACCCATACTGTCCATTTATTTACAAAACAGGTGACAGCTTCCCACCTTTTGCTTTACTGACATGTAGCAAAATAAAAACAGTATGAAGAAACAGAACAAAACCATCACATAAATTGTTGTTGTTATGTGCTGTAGTGATACTATGAACAACAGATTTGAAATTCCCTTAATTCATAGTCAGAGAGTACACTCACACATTTTATTATTAATTTCAATGAACATTTACAGATATTTTGGATTTCCATTCATTCATTGTTTCACTTTTCTCCCCGCCCACACCCCTCCCACCCCCAGTTCGTTCCTCTCTTTGAAAAATAAAAGAAAAATTCTTTCATTGGTATATAATCCCCCACACCCCCACACCTTATCCAGGGTATACTCCACTCTGCAACCTTCATTCCGGACTCTTATGATTATCATAATGCCCTGTAATATATTGCTTTTAAACTTTTCTCTCCCTCATCCGTTTCAATGCAGTATACATAATTCATCCAGTTTTTCTCTTTCTTACCCCAACCCTGATGTCAGTCCCATTCTACAGCAGTGACACTATGCAGTGTTTGTCCTTTCATTACACTCACTCTTAATTAAGCAACATATTGGTTTCAAAGGCCAGCTTATTATGTGAAAACGGAGAAAGACCACATCAGGTCCCAGAATGGAGCACTACTGTGTCACTGTAACCACTCAAGCACGCAACACCACGGGCCAGCTCGCTGACTCACAACCCCGACCTCACAGCCAGTGCACACTCACCAGGCATCTCGGGATTTGTCACTGCTTGGGTGTACCTGCATATGGTTAATTCTGAAAGACAGGTGAAGAGCTGATGTTTTGCTAACATTATCAATGCAAAAGATCAGATAATGAGACAGCTGATAATTGAGGAGGAAGTGTCCTATCTAATTTGGGTATTAGGTGAAGCTTTGTCTTTCCTACATTATATGGCAAAAAGGCAAGAGCACACAAACTCGTCTATGTAAAAGAACAAATTGTAAATGCTTTCTACTTTCCAAGCTATACCATCTCTCTTATAAATGTCCAAGCCTGCTGTTACAGCATAAAATGAAACCACAGACCACAGACAATAATACTATTTCATGAATGGCATGGCTGGGTTTCAGCAAAACTTTATTTACAAGACATGTGAAAATTTAACAATCACTGGTCTCAGGTGTAAAAAAAACCCAAAAAAATCTCAAACTCATTGCCATCAAGTTGGAACCAACTCATACCTGACCCTCCCATGAGTGTTCAGAAGGCTCTAAGTCACATGGGACTAGACTGCCCTTCTTTCTCCCATGGAGTCACTGGTGGATCTGAAATTGCCAGGCAGACACCACTTTGGGGTTAGCAGCAGTTCCCTATGGGCAATGCCACCAGGGTTCTGTGGGCCTCAGGTAGAGACACTGCCAAATCCTTCCATGGCATTACCTTCGGCAAGAGCAAAGGCTGCGCAGGAAGACAGAAGCTCAAGGACACACAAGTTCAGGTGGGGTGATTTGAGATGCCGTGAAATTAACTGAAGTTAACTCAACAAAGGTACCTCACCTCTCAAGGACAGCTAAAAAGTTTCTGATTCACTACAACAGATACGGTCATGATGACAAAGGATTCATTACCTGAAATTATTTTTCTCCCCAAACTTACAAGACTTAACAAGCAATATGATCTGATTTCTATGTCTTCATTCCTTAAACCTAAGAATGCTCACTGTTTACAAAGTTCTCTGTAAGTTGGGTCAAGCTGTCGCTGCACAGCCAGACAGCCTTCAAGATGGGACAGACAAGGCAGTGCTCCACATGAAGCCACAGGTATAACCACTCCGGTTGTGGCACACAAAACAGTGTGGGATGGGGTGCAGGTGGGGTGTAGTTTGGCGAGAAAGGAAAGCAGCAAGGAGCTTCACAAAGCAGGAGAAAAACTGGAATTTCTACAACAGTGCTCCAAAAGATGACCAGAAATGAGCAGTGGTGCCACCAAGTCAACTTCAACTCCAGAAAGCGGGGCCTGCCCCCAGGCTGTGCTTGGCTACAATCTTCACAGGAACAGATGGCCAGGGCCTTCTCCTATAGAGTCATGGGTTGGGCTTCAACTAGCAACCTTTTTGTTAACAGCCAAACATTTAACTGTTTATGAGAGCTCCAAATTTGATAAAAGGATGGGAGTAAAAGAAATATTCCCTGGTAGCTGGTAGGAAACTGGGAGTGAGGAGAGGACTAAGATGCTCGTGTATCTTGTGTGAGCACAGAGCTTACAGTGGTGCCCTTAAATGATGTCAGGGTCAGAGAACAGAAACCCACGTGGATCTGGAAGTAAAGTGTTAAATTCAGACGGTAAATGTGTTCTATTTACTGGGAAATAATGAGTGGGAAAAGCCTTTGGGACACTCTGCTGGTCACGTCCAGCCAAGAAAGGAATATATGACTGGCAAACAACAGGACTGGATTTTGATCAACATGAGAAGATTATTTATTTTTATTTTATCTTTTTATTGAATTCAAGTTTTAGGTATATTTGATTGAATAAAATCTCTTGCTACAATTCATTCTAGCTGTTGGCTACTAAGAACTTTAAAGTTCTATATTTATCTTTTTTTTTTTTTTTTGAGTGATGGGTGGCATTAGAATTGGCAGAAATAGTTTTCAGAAATGTAAGGGGCTTGCCTCCTTCTCCCTCCCCAGGAGTTTTTAAGCTGTGGACGTTGTTGTTGGAGATACATTGTATTTCTATTGAGTGAAGGTCCAGGGCTAGTTACCATCATACCAAACAGTGGCTGAGGCAATGAACTACCCTTCTTGTAACTGCGTCACGCGGCAGGTAGTTTGGTGATGGGCCCGCAACAAAGTGAACAAGACCCGTGTTTCCTTCCTGCCCTCTCCACTAGTCACCCTGCTTTTCATCCTTAGATTTGCTGCTCCATGGACAAAACATGTTTCTATATCCACCAGCAACCTACCATGAAATAACTGGGTTCAAGATTAGAAGAGCAGGCTTCCTCTTGGTCTCTTACACTGTTGTTATTGTCATGTGCTGTCAAGTTGCTTGCGACTCACCGCGACCCTATGTACAGCAGCCGTGAATCCTGCTCTATCCCATGCCAACCTTATTGTCTCTGACACACGTACAATCAATACCCAGTCACTGAATCAATCCACCTCATTGAGAGTCTTCCTCTCCTGTGCTGTCCCTCCACCCTCCCAAGCATGGTGTCCCTCTCCAAGGACCCGTCCCTCCTTGCAGCATGTCCAAAGTATGTCAGAAGAAGCTTCAGAATCCTTGCCTCCAAGGAGCAGCCTGGTCTCACCTCTCTAGAACAAACTTGTTTGTTCTTCTAGCAGTCCTCTTCTCCAGCATCACAGCTCAAAGGCATCAATTCTCCTTCTACCAACCCTAGTCATTGTCCAGCTCTGACATACAGCAATCAACTGCAAAGAGTATGGCCTGGATCAAGTGCACCTTAGTCTCCAGACTGACGTCATCACTCTTCAGTACTCTGGAGCTGTCCCTGACTTTCCCAATGCAATTCGTCTTTTGATTTTTCTGGCTGTTGGTACCAAAAGTGTTGATTGTGGAGCCAAGCAAACTGAAGCTGTTACATTAGAAAGGCAGTTTTTCAGATGGCCCACCGGAACCCTATGCCACAGCTATCTCATGTTAGAGAAGCGAATATACACAGAGGGAGTACAGGTTCAGAGACACTTCTCTAAACCACACTGGTGAGGAAGTAGGGGAGGTCATTAAACAAGGGATGCCAATCTTGACAAAGAACTGCTTCCGTGCAGGTCAGCTGGGATTGAAGCTGGCTGCAGCAGCCAGACTCTCTCTGACCTTCAGGAAACCAGGACTCCCAGGCAGAGGTTCGCAGAGCAGCAAGTGGGTAGTCTCCAAGCATACACAGGGGCTAACGGAAATCATTTGAATGGTCTCAATGGAGCAGCTGGACAGGACACCCCTTCTCGTGAATCCACACTCCATTTACAGGCAAAGACAACAGAAGCTGGTGGTCTGTCAAGGTGTTGTCAAGTTGACTATGTCTCAGAGACCCTGTGACCAACAGAATGGGTCACAGCTAAAGGTCAAGGATAGCTGGCCTGTTTCTTGAAGAGGTCGGTGGATTGTGTATTTTCAGGATGGCAAACATTTGCAAATAAGATGTGGTAACAAGGCAGAGGCTGACAGTCTAGGAAAGGAATGGAGTATGCTATGAAGACCTCAGAGAGCACGAAGCAGTTGGAAGTTGGTACATATGCCTACACGCCATGTCCACCTCCCTCTGCTCCACCGGCCATCAGTCCAGGAGGGCTGGTCCCTGCATCACACCAGCCCTCCTGTTCACGGCTGACTCAGGGAGGGAACGCACCACGGCCTGGCTGGGCATATTTCTGAGAGATTTATTTAGTAGGCAGCAGAGACCGCATATTAATATCTTTAATTTACGACAATCTAGTTCAAACTGCTATCAACTTAACTTCAATAAAACACATGGAAAAAGTCTTTGTCTACACCGCTCTTCCTACCCTCCTTATATTACTGTTGTCACAAATTACATCTTTATACACGGCCTATATGGATCAAAGATTTTAAGTGAGGGATAAAACAAAATTAAAGGATTAATTAAAAATATGCCTTTACCTGCAACAGTTCCATGATACATCTTCAAGGATATGAACGTGTACGGCTAAGCACAATTGATAACAGTGCATCTAAATTCCAAAATCAATCTCCACAATAGTCTACATGTTTCCTATTGCCAAAGGGGCCCTTTAAGAGTAGTGAGAGAAGATCTTCACCCTGAAACCTACAGCATCCCTTTTCAGCAGGAAGTAGTGAAGAGAATACACCATCCCCTTTTCCTTATGAATCAGGGTGAAGTCTCTGTCAAGAAGGAGTGATAGGGAATGGCAAAGGACACACTGACAAAGGAGATTAATCAGAACTGGTTTTGACAAGCACTGTGGCAATGGGACAATTAAAACAGGCTTTCAAGGGGGAAAAAAGAGAAACAAACTGGGGGGGGAGGGTAGAGAAAATAGTGCAACATTGAATGAATGGAAATCCAAAATCTCTGTAAATGTTTATTAAAATTAATAAAATTTAATAAAAAAAGAGAAAAATATGCCTTTACATGCAAACTCACTCACTAGTCTTCACAGAAACAACTTTTCATTTAGTCACAATCAACACCCCAAACTTGAGTATCTTACCACGAAGACCTTTGGTATAAACTGTTAACATTTATATTCCTACTTAAGCACCAGGATAGACAATAAGTTCCACTGAAACTTACATGAACCTGACAGGACAGCTTCCGGCATCTAAAACTCATTAAAGAGAAATGAAAATAAAGAAAAAAGAAAGTAAAGCAAAGGGCACACTAACTCTTTGTATTTCTCAATTCAAGAGGTCAGGAATGAAATATGACCCCAATATGTCAGGAAAATAGGAACTGTCTGCTTTGAGGTTTGGCATAAATATTTATGGAACTTCATGCTTCATAACCCTCCATGTTCTTACATTAAGTTTTTATTCCTTAAAAATAAAGAGGCAGAAGGAAAACTTTGCAAAAGTTCTAAGATGAAAAGCCACATAACTAATGGAGGGGTACAAAGCTCCCAGCACGCTCCCCGACTTCTGTGCATGGCCATGCTGGTATCTGGGAGAGGCGACAGAGCAGCGGCTCTATTCCCTCCAGCACGTCCATTTGGTTTGTTACTCACTCTGATCTTTCTTAGATTTGAATTTGTGCTGCAGGGGAATATTTCACTGCACAAGAACAAACACAAGTTACAGCACTGTGGATGCATGAAAGGAGATAAAGGTAATGTCATGTGGGGTCTCCTACTCTATCCATTTTTACAGCATTCATTCCTCATGAATCTGAGATTCAGTACAAACCTATTACTCGGGAATGGTGGCATTTCATGAAATCCAAGAATGGTTTCTAAGTAACGTTCTCTCAAAAGACTAATCTAAAGTTCTATAGAAAGACTTTCATCTAAGGTTTTCCATAAAGAAACACATGCCCCATCTTTTATCACCATTAAAATGCAAAGCTGGCTCATTGGAAGCAAACAAAAAACCAGACATTGTCATTGATTCTGTCTCACAGCAACCTGACAGGAGACCTGCCCCAGGAGGTTTCCACAGCTGTACATTTTATAGAAGCAGCCTGCCACACCTTTCTTCCATGGAGCAACTGATGAGTTTGAACCACCAACCTTCTGGCTACCACTCAAGCATTTTATTGTTGTGCCACCAGGGCTCCTTGCTAGGTGTGAACATATCAGGTTACTATGAAACCTGACGTTAAAACTGGTTGTAACAGTGAAGCTGCCACCAACATTTTCCTTTCCTTGACACAAATAAAAATGCTTCTGATAAGCTGTTAAAGCAATTTTTGCTGTAGAAAGCTTAGTAGTTTCCTTTATACCTTAATGGATAAAACACCAAGACAAATTGGAAAGGAGGAAAACCCTCAGCCTCACTTTGAGTAAAATTACTGAACAGACAGAGAGACAAGACAGGTTGTGTGCCATTCAGTCTTTCACAGTCTCAGCTAATTCTGTTATCGGCCAGGGACTTACAATCTTACTTCTGTGTGCTATCACTCTTAAAATGTTCTCCAAAGTCACTGGGCATTACAAGAGGGACTTTATATTAACATTATACCTTTTCTTCAAGCTATTTCATTATACTTAACAAAAAATTACCTGCTTTAAGATGTTTCTCTAAGGCACATAATTGGCAATCCATAAATGTGTCTCTGATATGAGAAGATAATTCTGTCAGTCTTACACAAGCCATACAGAAGTTAGAAAAGGTGAGTGCACCACTTGGCTTAGGAAACAAGAGTGAAACGAAAACCTTTTGAATATTATGTCTAAAATTTTTCACTAAAGGTATGCCATATTTATATACATCTAATTAATGGAAAGGAGTCCAAGCAGCCTATTGGGTAAGGAGTCATGCTGTCAAGAGAAAGGCAGGTGGTTTGAATTCACCAGCTGCTCTGAGAGGGAAAGACGGGTAATCTCCTCCTATGTAATTTACACTCTGAAAACCCACTGCACAGTAGGCTATGACTCAACCCAGAGCACAAAACAAAAACAACATAAAGACATTCAGGTTTTAAAACCAGCTACTTCTTCATGGTGGTGGTGGTGGTTGTTGTTGTTAAGCGCCCTCAAGTCGTAGGCAACTCATCGTGACTATAAACGAAAGTCCTCAACACTTGTGTGACTTTCATCCTTTCTCCAGGTTCATAGGGTTTCCGGAGGCCAGCTATTTTGGAAGTGGATGCCACTCTGCTTCCAAGCTTGTTTTAATCAGGGAGCTCTACCAAACACTGTCCGCCATGGGTAACCATTAACACATTTGACACATTAGTGTCATAGTGTTCAGCTTCACAGCAACCACAAGTTACGGAAGTATGGCAAGTGGACACACCAGGGCTATATGACCTAGAAGAATATTTGACCAAAAACAATTAAAAATAGGCCTGAGGGCCACGGATTAAAGTTATCCACCTTTGGCTTGGTAGCATCACTTTCTGTCCACTAGGCCAAGTGACCTCTCTCTATGCTGTTACTGTTGTTGTTAAGTGCCATCAAGTCATAGGCGACTCACAGTGACCCTATGAATGAAAGTCCTCAACACTTGTGTGACTTTCATCCTTTCTCCAGGTTCATAGGGTTTCCAGAGGCAAGCTATTTACGGAAGTGGATGCCGCTACTGCTTCCAAGTTTGTTTTAATCAGGGAGCTCCACCAAACACTGTCCACCGTGAGGAACCACGGTTAGGTATAAAAATCTATAAAAATTCTAGCAGAAACTTTAACAAGAGTGTTGACCTGCATTAATCATTTTCCAAGCAAAAGTTGTTTTGGATTTTGCAAACACAATGTGATAAGATCTGTCTCATATAATTTAGAATTTTTAAATGCAAAGTTTATTTACTTGGATTTTATTCTACTACATTCTTTTTTTAGCATTCCAAAGATTATGTCTAGAAGCAAGTTTCAGAATTAAAATTAGCTAAGTTAACATCCTATACCACTATGATTTAAAATAAAAAAAAAAAATCTAACAAACCCACCTCTGAATAAAAGTTTGATCTCAAATCAAACTCAACAAACCAAAACAATAAAATACCAAACCAGCCCTGTCTCTTCACAGGTTATACGTGTGCCAATTCTGCCATCTGCTGGTTATAAGTAGAATTACAGTTGCTGACAACGGGAAACAGACTCGGAGAAGAGATGACTTATTTTTCTCCCCAAAACCACAGACAGTGATTTATAAATCCTAACTACCCTCATTTAAGAGTAATCAAAACTCTACACATAAAGTTAATTGTCCACTTACTTAATGAAATAATGGAGTTAAAATAATTCTCAATATTTGTATCAAATTTCAGGTCCTATGTCTAAAATGGTGTTCACAGAATTCTGACGAATTTTAAACATTCATTAAAAAGGGTATGTTCATAGTAGCATTATTCACTATCACAAGAACACGGAAACAGCTCATCTGTCCAACCGCAATCAAACGGATTGAGAAATTATGGTACATTCACACAATGGAATACTATAGCATGCAGTAACAGTGATTTTATAAATTGTTACCTAATTTGGAAGGGACTGGAGCGCATTATGCTGAGTGAACTAACTCAGTCCCCTAAGGTCAAATATTGTCTAAAATTTTTATTGCCGAACGAGTATGAGGATGTGGGGGGAGGCGGAGGGTGGAAACAGAGGGGTGAGGATGGGCGGTGGGTGTTAATCACTAGGGTCGCACAATTTGATGAGTATGGGAGTGAAGGAAATGGAAAAGATCTGGTGTGGAAAATGATGTATTTAAACTCTGTAAATCAATCTATAAAATAAACTCATATTTATTAAACTTTTACATCTACTGTACAAAAGAAGATGCAAAAAATATTTGGTATCTATGTACTGTAACCTTCAATCTACAGTGTTCCTAGGGAGAAAGGAAGGAAGTTTCCTCCTTCAAGGATTTACAGCCTTGGAAATCTTTGATGGCAGCAGGTTTATAACAAAAATAAACCATAATTCCACAGCAAGTACCAAAAATCCCTAGGTGGGCCTGCTGATTTCTCCAATATAAAACCTGACAATGGGACAGGATGTAACAGTAACTGTATTGGCAGCCAAGGGCTGCTGTGCAAAGTACCAGAGACTTCCTAGCTTTAAACAACACAAGCTTATCATCTTGTATTCTGGAAGTCAGAAGTCCAAAATGGGTCTTCTTGTTACTGTTACATACTGTCAAACTGGGATCTATTCATGACTGAACCTCCAGCAGGTCTTAGCTATGTTCAAATTAAGGTTAGAGCTGGGTTGTGCTCTTTGTGGAAGCTTTATTGGAACATGTTTCCTGGCCTCTTCCAGTTTCCAGACACAGCCAGAATGATGGGCTGCCTCACTTCTTCCTCCCTTTGTACCCATGTCAGCAGGAATGCATTTTCAATTCTCTTTCCCATTTGACTCTCCTGTGGTTTTCAAAGGGATGGCTTTTCAGAAATGGCACTAACATGAACAGCCAGCCTTTCTGTACACATCAGTACCACCCAGGCCCTCCAGCACCCGACTATAAGCCTCTAAAGGCAGCATGCTGTCATTTCATTCTCAATGCGTAGACCACAGTAAAGACACAAATCTACATCCACATTGCCAGTTAAGGGCAATAAAACAACTGGAGGCATCCCAGATGAGCTAAATACAAACAGCCTACAGAACAGCAATCAAGAGTCCAGATGAGGAAAGAATATTACAAGGAGAGGGTTAGATGGAAGGCAGTGGAAAGGGAGTATTTTCCATCTTTTGGGGATAATTATCTGTGGAGTTCTTAAAATCCTCATAAAGAATTAAAAAATCTGCCTGCCTTGCATATGTAATGCTGATAGTTCCAAAGCACAATGAAAACAGGAGAAAAGTGTGGAAGTTCCCTTAGCATAGATGTAAGTTAAATACATCAACCAGAAAAGTGCTGGCCTAAGTGTGGTTTAGGGTTCAAGTGTTCTGCTCTGATTTCTAATTGTGTAACAAATTCCTGCCAATACCTGACACGTCTGTCTCCACTCATCCATCGACTACTGTATGCTTCCTTCTACACTAAGTACTCCACTCACCATGCCCAGGGCAGCAGTCTCATTTCCCACCTGCAACTCACTCACACACTTGCACAAAGCTAGTAAAATACCACCTCAAATGCAATTGAGCTAACATGAATGAATCTATGCATATTTAAAATTCCACCATGATTAGTTCAAAAGAGAAGTACATTTTGAAATCTGTTACCCTTTCTTCTATTATCTGGGTCAGTGGTTCTCAGAAAAGATTAGGAAAGATCATAAAAAGTATTATAAATGCATTTATAGTTCTAAAATGTGATTGTTAGCAGCATAAAGAGAACAGCTTAAGCCCTCATTAGGGGAAAAACAGCAACAACGTAGTATTTTGTAGCTGACAAACACTCCTCATAGTATATGCATCTAATCCAGCAAGCTGTCAAGTCAGGGAAAACTGGAATGAAAACGGCACTTCTATGCCATTCTATGATGATTTCCCAAATAAGCCCCAAATGAGCTGTGGTACTAAGAAGATACCTACCTGACTTTCTAAGCTACCAGAATACTATGCTATGTTAACTCCATGTACAAGGTTCTTCAGTGGCACAGGGCTTGAAAAAAAACATTAGAACAGGGAAACACCCTAACTTCAGTAAAATGTTTATGTGTGAGTGTGGTTGACTCTGAGAATATGAAACCTATACTTGGATTAGGAGGCAGTCATCAGAACAGAGCAAGGAAACACCACATGGTTCAAAATCGGGAAGGGTGTACGCCAGTGATATATAATATCTCCATATCTTTTCAACCTATATGCAGAACAAGTTATCCAAGAAGCTGGGCTATATGAGGAGGAATGTCGCATCAGGATTGGTGGAAGACTAATCAACAACCTGTGTTACGCAAATGACAACCCTGCAGGCTAAAACTGAGGAGGACCTGAAACACCTGCTGCAGAAGGTCAAGAACTGCAGCCTTCAATATGGATTGAAGCTCAACATCAAGAAAACAGAGTTTCTCATCACTGAGTAAACTGGCAGCATTATGATGGATGGTGAAGAGACTGAGATTGTTAACAGCTTTAGTTTGCTTGGCTCCACAATCAACACTCTTTGTACCAGCAGCCAGGAAATCAAATGACAAACTGCACTGGGAAAGTCTTTTGTCAGGGACCTCTCTAAAGTACTGAAGAGCAACGATGTCAGTCTAGAGACTAAGGTATGCATGATCAAGGCCACAGTCTTAGCAATTACTTGCTATGCATGAGAAAGCTGGACAATGTCTAGGGATGACAGAATTGATACTTTTGAGGTGTGGTGCTAGAGAAGAGTATTGACTGCCAGGAGAACAAACAGATCTGTCCTGGAGAGGGTGCAACAAGGCTGCTCCTTGGAGGCAAGGATTCTGAAACTTTGTCTGACATACTTTGGGCAAGTTGCAAGGAGGGACCAGTCCTTAGAGAGAGACATCATGCTTGGAAGGGTGGAGGGACAGCACAGGAGAGAAGACCCTCGACGAGATGGACTGATTCAGTGACTGGAGTAGTAAGAGTAGCTGTGTCAGAAACAATAAGTTTGTCATAGGATAGAGTAGGTTTCAGAGCTGTTGTACACAGGGTTGTTCTGAGTCTCAATACTGACACCCTAAAGAAATAGCCAGTTTATTAAACTAAGATTTTTAAATCTAAAAATTCTATGATCCTGAGGCTGGTAAACAGAAATAGTACTTTGGGTCTGTGTGAGGCACATGCTGTACCTATCAAAGTCATCTATCTATGTATGTAGATCCGGAGTCCTCATGCATCAGAGAGCAGCACCAGAACCACCCAGAAATCTACTTCAAAGTGTGGGATCCCCCACTCGATCCTGCAAAATCTGCTCTTCTAACCAGCTATCCAGGTAATTGAGTCTCAAGACTGGAGTAGGTGCTTCTTGGGCTGCACTTGTAAAAGTATGGTTAGAGGCTTCTAGAAAATTCATTTGTGGTCAATCTTTGAACAACATGGGAGTTAAGAGTGGAGATGAATATATATATATATATATCATACTGGTAAGGAGATGCGCTCCCAACACAACTCGAATCTACCAGCTGCTTCGCAGGAGAAAGATCTCCTCTCATGAAATTTACTGCCTCTGCGAATCTACCAGAGGTCAGCTCTGACTCGATGCTGCACAGCAACAAATATGAGCTAAAAAGATATTTTGCAAAAAAATACAAGGTTTTTGCAGGCCCTGGCATGGCTGCAATGATGATTAATTTCCTTTTTTTTCTTTTATGATGATGATCGTGTGTTAAACAGCAGTAGATCCCAATGTACAGTACATAGCACACAACTCAATTTTGTCATGTCATGATGATTCTGTTCCCTGCAAGCACTTCCAGCACTACCAGAGGCACTGTGTATGAGTCACAGGGAAATAGCTAAAGGTTACAGTATTGTCACTTCACTATCCACAGTGAAAATACACAAGAACCACTAGAACACTGTCTACTGAGATGTACAATTCACTACAGAGATTATCATCACATGGCATTTAAAAATCTGTGCACAAACAAATACAGTTCAAATCTGTGTAATCAAGGGTCAACTGTGTAAGCTTCCACAATCCCACATGGGAAAAAGTCTTGCAAAGGACAAGCTCATACAGATGTGTGAGGAGGTTCACGCCCCCATGCGCACTTAGTAAAGAACACACAGAGAGTGGTTTCTGGCTACAGAAAACTGTCAGTGCACTTTCATTTCTAAAATCATCATGATTAACACAAGGGTAAGACATAGGAAAAATCAAATTTTAATACTTTAAAAACCCAAACACACATTACATAATGTTGCAGTTATCTGTAGTGCTGTAGTTATTTGTAGTAAACCTGCCCCAAACTTTCTGGGTTCATTACAGATCCTCCTCCTCAAAGGGTTTTTTTTGGTGTAATGAGAACTGAGCTGTAAATTAATTGAAGCGGGGATTTAGAGATTTGGTATCGCAGACTTCCTATTAAAAATGGCACAAACGGGACTATTCTTGTTGGTGTTACATATTAAGTCTTATTTGATAGAGTTTACTGTATCCCAAATTATAAACAAAAAGTAGAAGATTGTAATTATAGTTATATTGATCCATCATTAAGATTTAATCAAGATGCTGCCACAGGGGATGGTTATTATTTTGGCAGGGTTCCCTGGTTTCAAACTTCTTTTCAAAAACTTATTGTCACTACAACAAAAGTAACTGTGAACATCGTCAATACCAACTTCCAAGGAATTCTTTGCAATGTAATAATCACCTTACATGAAAGCAAATTTGTCAGAATGAAGACTACATGATTTCCTATTATCTTTGGGTCCCTGTATTCAAGTGCCAGCATTCCTTTCTGACCAATGACAGCTGTAAATGTTTTTGTCTCATCCTTTTTTATTATACCTATGAAATGTTACCGACCCTAAATTCACCTGTTATTTCTTGTATCTGAAACCAAAAGAGTCTGAGAGATGAATTGGAAACAAGTTCTTGAAATGAGGGTAGGTAATGCATACATTCCTGAAGAAAGCTGGCATAAAATGGCCTCAAGGAAATTTTAAAGAAAGTTCAAAACAAAAATTTCCATTAATTACATAAATCTGACCAATTTTTCAGTACACTGAACACCAATTAAATTTAAGATCAATGAAAGTCAATATTAAAAAATAATGTATAAAGCCTTCAATGTACAAACCACCAATCAAGGCTGACAAGATTATAAATATTTACAAGTGCTGACTGCCACATCTTTCTCCCACACAGACAGGCAAGACAGATATGGACAGGTGGAAAGGACCACTTCCATTACTTTACCTAGGTTTTCAGATATTTCTGCATCCGTATTAGAACACGCTGCAAATACATCCAAATAGAGAGTGGAGCCAACAGGCGACAAGGATTCTTTATCATCACCAAACACCCTGAGGGGATGAGTTCCAATACATCAAGATCAACTGGCAGAAGTGAGTCCATAAAGACAATGTTCTGCTCCCTACTTTGGTAAGCAGTGACTGGGGCCTTAAAAGCTTGCAACCAGCCATCTAGGGTGCAATTATTGGTGTCATCTTGTCCAGAACAAAGAAAAAGAATATGTACTGAAATAATCCATTCAGAGGATTAATGGGTCACTGAACCTCAACTTTCACGGCCCTGAGCTGGAGCCTGGCTCCCACCACTCACCACTTTCACAGGAATTCAGCAGAAGATCCTGGACAGAGTGGGAGGAAATGTGGAACCAAAGCCAAAAACATTAAAAAGAGACCAGGCTCAAGGGCCGTGAGTTACCTTCAAAGCTAGAGCTATACTCCCTCTTCCAACTCCAACTTCTGACTCCATTGTCAACTCCCAGTTAAATGACAGTCCGGCCCACAAGGGGAGCAGACCTTCAGATAACCAACCAGGGAAAGCCAAAGGAGCAGCAGGAAATACATGTATACATGTCAAGCTTTTCAAATATCAAGCCTTTTACATTTCAAGCAATTAAAATTTACCAAGAACAATGCTTCCAGAAGGCAAGAAGGAGCAGGGCAGAAGGATTAATGAAAATAAGAATCACAAGTCAAAATGGGAAAAGTGTGATACGTTGTGAGTACTATAATTAAAGTTATAAGACACAATGTACATGAATAGCCAATATGTACTGTAAGCTTTCATCAATCACATTTTTTTCAAAATAAAATATACAAGTTTAGAAAGGCTATAAAATACAGCCTTGTATTTCTTCTATCCATTTGCAATGAACAGACCAAAAATGAAATTAAGGGGGAAAAAATATAGGATCAAAAAGAAAAAAGCATTTCCAAACACATTAAATGAGAGTAAAGCTAATAGTTTACAAATTCTAAACCTAAGGAAAACATCAAAAGCCTAAATAGATGAAAGGGCATTCCATGCTCATGAACTGGAAGATTTTAAATACTGTTAAGATGCCCAACCAGTGCAATCCTCAGCAGGTTCCCAGGCCTGGACATCTTCTGGGAGCGACTTCTTCATCTTTCTTCTCCCAAGACACAAACTAAGGGTTGAAACAGCCAGCCATTAGATTAGCAGTCAATATGCAATGTCACCACGAGGGACCAGTCCCTGGAGAAGGACATCATACTTGGAAAGTAGAGAGTTAGCACAGAAGAGGAAGACCCTGGAGGAGATGGAGTGACACAATGACTGTAGTAATGGGGCAGCTGTGTCAGAGTTGGTGAGGTTGGCTTAGGATAGGGAAAGGTTCAGAGTGGCTGCTCTCAGGGTCACGATGGGTTGTAGTCCACTCGACAGCACATGACAACACATCACCGTACATATTTGTTAGAATGACAGCAGGACACAGACTGATGCACATAATCCATGCGATCCTTAACAGAATCCCAAACTGACAAATGGGTCTTAAAATTCACATGAATATCCAAGAGATTCAAAACCAAAACAATTCTGAAAGAGAACAAAGTTGGAGGAATGATATTTGACAATTTCAAAATTTACTACAAATTTAACACTAATCAGACTGTTAGATATTATGTAACAACAGACACACAAACCAATTAGATAAAACTGAAAGCCCTGTGTCAGCCCTCATCTTTACAGGAGGTTGTTTTTTATTTAATGGAAAGTCAAGTGTAAATGGTTAATTAGGGCCTTTGTATTTAAAAGTTGGTGGGTCCAGGGCCTGGTGTTAATTGTGTTTGGGAAGAAAATTGTTCTAAGTGGTACAGCACTTTTCTGTCAGTTTGCTCTACTGAGGTGACCTGAGATGGCTGTGATGCTAGAAGCTGTATCACTGGTGTATCAAATGCCAATACCAAATGATACCCCTTGCAGACGGGGTTTGGTTGAGCTCCCAGATTGGGACCCACTTGGAAGCAGGTTTGGCATCCACTTCTTAAGTAACAGGACTTTGAAAACCCTATGAACAGTAGAGAAACAATGATAGTTATAGAACAGGGCTCCAATCTTTGTTCACAGGGTTGCTGAGTCATTCTCAACTCGATGGCACATAACAACAACAACAACATATTTACAGTTAGTTGTCAACATGGATGCAAAGATCACTCAATAGGAAAAAAATATTATATTATCTTCAACAAGCAGTGCTATGAAGTTAAATAACCCACTGCCATCAAGTTGATCCCTATCCACAGTGACCCTTTTCTACAAAGTACTAGAATTGTGGAGGGCAAAGCAGAACTGCCCCAAAGGGTTTCCAAGGCTGTAAATCTTTAGGGAAGCAGACTGTCTCATTTTTCCACCTCAGAGCAGGTGGTGGGTTAAAACCACCAACCTTCTAGTTAGCAGTTGAATGCCTTAACCACAGTGCCAGCAGAGCTCCTAGGAAATAAAATGCAGCTGTTAGGTGCCATCAAACTAACTGTGACTCACACTGACTAATTAAATAGCTATATAAAAAAGGGTAATACTGGACCCTTCCCTTACACTGTAATACAAATGTCAATTCAAGTGGATCCCATTGCTACACACGCTGCTACATGCAGTTAAAACCATAAAACTCTTAGAAGAAAACACAAGGTTATATCTGTAATCTCACACTTGGAAAAGGAGTATTTAATATGACATCAAAAGTGAAAGGAATAAAAGATATAACTTCACACATCATCAAAATTTAAAATGCCTATGCCTGAAAGGAGATCATCCAGAAAATAAGATAATTCACAAAAAATACACAATAAGGTCTTGTTCATAACCTGAGGCTTGTCTATATACCCCACTATTTCTTGGCAACAAAAGAAATGAAGCACTAATATCTGGTCCAACAAGAATGACTCTTTATATCATTGCACTAAGTGTAAGAAATCAGACACAAAGATCACGTATTGTAGCGTTCACTTCTATGAAACGCTCAGATTAGGTAAATCTACAGACAGAAAGCTGACTAGTGGTTGACTGGAGTGGCAAAATGGGGCGAAATAGAGAAGTCACTGCTAATGGGTATGCTGTTTCTTTATAGGGGGATCAAACTATTCTAAACTGACTCTGAGAAGGGTTAACAACTCAACAAATGTGATGGAAACCAATGAATTATACAGCTGAAATAGGTGACCTGTAGACCAATGTTTATTAATACTATTATTAAGGGTAAGAGTATTTATATTACAAACATATTTATATCTCCAGTATTTGTATTCTATAATTATCTTCTTAAAGTTATTATCAATTTTTATTTTTACTTTTCTGTCTGGATTATTTACTTTCTCTACTACAATTATCAAGCAACAGAAAAGTCTTGTGCCTGAAGGGGAAGAAGTTTCACTCCCAACCCAAAGGCAGGCAATGTGAACCTACCAGCTGCTCCAAAAGAAGATGGGAACTCTTTCATGAAATTTACAGCCTCTCAAAACTTGCCGGAGGGTCAGCTATGAGTTGATTCCGAGTCCACAGCAAAGAGAAAAAATGAGTGTCAAGTGAAGACAATTGGATTACAAAACAATTTGTAGATTTTCTTAAAGAAAAATGTACAAATATAACAAATCACAATATACTCTAACTCTTCATAGAAATACAAGAAAGACTAATTTGCTTTCAAAGTCTTTTAATATAAGCATACATCTATCTTGCAATTGTGGGGGGGGGGAGTTACTTGATAAAGAGGCTTATAAACTAAGAGCCTTTCCTTGACTGTGTCATCCCTTCCTGTTAACAGACAATGCCCATCACATGGTAGGTGCTTAATGAGGCCATGCAGAATGAGGAAAGTGGGAGAACTCTTTCAGGTAACGCACCTTTCTTTAAGAATTATCAGAAGGGGGAGATCCAAGATGGCGGCGGAGGCGGAGACAACGTGGTGAGCTGCGGGAGCAGTGGACCACTTGGAACAGGGCCACTATGGCCTTCTACAGACTTCTGTTTATTGATAATTGAACAGTTAAACAGTTGATGACTGGTCTTCAGTGAAGACTGAGGCTCAACCACAGGAATTCAAGGATTCCCAAAGAGGAATGGGTGATGTGCAGGAGATGGCTGCGCCCCCCCCCCCCCCCCAATCACCTGCACAGGAGATGGCGCGCACCCGCCAGCTGACCGCAAGCGAGATGACACACGCCCGCGCGCATGTGAGATGACATGCAGCAAATGGTGCGCGCCCGCTGGCTGCCCGCACGGGGGATGTGCGCCCTGCCGCCTGCAGGTCTGGGTTTCCTTGGACAGCCAGAGAAAATGATCACTGATATAATGGATTGTTGAAAGTCACTGTGAGTTGTCTACTTGATTACACTTAACAGTGGCAGCATGTCCAAGAGGGCCGACATCCTAAATGCACCACATATTTTGATTTGTTGAATGCTTCTGCCAAAAGCTGTTTAGACCTGGGGGGGGGGGG
>NW_006399882.1:7616532-7629652 GCF_000299155.1 Elephantulus edwardii | reverse complement strand
AAATAAATAAAAATTTTTTTAAAAAAAGAATTATTAGAAGGGTCCAGGCCCTGTAGAAAGACATCTTGTTCAGTAAAGTGGAAGGTGAACAACGACCAAGAAGGCCCTTCAGCACTTAGCAGCTGTACTTTCTATGACACCTTCTCCACAGCAATCCTTAAAAACAGCTTTGTGAATGAATGGATCACCCAGTTTTAGTAATGTTCCAAGGATGTTCTGAAAAGATACAGACCGCTTCACTGTTGGGCACTGAGTTCTACAAGCATTCTTCAATCAGCCTTGCCACTGTATTCAACTCTACGAGGGTCTTAGTCTTTTCATTCTACCTGATCTTAGCACCTTGGAATAAAGATATACCCAACCTCCAAGACTGTTCATTTTTCTCTATCATCTCAATTTTTTCTGTATGTTTTAAAAATATGTTATTTATACAGTTCAGGCTTTTCACAGTCCTCAGAGAACTATCATTATGCAATGGTGGTCTCTTTTTTCTTAAGTTTTCTTTGAGATTTTTTTTGGGGGGGGGGATGAAGGGGAGAGGGTATGTGTGCATTTGTTTATTACTAACTTCCCCACCAATTAAGATTTGATAAGAGATGCAGAGCCACCATAAGGGGTAAGAACAGGGATTCAATAAGCAACTGTGAGAGTTGATGAAGCAGTCTGCATAGACTTGTTGCTTCTGCACTGAGTGCTGGGACAGAAGTCAGGAGAGAGAAGTGGGAGGAAAGATAATGTAAACAGAGAACCCCTGTCTCTTACCCATCTTGATGCTGCATGGTAAGAACATTTCCAGAAAATCCTAAAGAAAAAACTTCAATAGAAACTGGAAGGGCTATACGCTGTTATTAGCGGGGCCGGCACAGACCAATGAGAGGGTGAGTGAGCTCCAGCACACCTGGACTTCCACCAACCTTCTGAACACAAAATACGCCTGCTCTTTCACTTTCTCCTTACACATCTTATGCAGATTACTCTTGGAACCATACTGGAAAAGGAGTTCTCAGAATACTTGTTCCAGACCAATTACATGGACACAATTCAAAGTCAACAATTTGCATGGCCCTTTTCTTCTTTTAATCTCTGTAATTTTTATCTTTCTGCCTAGTAATGTTCTAGGACTTTGTGAACAGCACACAGCTGGATTCTCCTTTCATCCCCAGCTCTCTTCACTGTCATGTTTAACTTGTTCACATGCACTTAAATGTATGACTTCTTTAAAAAGAATCTTTTTAAATAGAGTATGATTTGAACCAGAGAGATGAGCATACTTTACATTATTCTGAAGTATTTTATAAATATAACGTGCTGCTACTCACCACCTCCCCAGCAGAGGCAGCCAGCATATGCTTCACAGGACTCAAATATGACGACGAGTCAGTGTGCAGAAGCCACTTCACATATTCATAGGTGATAAAAAAGGCAGCAGCTGGAATGAAAGCAAACCAGTCTTTCACCAAGTGTAGACATATATGTAATTAAACTATTAAGAGATCTGATATGTTTTTAAAGAAGAACAACTCTACTACACTGTGAGCTAGCAAATAAATAGCTGAACAGGTACTTTCATGACCTCATTCTTTACAATGTACTGAGTCCACATTACGTACCTGGCGCTAGACTTACTAAGAGGAAGGAGACATCATCCCTCTTCTGAAGGAACCTAAGAATCAGCCGAGTATTTACCACCTCATACTTATAAGTTAGAACTGCTGCTGGGGTGATGGGTAAGGTCTTGGTTACTAGTAAAAAGTCAGCAGCAAGGAAATCTACCAGCTACTTCACCGGAGAAAACCCAGAATGATTCCCCATCAAGTTCCTGATGTAAATTTACAACAAGGAGAAACTGCCTATCATCCTCCTTTGAAGCTGCTGGTGGATTTGAACCAACAGAGACAGAGCCTTTGGGTCCAGCAGCACAGCACCCTATGGCCTATGCCAGAGCTGGCCTGGCATCGAGTACCATAAAAATAACAGCACAGAAACCCTACAATGATTTTCTGTCATTAGGAGTCAAAACTGACTTAAGGGTAGACAGCAAGTCACTGAATATCTTAATTAGCTTCCCAGGAAGAGTACGGTGTTCAGTGCTCCATATCCCCGGTACCACTGCAAGGTGACCATAAAAAGATATACTGATTTATCGAGTTGATGTTAGTCAATTCTGACTCACAAAGCCACGAGGATTTTTGGAGCAGACCTGTGGCATTTTCACTGGCTGTGACTTCCAAATGACTTGCAAGGCCCCTCTGGGTGTCTTCAAACTTCCAGTCAGTAGCTGAGCACGTAACTGCTTGAATTACAGAGGCACAGCACTTTGGTTTATAAACCAAAATAAAATTCCCTGCAATTTGAGTCCATTCTGGCTCAGGACAATCCTCCACCGTGTTTCCAAAGCTGTGAAAATCTTGAATGCCTTTGGAGCAACTGTGGATTTGAACTGTGAACTCAAAGTACACTGCATCATCAGAGGTCCTTTAAAGATTGCAGGTTAAAACACAAGCACATATTTTCACTTATGAATCATCCCACCTTTACATCAAAGAAACAATCAGCTATTTAATTAAAACTGAAAATTGAAGTCAGTGAAAAGCTGTCCTTATCATGAAGTAATCTTAGCTGCAAATGAGAGTTATAAGACCTTCCATGTACTATTAATCAAAAGATGTTTATCACTTCCATAAAAGATAAGCCATGAAAGATAAATGAATGACAAATTCCTCTTTCCAAGGACATTTGAATATCTCACAGGAAGGTCTGAACACTCCTAAAAACAGCTTGATAATGGCAATCAGTCTTCTAAAGTTCAAGTTAACATGCTTGTAAACAATCCTCAAGCTGCTGATAAATTAGCATCTTGCCAGATGCAGAGGTACAGTGGCCATAGCTGACCACCTGTCAAATGAAACAGGTTTATATTAACAGGTTTCTACTCCCAATTGCAGCTGTTCCTACTTGGGTCCAGTCACCAAATATACAGCTATATTTCTAACTGCATTCCACTCTGAGATCAGATTAAGGAGCTCTGATGGCCTAGTTGTGAGGAGTTGTGCTGCCAACCCAAAGGCAAGCGGTTTGAATCCACCAGCTGCTCCGTGGGAGACACAGGGGCAATCTCCTGGAGTACGATTTACAGCATCTGAAAACCTGCTGGAGAGTCAGCTGTGAATCGGTGTTGAGTAGAGAGTGGTTAAGCTTATGAGTAATGCGGTGGTAAAGCTCTCTGCACTCAGCATGGAGTGGATCCAGGCCATAGTCCTCGCAACTGCTTGCTATGTGTCAGAGAACTGGACAATGACTAGGGATGATAGAGAATTGATGCCTTTGAGCTGTGATGCTGGAAGAGTGTTGAACATACCATGGACTGCTAGGAAAACAAGTTTGTCCTGGAGAGGCCGGGCTGCTCCTTGGTGTCAAGCATTCTGAAGCTTCATCTGACATACTCTGGACATGTTTCAAGGAAGAACCGGTCCTTAGAGAGGGACATCATGTTTGGGAGGTTGGAGGGACAGCACAAGAGAGGAAGACCCTCAATGAGATGAATTGATTCAGTTACTGGGGTAATGGGGATAGGTGTGTCCAAGAAAATAAAGTCGGCACAGAATAGAGCAGGGTTTAGGGCTCTTGTACATAGGGTTGTTACGAGTCACAAGTGACTCTACAGTACATTAACAACAACACATGAGGCCCAGGTATCAGCATTCTTTAAAGTTTCCCAAGAGATTCCTACATGTGGGAAAGACCAGTGATCTGAGAAAACAGGCAATGTTGTAATACCTCTTCAAGTGTTCTAACAAGGAATTTAAACAAAGACCATCCTAAAAAGACTATTTGTGGTTTTTCGAGTACAAATATATTGTAATGGAATCTACAGAACCAACTGATCAAAAGCAACAGGGTAATGAATATAAAACAGATTTAAAAGCTAAACTACAACATGGAAGGAATTCTTATGTGGGGTTAACACCACATAGCGTTCTGCAAACAAATCCCATTAGGCTGGGCTTACAGTAGTAAAAGCATCAATATCGTTTTTACCATTAGGAAAGGATCCAATAGCAGCAGAAGGAACACCAGCATATATTCCACGAAAACCACCAGCCTGATTAAATCCTTGAGGACTCTGCAGTCTCGTTTTAACAGTATCCAGAGGAAACAGTATCAAGTCAACGGAGACACCTGCTACCCCACCAGCCTTAAAAGGAAAAAGCAAACAAAAGAGGGAGATAAAAAAAAAATCAACAAGATTGCAATAAAATAGTTCTATTGACATTTAGGGGCAGGGATAAGAAAGGAGTCGGTTCAGACTTGACGGCACATTACAACAAGCTCATACTTTTCAGTGCATCAACTACTTGGGCATAGTCAGATGGTCTATCAAAACTTAAATATTTTCTTTGGAAAATAAACATTATCATGCTACATTTTCAAACTGTAAATTTTACATTACACTTTATTTTTTGTTTTTACATAGTTCTCACATTATTCATAAAGTTGCACAGAAAATAGTTCTCAGAAAAACAGAAAGTTTAAAGTTTCTGTTCCACTCTGCCCTCCATTTGGCATTCCCAAGAACTCATTTATTTGTGTCATTGACTTTCTGCTGTATTTTTCCAGTTTCTGCAAGCAAATGTCTATTTTCATGTAACAATTTATTTTGGTAGTTTTTCCTATCAACCCACGTGTTAAATTTTTGTCTTTTAACTAAAATGTCACAAATCTATGTTTTTTAACAGGGAACTCTGGTGGCTTAGTAAGCAGTTCAAACCCACCAGCTCCTCCATGAGACATGGCCAGGACATCTCCCCCTGCTCAATCCACAGCCTCTGAAAACCCGTGAGGGTCAACTATGGTTCTGATTGGACAGCACACAACCAGAACCTTGCACATCTAGAACTGTATTTTAAAATTTACACAGCAAAGGATTCAAGTAATACTCTTTCTACCTTGTGTATAAAGTCATACAGGAAGTGTCCAGGGCTTTCCTTCATTGGGTCTCTATGAGTCGCCTGCAACTTGACGGCACTTAACAACAACCTTGTGTATATTTGAATTCCTTGGTAATTTTTAAATTTGATAAAGAAAAAAGTTAGAGGAACTAAAACTTGCCCAAAGTATCCATCTTCCAGAGACACCAGGCTACTTTGGAGTAGCAGCATTTTAAAAAGTCCGCACATCATGACTATGGTGAGGCTGACGTGAAAAATTTCAAAACTAGTTACACCTCACCCAAAGCAGAGCCAAAGTCAGAAAAAATATAAACACAGATCCTATTTTGTTTTAAAAAAATGGTAATATTATCTAGCCTTAGTAAATGATTAGGCATTAGTTTACATTTCCTTAACCATAATGCTTTGTGATAAGCCTGAAAGACATAAAAGAATCCTAAAGATCGTGAAAGTCTAACCTAAAATAAACTTTAAAAAGGTGCCACGAAGCTCAGTGATGTAGCAATGGAGAACCATAGCTGCAGTAAAAAAATATGGTTTTTTTAAAGAAAGACCTCTCTCTGAATGTAAAAGTGGACTTTGTACGTCATCAGAAAGACACAAAGGTAACATAGAAGCTAAAAAGCCAAACTTTTCCAAAAATTTTCTTAGTTCCTAAACAATCTCATAAGATTCAATATGTAAATAAAAGCATTTTGCCTGACTCTTTATTTTCTTAAAGAATGGAAGGAATAAATCCTGGTGATAATGTCAGATAAAATTGGACTCTGGAAATACGCTCCATGTCCTTCCCATTTTCTCTTTAATTTTAGGAGAAGGTTCAGAGAGGTGCTGGCCATCTACTGCTAAATTGTAATCAATAAGCTAATTACTCTTTTAAGCTATCTGTCTCCTTTGCATGCATTGATTCACTAACCATTCTTTCATCAGAATCATTACTGTCTGGGGAGAAAATGACCAGCTTCAACCTACTTGTTTTGTTACAAAACATGAATCAATACTTATTAACTGCACTTGTGAATTTCAACTATCTATAACCTAAATGTTATTTAAATTCATTAATCTGGGCAGGAGGAGGGGCATCAGGGAACCTCAAGAATATTTCCTAAATATTTAGTGTCTCTTCTGGATTGAACTGTGTCCCCATAATATGTGCTGTGAGTCTAAACACTTATGCTTGTACTTAGAGTGCTATTTAAGCATGAGTATCTTTGTTAAAAGACATTATTGTTGTTGTTGTTATGAGCCATCGAGTCATCTGCAACTCACAGCAACACTAGGTACAACAGCTCTGAAGTCTGCCTTGTCCTGAGCCAGTCTCACTGAGTCAGACACACCAATCCCCATTGCTGTTATCAATCCTTCTCATCTGGGGTCTTCCTCTCTGCGCTGTCCCTCCACCCATCCAAGCATGATGTCCTTTTCCAAGGATCAGTCTGTCCTGGCCACATGTCCAAAGTATGTAAGATGGAGCTTCAAAATCCAGCCTCCAAGAAGAAACTTGTTTTCACTCTCTCCAAAAACAGATTTGTTTTCTTGGCGGTCCATGGTATGTTCAAGACTCTTCTCCAGCACAACTCAAAGGCATCAATTCTTCTTCTATCATCATTAGTCACTGTCTAACTCTCTTGATGCATAGCAAGTAATTGCGAAGACCATGGACTGATGAGAGGCACACCTCAGTCTCTGTACTGATATCGTTGCTTCTCAGTACTCTGGAAAAGTCCTTGACAGTAGATTTACCTAAAGCAATTTTTCTTTTGATTTCCTGATGCCTGTATGTTTTAAGCCAATCATTTTTCAGATACATATATAATAATAGTACATTAGGCACAGAGTAATGAGCTGAAATAGGGAAAGAAAGACGTCACACAACATGAAGATTTCCAAGAAACCAATGGAAACCAAGAGTTTCTCCAGAGCAGACACAGAGATGAAGCCTTCCCTTACAGCAGGTGTCCTGGATTTGGACCTACAGCCCTGTAAATTTTGAAAGAGAAATTTCTGTTTGCTAAAGCCTCCTACACTGGGTATTTCTGTTATAGCAGCCCTGGATAGCTAAAACAGCCTTACATATATTTAAGAATGTCTGTTATTTTAAATATAAATTATACATTAGCACTAACGGAACTCTAAAATATTCTAGTTTTCTACTAAATTCTTTTACTTTCACATGAGAAATTTGTTTTAAGATCATTTATCAAAAAGTTTAGTTTTGCTTAGTAAATAAGCTTCCAGACTTATAACAGCTGGTCAAAAATGCCATTTTATTTAGATCAACATCCAAGGTAACAGCACTCAAGAAATCAAGACACTGCATTGATAAAATCTACTGTTGAGGGCCTCTCTAAAATGCTAAAAAACAAGGATGTCAGTTTAAAAGCTAAGGTGCAACTGATGTAAGCCACAGAATTTTCAATTGCTTCCAATGCATCTGAAAATTAGACAATGAATAAGGATAACAGAAGAAAACCGATGCCACTGATTTGTACTGGAGAAGAGTACTGAAAATTCAGTACTCTAGAGATATTACTGCTGCTGTCAGGTGGATCACAGATGAAAGTAAAGTGTATCAGAAGAATCTTTATTTGTGTTTTACTGACTACACAAAGGCATTTGACTGTGTTGGTCAAAACAAATTGGGGCTAATCTAGAAAAGAATGGGAATCCCAGAATACTTGACTGTGCCCATGTGAAACAGGAAACAGTCCTATGAATAGAGCAAAATACACTGTATAGTTTAAAATCAAGAAAAGAGTATGTCATGGATGTATGCTTTCTCCATAACTTCTCAATTTATATGCAGAACATATCATCTGGGAGGTTGGATTTTATGAAGAAGGATGTGGCATCAAGATTGGAGGAAGATTCATCAACAACCTACCTTATACAGATGACACAATGTTGCTTACCAAAAATAAGGACTTGAAGTGTTTGCTGCAGAAGGTCAAGGACTGCAGCCTTCTGTTTGGATTGCATATCAACATCAAGAAAACACAGATCCTCACTTCTAGACCAATAGGAAAGAACTGAAGTTGCTAACAGTTCATCATCGTGTTTGGATCCACAATCAACATTTGTGGCACCAGAAGTCAGGAAATCAAAAGACAAGGTGCATTGGGAAAGTCTGCTGTCAAGCATCTCTCCAGAGTGCTAAAGAGCAACAACATCAGTCAAGAGACTAAGATGCACCTGATCCAGACCAGGGCCTTCTCAATTGCTTGCTATGCATTTTAGAGCTGGGCAATGGGTAAGGATGATAGAAGATTTGATGCCTTTAACGGGTGCTGTAGAAGAGTACTGAACAAATCATGGACCACTCCTGGAGAGGGTGAAAGCAGTTTGCTCCTTAGAGGTAAGGATTTTGAAGCTCTATACTTTGGGCACATCACCAAGAGGGACCAGTCCTTGGAGAAGGATACCATGCTTGGAACAGTAGAGCTGGTGGATTCGATCAAGTGCCCTTGGCCCTTGAGTTGACAGTGTACCTCAAGGCAGAGCCAACTCACAGCCGACTCTCCAGTGTGTTCTGAGGTTGTAAACAGCATGGAAGGAGATTCCTCATCTTTTTTCCCCTGGAGTTAGTGGATTCGAACTGCTTGCCTTTGGGTTGGCAGTGCAATTCTTCACCCACTAGGCCACAAAAACTCTGTAGAAAGTTGTTGTTTATTGTTTTTATGTGCCATCGGGTTGCTTGCGACTCATAGTGACCATGTGTACAACAGCCCTAAACTCTGCTCTGTCCTGTGCCAATCTGTCTCTGACACTCCCATCCCAATTACCCCAGTCAATGAATCAATCCACCTCATAGAGGGTCTTCCCCTCCTGCGCTGTCCCTCCACCCTCCCAAGCATGATGTCCCTCTCCGAGGACCTCTCCCTCCTTATAACATGCCCAAAGTATGTTAGACGGAGCTGCAGAGTCCTTGTCTCCAAGGAGCCGCCCAGTTTAACACTCTCCAGGATGAATCTGTTTGTTTTCCTAGCAGTCCATGGTACCCTCAATACTCTCTCCAGCACCACAGCTCAAAGGCATCAATTTTCCTTCTATCCTCCTTAATCACTGCCCAACTCTCTGATGCATAACAAGTGATAGCAAAGACCATGGCCTGTATCAGATGCTCCTTAGTCTCCAGAGAGACACCACTGCTCTTCAGTACTTTGGAGAGGTCCCTAACAGCAGACACACAACAACATCAACAATATGGTGTTGAAATGCTACTTCCTGAAATAATTCAGTGTCAACCAATTCTTTTTGGTACAGTGACTGTGTACTCTTACTATCTTCTTTTGATGCTTCCTGTACCATTGAAGATTTTGCCCATAGAATCCTTCAGCGCTACAACTCAAGGCTTGAAACTGTTACTCAGTTCTTTCGGCTTGAGAAATGCCCAGAGTGTCCTTCCCTTCTGGTTTTCTGACTCCAGCTCTTCCTGAACCATTTCAGGAAGAAAGCTATGATCAAAAACCACTGGCAATGAAAGAAGAAATGCACGCTGCACTGAAGAACTAGAAAAAAAAATAAGGCCCCAGGAATATCAACTGATGTGTTTTAACACATAGATGCAGCCTTGGATGGACTGGAAGAGATCCGTATTTTCTCCCATTCAAATAGGGTGATCTAATAGGTTGTTAACAATTACAGCTTACTCGGATCCACAATCAACACTCTTAACACCAGCAGTCAGGCAATTAAAAGATGAATTGTATTGGGAAAGTCTACTGTTATGGACCTCTCCAGAGAGCTGAAGAGCAGCGATGTCAGTCTAAACACAAAGGTATGCCTAATCCAGGCCATGGTCTTCTCAGTTACTTATTATGTGTCAGAGAGTTGGACAATGACTAAGGATGACAGAAGAAGAGATGCCTTTGAGTTGTGGTGCTAAAGAAAAGTCTTAAACATACCATGGACTGCCAAGAAAACAAACAGGTCTGTCTTGGAGAGAGTGAAACCAAGTATTTTCTTGGAGGCTAGGATTTTCAAGCTCTGCCTCACTTACTCTGGGCACATGGCCAGGAGAGATTGGTCCTTGGAGAAGGACATCATGCTCAGAAGGGTGGATGGACAGCACAGGAGAGGGAGAACCCAGATGCGATGGATTGATACAGTAACTGGGCAATGGGGGTTGGTGTGTCAGAATTAGTATGACTGTGTTGTAAAGCAGGACTGACCTCGGGGTTGGGAGGAGACTGAGAAGGATGGGTTCAATAATGTATACTGGTTTGAAACAGATGAGGGAGAAAACGGTTTAAGAGGGAAAATGATTAGGGATTTTTGTCATGACAGGAGTACAGAGCGAAGGCTGTACAGTAGAGTGGACCTGGGGGGAGGGTCTATAAAACAATGAAAGAATTTTTCTTTTACTTTTCCAAGAGGGAGTGTACTGGGGGGAGGGTTGGGAGGGGAGAAAAGTGCAACAATGAATGAATGGAAAGCCAAAGTCTCTGTAAATTTTCATTGAAATTAATAATAAATTTAAAAAAACAACAAACCTATACACTTAACCACTCAAAAAAAAAATTCGTGCGACTGGCTCAGGACAGGGAAGAGTTTAGAACTGCTATACATAGGGTCGCTATACATCACAGTCAATTCACTGGCACATATAAACAATAACACTCTATGACAGGTTTGGAAGCAGGAGTGGCATTCACTTCCTAAATAACATGCCTCAGGAAACTCTATGAACTTTGATAAATGTCAAAAGTTGTAGAGGGGCTTTAGGCCTTTTGTTCATAGGATTAGTAGGCATCGTGCTCAACTCGAAGGCGATCAACAACAACAATAACAGAATGTGGAAATTCTAGAACAATATCATTAACAGTACGTGCAAGTAAAATCTAGCTGAAGCTTATATGAAAACGACTCAAACAGTACATTGACAGAGAACTGTCAGAAATTCAAGCTCGATTTAGAAGAGGCCACAAAATGAGAAATAACATTATATAATACTGAATATGATGGACAGATCTTGGCTGAAAACAGAGAATGTAAGACGTTTGTGCTTTATACTGACTATGCAAAGGCATTAGACTGTATGAATCACAACAAATTATGGCTAACTTTGAAAAAGACAGAAATCCTAGAACACTTAATTGTGCTCATGTGAAACCTATACAAAGACCAAAAAGCAGTTGTCTAAATAGAGCATGGGAATACCATCTGATTTAAAATCAGGAAAAGTGTATGTTAAGGTTGTATCCTTTCTTCATACCTATTCAATTTGTATGCAACAAATAATGCAAGACACTGAACTCTATCAAGAAGAATGTGGCATCAGGACTGGGAAGACTCATCAACAATCTGCATTATGTAGATCACATAACTTTGCTTGCAGAATGTGAAGACTTGCTGCAGAAGACGAAAAATTACAGCCCTCTATATGGATTACAGCTCAACATCAAGAAAATAAAAATCCCCGCCACTGCACCAATAAGCAACATCATGATAGATGAAGAAGAGATTGGAGCTCAATGGTTGGTGTTCATTATATTTGGATCTACAATCTACCCTCTTAGCAGTAATAAAAAGATGCGTTGCACTGGGGAAATTTGTCAAAGACCTTTCTAAAATGCCAAAGAACAACGATATCAGTTTAAAGACGAAGGTATACCCGATCCAAGCTGTGGTATTTTCATTTGCTTTCTATGTATTCACTGGACCTCATTTGGAAAACTAAGAGTTTAGTTGTTTGGAGAATTAAATGGGATCATGTATGTCAAAGTGTTTACCCAGTAGGGATGATATTTGTTAAAAGCATTATTTTTGTTTCACTAGAGACACAGGAAAGCTCATCTTTCACTCTATCTCTAATAACTACACAAACCCAAGCCTATATTTAAAGACATCATCTCACGATCCGGCTGGGGGCCTCTTGCTCATATTCCCTAACAGCCTCAACCAGCCTTCCGCCATTCATTCATCCTAACATTCATTTGTCTCCACCACCTGCCCAACCCACCATATCTATCTTATTAACCATTATGTTTCCAATACTTGCAACACATTTGGTAATTAAGCTAATACCTGCCTCTACGACTCCTTTTCCCCTGTAAGAAGTTTTTTTAAAAATTGTTTCTTGCCAGCTTCCTTCACTCCTCTAAAATGAAAACATAAGGCAATGACTGTGTCTTGTTCAATGCTGCACCCTGCTGGACCTGCCGTAACAGAGGCTCCAAAATATTTGTTAAACGATTTTTGGTTTTGTTCTTTGGGGTTGTCAAAATAGAGTATCCTCATAGTTATCGAAAGAAATATTTAGTTCATTGATTCCATAAACACAGGTGCTATGTCAATTTGTGCTCGTCGTTCTCCTCAAAGCCTAGAAGAGTTCTCAGAGTTGAATAAATGGTTTCATTAGGTGCTGAATGAATGAACACAAGATGTCACTGAGGTTGAAAAGAGATGCAAAATGACAGTTGTAGTCTGGGTCAATTTGAGCAATTTGAAAAAGGATTTTGTTGTTGTTTTGCTAGATATATCTTTTTTTATGATTATCGTATATAATTGAAGGAGTTATCTTTTACCTAAAGCTCCATTTGGAAAATAGTTTCTTTCCACTTTGTTCTCTTATGAAGAGAGACGCAGCCTAGCCATGAGGTCGAAGGGCGGCCCGAGAGCCCCGCGTTCCATACCAGAGAGGGCAGCAGATGGCCCCGAGGGCAGGGCAGCAGGTAACCCGAGGGCAGGACAGACGATGCTCTCGGTACGGAGAGGCAATCGTGGGCTCCAGAGCCGCACATCAGCATTTCATGCGCCTCACCCCACTTTCCAGTACTCACCACCAGTGAGGTCGTGAACCCTGGTTGGTCCATGGCCTACAAACTTGGCCAAACCTCCAACTTGAAATGGAGCAAAGGAACACCGCGGGTCAAGCCATGGGTGCCGCCATCTTGGGGGCGGGGCTTGGGCGGACCTGTACTTCCGCGGCGCGTGACGTCAGATCACAACAAGTGCACGTGGGAGCCTCAGACACAGTGCAGGGAGGAGTGTGGGCGAGGAGGCGGAGCTTGAGGTGTGGTCACGCCTAGTCTCGCGCTCTGACGCCAACAGTGTCTCGAGGGAGCTTTGTGATTGGTCTAGAAAGAAGAATTCTCGCGAGTATTAGAACAGCGGCCGGCATTCCGGAGTTGGAACTGAGCCATAAGGGCCGGAGGAGGGGGCGGGGGTCC
>NW_006399882.1:7615573-7616342 GCF_000299155.1 Elephantulus edwardii | reverse complement strand
CAGGGGGCCAGAAGGGCCAGGGAGAGGATGCTGAGTTTCGGGAGAGCGCAAGGTTTGTGATTTGCTTTGAAATTTCTATAAAATAAAGTCTTTATGAGAAAATTATTAATTAAAGGTAATAGTCAAATTCCATGTTGTCGATCGAAACATACTCATGGCTGAGCTTGCCATGATTTTCTTTTCGTTTTATTAATTTTAATGAACATTAACAGAGATTTTGGATTTCCACTCATTCATTGTTGCACTTCCTTCTTTATCCCCCCGCCCCTCAGGTCGCTCCTCTCTTCGAAAAGCAAAAGATAAACTTCTTCATTGGTATACAATCCCCCGCCTCCCGCCCCAAATGCACTCCACTATGCAACCTTAATTCTGGATTCCTGTGACAACCATAATTCCCTATCATATATCGCTTTTAAACTCTTATCTCCTTCTTCTGTTTCAATGAGCTTGCCATGACATATCATCTGATAAGTCATCAGGTTGTTAATCGCCTGAGGAGATTGCCCATCTTTTCCCAAGGAGCACTTTGTGGGTTCTAACTGCCTGCCTTTAATTTGGCAGAGCAACTCCCTACAAACCAGACCAAGTTGCTTTAAATAAAATACTGTCGTCCACTTTTCACAGGCAATTATAACAGCTCATTGCTATGGACTCATAGCTGGCCGCCCAGCATGTTTTCAGAAGCTATAAATCTTACCAGAGGAGACTGCATATCTTTCTCCAAGGGTGCAGCTGATGGAGATAAACTGCCTGGGTTTGCTTTTTTTTT
>NW_006399882.1:7613919-7615470 GCF_000299155.1 Elephantulus edwardii | reverse complement strand
CCGCACCAAGTACATTCCACAAAACAGCTCACTATCCACTAGGCCACTAGAGCTCCCTGGCACTAACCAGCAGTTAAAATTATGTTGTTCATTTATTTATGTGCTCAGCTTGTTCTTTTTTTACCAGTATAGACACCTTAAAGCCAGTACTTACTACAAATGTATATACCATCTACCTTTACATTTATTTATAGCTGTTGTTGTGTGCCAGAGAGTTGGAAGTAACTCATAGCTGACCCTCGAGCAGTTATTCATAGGTGTTTAATCTCATGAGAGGAGATTGACCATCCTCCCACAGAGCAGCTGGTGATCTCAAACCCCGTGCCTTCAGGATTGAAGCGCTGCTTCTTCCCACTAGGCCACCAGAACTCCCACATTTCTTTATTATATATTTTTGTTGTTGTTGTTGTGTTATTTATTAAATAAATGTGTATTTTCATATTCTAAGTTCTAACCACATTTCTGATGGAGCCACTGGGTGGTGCCCAGCCTATCAACTTCAACTAAGTCTTAGCCCAGTTCTTGGTTCACAGGAATTACTCTCTAGGAGAGTGATGATGTCACTTCTCTAATGTTGATTGGCTACTGTGAGGTTCCCAGGTGGATCTTCTCTGCCACTGATAAAGTTCCTGGGTGATGTAAAGCATTAATGCACCCACTGTTAGACAAAAGTCCTGATTCATCTCAGAAGATAGGTCTCACACACGTGGAGCCACCATGTCAGAATCTACTCATTGGAAAGCAACTAATTACATCCCATTTGATCCTTAGTAAATAACCCAAGGAGATAGGCACCTTTACCATCCCTAGGTTGTTACTAAAATGTTGGTTTGTGTCTGGAGCAATGCTAATCCAATACAGTCAAATCAAATGAAAAGTAGTAGCTGTTGGTGGTGTATACTGTGACATCTAGTCGCTTGTGACGCATAACGACCCTATGCACAACAGTTCTGAACCCTGTCCTATGCTGAGCCCATTTCACCATCTTGGATACACCTACCTCCATTATCCTAGTTACTGTGTCAACCAATCTAATCCAGGATCTTCCTCTCCTGCACTGTCTCTCCACCCTTCCAAGCATGATGTCCTTTTCCAGGGCAACATGCCCAAAGTATGTGAGATGGAACTTCAAAATCATTGCCTCCAAGGAGCAAATTTGTTTCACCCTCTCCAGGACAGACCTGTTTGTTCTCTTGGCAGTCCATGGTATGTTTGATATTCTAATCCAGCACCACAATTCAAAGGCATCAGTTCCTCTTCTATCATCCCTAGTCATTGTCCAGTTCTGTGATGCATAGCAAATAATTGAGAAGACTATAGCCTGAATCAGGTGTATCTTAGTCTCCAGACTGGCATTGTTGAAAAGACTGAAAAAAATGTAATTCATTTATATATAAGCAAGAGAGAACCAGACTCTTAATCCCACCCTTCCCAAAGTGGGTAAGTGCAGGGTTTAAAGTATTCACATAAAGGCTAGCAGTCTACACACCCTGTTCCTAGAGGTAGTCTACAAAAAGTACAAAGACTAATATATATATATATATACAAATA
>NW_006399882.1:7605615-7613769 GCF_000299155.1 Elephantulus edwardii | reverse complement strand
GTATATATACTATAATATACAAAGCTGCTACTATACATTTTGTCTTGTGCCCTCAACAAGCATCAGATGCAGATAAATTCTGTTTCCCTTCAGGGCTGAGTAGATCTTGGTTGGTGAAGAATATTGGGTAGTACATGAACTGCCAAAAGAACAAACAAGTCTTTGTTGGTAAAAGTGCAATCAGAGTGCTCTTTAGAGGCAAGGATGGTGAAAATTCATCTTACTTCATTTCATCAACACTTTGGGCATGCTGTAAGGAGGAGGCCAGTCCTTGGAAAAGGATATCATGCTGGGAATTGTGGACGTCAGAGTGTCACTGGAAGACTTCAACAAGATGGATTGACACAATGCCTGTAACAATGCACTTGAGTGTATCAGAGATGGTGTGGATGGGGAAAGATAGGGCAAGGTCCAGATCTGTTGTTTACACGGTCACTACAAGTTATAGTGATGTCACCACCAACAGCAATAGGCCTCTGGCACTAGGGCTAGAGATACCATGCCCTTCCTTTCAGTTATTTCTAGTAATGAATCATCATAGTTAAGTTGTTGTTATTATGTGCCTTTGAGTGCTTGCGACTATAGCGACCCTATGTACCACATCCCTGAAACTTCCTCTATCCTGTGCCAATTTTATTGTCTCTGACACACCTACTCTCATTACCCCTATCACTGTATCAATCCATCTCATCAATGGTCTCCCTCTCTTTCTGACCCTCTATTCTTCCAAGCATGATGCCCCTCTCCAAGAACTGGTCCGTCCCTCCTTGCAACATGCCAAAAGTATGTCAGATGAAGCCTCAGAATTCTTGCCTCCAAGTAGCAGCCTGGCTTCACCCTCTCTAGGATGAACCTATTTGTTCTCCTAGCAGTCCGTGGTATATTTAACACTCTTCTCCATCACAACACCTTAATTCTCCCTCTATCATCCATAGTCATTGTCCAGCTCTCTGATGCATAGCAAGCAGTTGCGAAGACTATGGCCTAAATCAGGCACACCTTAATCTCCAGACTAATGTTATTGCTCTTCACTACTCTAGAGAGGTCCCTGACAGCAAACTTTCCCAATGCAATTCGTCTCTTGATTTCTTGGCTGTTGGCACCAAGCAAACTAAAGCTATTAACAATTCAATCTCTTCACCGTCTATCTTAATGTTGCAAATCAGCACAGTGGTGAGATTCTTGTTTTCTTGATCTGAGTTTCAATCCATATTGAAGGCTGCAGTCTTTGATCTTCTGCAGCAAGTGCTTTAGGTCCTCAGTTTCAGCAAGCAGGGTTGTGTCATCTGCATAACGCAGATTGTTGATGAGTCTTCCTCCAATCTAATCTAAAATTCCAGCTAACATGGCAAAGCCAGGATTTACAATTTACATGGAGCCCTCATCTTTCCTCAAAAAAATATTGTTGCAACAATATTCGTATCAAAGTCCCTGTCTAGCTTTTCTTAAACACATCTTCTATGTAGAGTCTTTATTTCTTTCTAGATCAAATGCTCTAAGAGTGATTAACAATACAACTTTAGAGTCAGACAGTGTTGCAGAATGTTGGGGAGGAAGGGAAGGCCTCTGGCCAGGATGGGTCGCCTGAGCTCCAGACAGGTGCAAGCCTCCCAATGGCCTTTAATACAGGGTAGAGAAAGCTCTCCTGTGTTTGGCTGTACCGGCTTGAGAAAGCTAGCCACCTGGGAAATTGGCTGCCATGTCTGATGAACTGGGAGTGATCTGCACGAGGCTGAGGTTCTCCTGACCAATCCACATGTCCCACGTCTGCAAGCCCATCCTATCCTGTCTTTCTGTGTATATAAGTGCAGTGCTTATCCTAATAAAGTTCAGGTGGATTGACTCTCTGATCCTCTCCCCAAGTGGTGTCTCCGTTATGCTTACTCCCATCAGGTTGTCGCTGTTAAGTTGCTGGTGGACTGACAGTGACAAGATAGGATTAAATTCTGATCTGTTGTCTATTAGCTTTGTAACTAAACTTCTCTAAGATTGCAGTCCCTAAGTGCAATGGCTAAGTGCATGGGGGCTAACTAAAGTCAGCAGTTTAGATCCACCAGAGGCTGCTTGGGTGAAAGACCTGACACACTGCTCCCATAAAACCTAGTGGAGTGTGAAGCCCAGTGGAGTGGGGAAGCTCTACTCAGTCAGGTGAGGTTACTGTGTAGGAGTCAACTCAACAGAACACAACAGCTACAACAAAGTGGAGAGTGTGTGTAGATCGAATGAGCTAATGTATCCAAGTTCTTAGCCCAGCTCCTGGTTCACAGGAATTACTCTCTAAAGACGTGGCTGTGGCACTTCTCTAATTGTTTTTGTTGTTGTTGCCCTGTGCTTCTGAGTCAGGACCAATTCTTGTTGACCCTAAGGTGGCTTTTCAGAGACAGTAAGTCATATGGATGGAGATTGTCAGTCTTTGTCTCATGGAGATGCTGGTGGATTTGAACTACTTTGTTGGCTAAGCAACTCTTTATTGATTTCTGCACTATTCTATTAGTTATATAAGACATTCCTGTTTTATAGGATCACTGTGTATGGAAATTGACTCTACAGCAATGAGCCTGTTCGTTTTTCTTACTATTGTTGTTAGTTGTTACTAAGTCAATACTGATTCTTGTAAACCATGTATATCAGAGCTGAATCATCCTCCACAGGGTTTTCAAGGCTGTAAACTTTCAGAAACGGGAAGTGTACGGTGTCACCTGACCTGCCTGCTAAGTCATCTCTGGGTGCAGTCAAACCACCAGCCACTCAGCTAGTCATGGTGTTGCATCTCTTCAAGTCAGCACCAATTCTTAGCTGACCCTCCAGCAGGTTTCCAGAGGTGTGAATTACATGAGAGGATATTGATCATTTTTCTCCTGAAAAGCACTTAGTTGATTCGAACTGCCTGCTTTTGGGATGGCAAAACAACTCCTTACCACTGTATTAGTAGAGCTGCCTTTTAGCTAGTGGTCAAGTGTTTAAGTGCATTGGGGAAATCTGCTGTCAGGGACCTCTCCACAGCAATGATATCAGTCTGGAGACTAAGGTGTACCTAATCCAGGCCAAGGTCTTTGCAATTACTTACTATGCATCAGAGAGCTAGACAATGACTAGTGATGACAGAAGAAGAATTAATGTCTTTGAGTTGTGGTGCTGGATGAGACTATTGAACATACCATGGATTGTCAGGAGAACAAACAGGAGAGGGTGAAACTGACATCATTCCTCTTCAGCACTAGAGAGGTCCCTGATAACAAACTTTCCCAGGCAACTTGTCTTTTGATTTTCTGAATGCTAATGTTAAGAGTGTTGATGGTGGAACCAAGCAAGATGAAATTGTTAACAATCTCAATCTCTTCTCCATTTATTATGATGCTGCCAGTTGCCGGGCCCAGTGGTGGGAATCTTTGTTTTCTTGATGTGACTTCAATCCATATTGAAGAATACAATCTTTCACCTTCTTCAGCAAATGCTTCAGATCCTCTTTGTTTTCAATAAGCAAGTTTGTGTCATCTGTATAACACAGATTGTTGATGGGTCTTCCTCCAATTCTGATTG
Organism: Elephantulus edwardii; assembly: GCF_000299155.1. Classification (NCBI taxonomy): domain Eukaryota; kingdom Metazoa; phylum Chordata; class Mammalia; order Macroscelidea; family Macroscelididae; genus Elephantulus; species Elephantulus edwardii. Next base: position 7,610,229 of record NW_006399882.1, on the reverse strand, counting down.
CCACATTCCTCCTCATACAGTCTCCTGAATGATCTGTCCCTCATGCTGCTGTAGTAGTTGTTCTGTACCATCGAGTCACTTGTGACTCATAGTGACCCTGTGTACAATAGCCCTGAAATCTGCTCTATCCTGTGCCAACTTTACTGTATCTGACACACACTGAATAAATCCATCTCATAAGTGGTCTTCCTCTCTTTCTCTATCCCTCCACCCTTTCAAGCATGATGTCCCTTTCCAAGGACTGGTCCCTCCTTGCAACATGCTCCAAGTATTTCCGACAAAGCCTCAGAATCTGATTGAAAAGATATTAAGAAAGGACACGCCCCAGAGGCATTTGTTTCTTGATTTTGAACCTTACGGGTTTCTTTGCTCTGTTCTGACATCTGCTTCTTGGTCTAAGTATAGGATTCACATGAATACAATTAGGTGTTCTGGGATTCCCATTCTTCTCAATGTTAGTCACTATTGTGATCTACACAGTCAAATGTCTTTGCATAGTCAATAAAATACAAATAGACATTCTTGTGGTACTCTTTGCTGTCAGCCATGATCCATCTGACATTGGAAGTCATGTCTCTAGAGCCACAGCCTCTTCTAAACTCAGTTCGTATTTCTGGAAGTTTTTTTTCAGTGTACTTTTCCAGTCCTTTTGGAATAATCTTCAGCATGATTTTGCTGGTGTGTAATCAGTGATATTGTTTTATAATTCTCACACTCCATTGGATTATCTTTTTAGGGAATGGAAATAAATATAGATCTCTTCCAGTCAGTTGGCCAGGTAGCTTTCCTCCAGCTGCATTTGTTTGTTGAACTATTTCAATTTATATTTTATCAATTCCTGTGGATGGATGGATGTGTGTGTGTGTGTGTGTGTGTGTGTGTGTGTGTGTGTGTGTAGAGAGAGAGAGAGAGAGAGAAAGAGAGAGAGAGAGATGGATGGATGGATAGATAGATAGATACCTATTACTTCCTAACAAACTAGTCATAAATGTATCAGCTTAAACAACAAGCATTTATTGTCTAACAATTTTTGTAAGCTCAACATCTGGATGTGACTTAGCTGGGTGTTTCTCACTCAGTGTGTCAGGAGATTGAGGATATGCTGTCAGCCAGGGCTGTGGTCTCATCTAAGGGCATCGGTGGGGGAAGAGCGACTCCCAGGCTCTCTCACATGGTTTTTTGGCTGGATTCAACTCTTCACAGGGGATTCTGCTGACCATGAGCCTCCCTCCATTCCTGCCACGTGGGACACTATATTCAGCAGCTCACAACATGGCACCTGCCTTCCTTCAGAGCAAACAGAGAGTAGGTGAGAGGATCTAAGAGGGAAGCCATAATCTTTTGTAATCTAAACTCAGAGGCCACATCTCATTACATTTGCCATATTCTATTCATTGGAGATGAGCCTGCGGTTCCAGTCCACACTCAAGTGGAGAGGATTACACACAGATGACTACAAGCTTGTGGGGATCATTGGGAGCAATAGATGATTTATCAATACATATAAAAAGGTCCAGATGATAACTAGTTGTGTCTAGATGAATTACAAATGATTTCTCTATTTTCGTCTGCATTGCTAACATTTCTAAACCTTTTGTTACTTACAAGTGGAAATAAACCTGGCTTTACAAAGAGTAAGTAAATTGTTTTCCATAATCGAGTTTTGTTCAATCTTTAACCCAAATGATGATTTCCTGGCTGGGCTTCTCGGATGTATAAAAGTAAGCAGAGTACAAAGCTTCACAGGTCAGTTTCACATTCTCTGACAAAGAGCCACACTCTGTCGCTCTGTTAGATGGGGAAATAATTCTAAAACTTTGTGCATTTGCTGCCCATCAGGCCAGCAAGCCTGCCACACTAAAGGGTGACACAGAAGTGCCATTGCTGTAATTGGTCCCCTTTGTTGAAGTGGCAATGGATAAATGCAGGTCACCTGTGACGTATACTTGACAAAGATTAGGACAACATATGAGTGGTCTTAGCCACTAACCATTGTTACATACAAAGGTGGACAACTAAAGCTAATTTTTCCCTTTGCTATATAAGAAATTAGGGGAAAAGAAATGAAGGATTATGACTTAAGTGAAAATGTCCATCTCACTAGCCACAGGGCCAATTGGCCCATGGTAGATTGAGAAGAGATTAAGATTGTTAACAATTGCGGAGCTTGCTTGGCTCCACAATCAACAAGATGAATTGCACTTGGAAAATCTGCTGTCAAAGACCTCTCCAGAGTACTGAAAAGCAACGATGTCAGCCTAGTTCAGGCCATGGTCTTATCAGTCATCTGTTATGCATCAGAGAGCTGGACAATGACTAAAGGTGACAAAGGAAGAATTGATTCCTTTGAGTTGTGTGCTGAAGAAGAATCTTGAACATACCATGGACCACCAAGAAACCAAATAGTTTGTCTTGGAGAGGTTAAGACCAAGTTTCTCCTTAGAGGCGAGGATTTTGAAGCTCCATCTCACATACTTTGGGGATATGGCCAGGAGGGATTAGTCCTTGGAGAAGGACATCATGCTTGCAAGGCTGGGGGAACAGCTCAGGAGAAGACCCCAGATGAGATGGATTGATACAGTAACTGGGGCAGTGAGAGTAGGTATGTTGGAGTCTGTAAGACTGGCTCATGACAGGGCAGGCTTCAGAGCTGTGAGTCACAGGTGACTCAACAGCACATAATGACAACAACATGGCTAGATCCAAGTAAGAACTTTCTTTATTCTCCAAATTGGTAACTTTCTCCACTAACTGTGAAGCACCTATTGTGTGTCAAAACAGCTTTTTCTCTTACTTCCCCACTTCATTTATATTATGGTTCCATTGTTGTTGTGGTCTCCTAGTCTAGGATGCCTGTCCTTATCCTGCCCTTGTCTTATTTACCCTTTGTGCCCAAACAATGACCTAGTTAATCCTTTAGAGATCTTTTTTCCTCTCTTCTCCTTTTCCTCTGCAAAACACCTTGATTTAAGCTTTTAAAAAGCATAACTTAATTGCTGAAATATTCATTAAGTCTTTTATTTCCATAACCTCATTTCAGTTCATCTAGATTTGCCTGTTTCTATTTCTAATGCAGACCAATTAAGGCCCTTTATAGACAATGGACATTATATACTTTCTTGCATAATTCAAACTGCCATTCTACGTATTAGATATTGTAATTGCGACTAGATTCCTGATTTCCGAAAGCAAAACACTAGAACCTAAAAGGAAGATCTTGTACTATTTCTTGATAGTCCCAATTTTCATATCTTTTAGTCATTTTATCCTCCCTCTCACCAGGGAAGAAGAGAAAAAAGAAAAGAGAGACAACAAGAACAAAGAAAGGCGAAAGGGCAGGGGGAGAAAAATAAGATCATGTCATTGGTCAATGCTTAAAGATGCTTTTTCTTCACAAGAGGTAAAACATATTTCATTGCAAAGACAGACTGTTTCTCAGGTTCACAAAAAGTCCAATGAAGAATATTCTTTATTCCAGGAATTATCAACTATTTCCTCTTTTCCTTCAAGGCTATTTTGAGTCATAAGTCAGAGTTGCTGGAGTGGGGAAAGAAAGAGAGACAGGCAGATAGGCAGACATGAAATAAGAGCTCTATTACACATCACAGGACCTCAGAGAGTTCACCACTACAGGAAGAACAGATATTACTGTGAATTCCTATTCACCAGCCCACTCCCGCTCATGGCTTTGTGCCTCTCTAAGGCTCACTTGGCCTTTGTTTACCTTCCTCATAGCAAACCTTTCCAATAAGCTCTGTAACACTTTGTGGGCTTTTTATTACCTCTGTTACCAAGCAGCAATTTTCCATTCAAAAGGGCACAACCTTTATTCTTCTAAGCTACCATAGTATGTTCTAAATTAACAGGTTCTGCTGAATGCTACAGGAAGAGCATTAATCTTCTAAATTTGTCCCCAGGTGAATTAACTTAGTGTTCAAAGCATCATTTGTAAAAGATGAGTGAGTACCTTTGTTTTATCCTGTCTCAGGTTCAATGCTTCAGAGAGAATGGTTACTTACTATTCTTTCAAATGATTGATTACAAGAGGTCATGTTCCATCGTATGGGGGTAATAGGCAAGTCAGGTACACTTCCACATCCTCAGTTAATTTTTAGTTTGGTTTTCCTTGCAGGTTATGTTTCTCAACAGACATTTTTAATTTCCCCTTTAACCTGAATGATTGCCCCTGATTACTGCTTCAACTCATATCCCACCAGTCACCTTTCTTTGATAATGGAGCTTTAGCAACACTGAGCTCAGATGAACCAAGGTCAGTCATACCACCAATCTTAGGGATTTTGCACATGCCCAGTCCTCGCTCCTGCATTTCTCCTCACTCACCCTGCACTGAAGGCTCAGCTTAATGTGACTTCCTAACCTGAAACCCATCAGATTTTTCCCCAAAGTGTCACAAGCCCCCAATTTCTAGAACTTACCCTCAATTTGCAATTCAACTTTCGTTTAACATCTGCTTTCACTACTAGGTTATAAAATCCAGGAACACAAGCCATGTTCATTACAAGTGAGCTCAGCAGTTGACACAGATGTTTGTTGAAATAAAGAGTCAAGAGAAGGAGGGGGAGAGAAGGAAGGAAGGAAGGAAGGAAGGAAGGA
>NW_006399882.1:7594372-7605515 GCF_000299155.1 Elephantulus edwardii | reverse complement strand
AAGGAAGGAAGGAAGGAAGGAAGGAAGGAAGGAAGGAAGGAAGGAAGGAAGGAAGGAAGGAAGGAATTGAAGGGGAATATATGGCATAATGCTGTTACAACTCACTGGGAAAGGGCCACTGGGCATCTTGAATGTCTTTGGTTGCTCTTAGGAGCCATTAAGTTGACTCCAACTCATATTGACTCTCTGTACAGAATGAAATGTTGCCCAAACATGTACTTTCCTTACAACCTCCTCTATACTTAAGACCATTAATAGTTATCCATGGTGCCAATCCTTCTTGCTGGGGTTCTTTCTCTTTGTTGCTGACTTTGCATTTTTTCAGGCACGATGTCTTTATCCAGGAACTGGGGGTGCATGTTAATAACATGCCCTAAGTATATGAGACAAAGTCACACCATCCTTGCTTATAAGAAACAACCAAGCTGTACCAACACTAAAATTCAAAGGCATCCATTCTTCTTTGGCCTCTCTTGTTCACCGACCTATGACACAGTGTGTAAGGAGTTGGCCTGGCAACCCAAAGGCCAGGCCTCTGGTTGTTCAAATTCTCAAGTTGTCCCTTGGGAGAAAGATGAGTAATCTCCTCACTTGCTGTTTACAGCCTCGGAAACCCGCTGCAGCATGAGCTCTGAGTCACTTCTGACTCAGCAGCCATGACTGTTTGCTCACTCCAATCAAATCAAACTGGCTCCTGTTGAGTCTATTTCCAACCCAGAGTGATCCTATTAGACAAAATAGAACTGTGCCATAAGGTTTCTAAGGTTCTGAATCGACAGGAGCAGAGTGAGTGCCTCATCTTTGTCCCAATCAATGAGTCAATGGTGGATTAAAATTATTGACCTTCCAGTTATCAGTTCATCTTAACCATATATCGACAACACCAACTGGGCTTTTTTATAACCTGTACTAGATGGGTTGTCATTCTGTTGACATTCTCAGGGTATCTTCTTAGCCAAAAAACTAGCTCTTCTATATTCTTGGTAGTTGGAAAGCAAAAGCTTGTAGCTGAAATATGTATCCTTGGCAAGAGATCATGTGGAAAACCGTACATCAATGCTTTCCCTAAGCTGCCTGACCTGTAGCCTTTCCCAGGGTTTACTGCTGTTGACCTGCCATGATTTCTGCTCAAGAAGAAAACAAGTCCGCCCAGAGGCACAGCTAAGTCCAGCCAGGGCAATCGGAAAGCAGTTCCACTGTGATACAGCCGGTGATGGGCTGGCCCTTTCGCAGGAGCAGGGAACCATCTCTGTCTTTATTAAGTTACTGTGATGATCAACGAGACAACAGGTGCCACAGGATGAGAATGAGATGATCTGCAAACTTAGATTTGCATTTCAAGAAATCTCTTAAAGGAATGATTAAAAATTTCTAAAACATAAAAAAAAAAAATTTCTAAAACATGACACTACAGCTTTGACTATTCCCTTAGAACAATAATTTTTCTGAAGTGTTTAAACTGTAAGTTCTTTTCTCCTGCAATATGTAGGCTACCATTGGTAAGTGCTCCAGGATTACTGTGCTCACACAAGCATTTATAGAATCCATTGGAGAGCCACCTCTGTCTTGTTGATAAACTGAGCAATTGGTCAAGAACCACAGTGGATGATACAGTATGTTGTCTTTCTTTTTTACCTCCATCTCTCTTGAACTCCTAAAGTAACCCTCAAAGTTTAGATTAGAAGGAAATTGGGATAGAGTTTATGATCAAGAAGAAAAATTAAGTTTCTGGAATATATGCTGTGTGCTCATCATCTTCCTCAAATGTCCTTCAATTAACATTGAGACAGCTTTGTAATGGGGAACAAGCCAAACGCGGTTGTAATTATACATATGTTATATGAAAATGTACAGCATTTGTCAACTGTAATGGATTGGAATTTAGAAATGCATTTCATCGTTTTCTAGACTGAGGGAAGACAAGGAATTTTAAACCTATTTCTTTATTCTTTAAGGTAATTATTTATCTCTAAGCCACAGTAATACTTCTCTCCATCCATCCATCCATCCATCCACTTATCTATCTATCTATCTATCTATCTATCTCAATCTCATTTGAGGAGAAATACATGTGCACAGTGTGTGAACTTAGTCCAATGTGTGTACCATCTCAGTAAATAAACATGAAAACTTTTTGGCTGCACATCACTAACTTCATTAAATTAGGGAAACATTTAAATGCCAAAAATATTGCATTTTATCATTTCTGATAAAACTAAGTAAAGAAAAATAACTAATGAAAAGCTTAGAAATGTTTCTTTTGCTACCAAAATCAACATACTTGGCCAAATAGGAAAAAACAGTAAGATATTTTTTCCTAAAATTTCCATTAAAGAGCCCTCATAATTTACCTGGAAAATACCTTGCTACCTATCAGTTCTTTTTTCTTTCAGACAACTGTGTAAAATATTAGCTGATAGCTAAGAAAAAAAACCGGTATCATCCATTCATGGCAAACATGTTCGCACAGAGTAGGCACTGCTGTTCTATCTCTGAAAAGCATCACACTTCTTTTCTGAAAAGGACTGTCAACAGCGAATAGCAATCAGTCAGAGTAAGTACAAAAAAATAATTCCTTTAACTAACCTTTACTGGATTCATACAGCAGAAAAAGTGCTTGAGAAACAGTACTTTTTGTTACATACGTGCTATGAACAATCCAGATTCTGTCTTTGCTTTTCCTGAGGTTTTAGCATTTTAATTGGTAGTTTTGAAAATAGAGAACTCTGAAAATACAAAAGAATGGCACTCCAGAAGTGATAATATGGGTGCTTTGGCCTGTAAGTGACTTCAAATAACTGTTCTTATTTTCATGTAAAGTTCCTTCTCTATTCTCGCATTGCATCATTGGATCAATTGTCTTATTATTAGTAAAAATGCCAAAATGAAGGGAGGAGGTAAGCAGACTGTATAGAGCATTCCCTTTCTCTCCATCCTTCTTGCCAACATGCCTTCTTCTTGTTGTGTGCCATCAAATGGGTTCCATTTCATAGCTGTATGCCTAAACCAGAAATAAAACCAAAACCAAAGCCTTCAACGGTGTGGAATTTATTTCAACTCATAGCGACCCTGTAGGACAGATTAAAACTACCCTAGAGGGTTTCTAAGACTGTAAAAATTTACAGAGACTGTGTCATCTTTCTCCTGCTGAGCAGCTGGTGAATCTGAACTGATGATGGTGGTTTATAGCTCATCACTTGGGCCCTGTGGCACCGTGCATGAAGCTCATACCTTCTCTGTGTTAAGTTGAGGCTAAGGATTGTTGTTGTTTTTGTTCTTATTGATTGTCATCGAGTTGAGCACAACTCATAGCAACCCTATGAACAAAAGGCCTGAAGCCTCCCTACAACTATGGTTGTTTCTCCAAGTTCATAGAGTTTCCAGAGGCATATGGTTTAGGAAGTGGATGTCACTCCTGCTTCCAAACCTGTCTTAAACTGGGAGCTCTACTAAACACTGTCCATAATGGGCAGCAGTTATGGCATTTGAGACCCTCAATGGCACAAGGTTCAACATCACAGGAAACTCAGATTACCTCAGTACAGAAAATTGGCAGAGGAGTGCTGTTCAATTTAGAAGGATGTTCCTCCATAATAACACTAGACCCTCGGGCCCAACCAAATTTTAAATAAAAGGGCCCTCCGTGTGTGTGTGTGTGTGTGTGTGTGTGTGTGTGTGTGTGTGTGTTTAAACAATGAGTCGTCTACGACTCGACAGCACCTAACAACAATAACAACGACCACATAGAGAGAGCTACATTGGCCTAGTGGACAGAAAGTTATGCTACCAAGCTGAAGGTGGGTGATTTTAATCTGCAGCCCTCAGACCTGGTTCAAATTGTTTTTTCTGTCAATTATTCTTCTAAGTGGTATAGCACTGGTTTGTACATTGCTGTACAGAGGTAACTCGTGGTTGCTGTGATGCTGAACAGTGTGACACTGACATGCCAAATATGATAATGGTTACCCATGGTGGACAGTGTTTGCTGGAGATTCTCAATTAAAACAAGCCTGAAAGCAGGAGTGGCATCCACTTCCATAATAGCTTGCCTCTGGAAACTCTATGAACAGTGCTCAGCCTTTCATTCATAGGGTCACTATGAGTCATCTCTGACTTGATGGCACCTAATAACAACAACAACAATATATGAACAAAAGGCCTGAAGCCTTTCTATAACTATCGTCATTTCTCCAAGTTCATAGAGTTTCCTCTATGTCTGGAGAGACATGTGGTTTAGGAAGTGGATGCCACTCCTGCTTCCAAACCTGAATCAGTCTGGAAGCTTCACCAAACGCTGCCCATGATAGGTAGCCATTATGATATTTGACATACCTATGACACAGTTGTTCCATTATGGCATTTGAGACCCCCAATGGCACGAGGTTCAGCATCACAGCAAATTACCTCAGCACAGCAAATTGACAAAAATGTTCCTCCAGTATATAGTAACAAAGGATTAAAACATAATTCCTCAGGCACAACATTTAAATACAAGGGCCCTCTTGGAGGTCTTGTTGACTTTAAATAAGAGGCTTAAATTAAGTGAAACATTACATACCATCCCTCAACCAAAACAAGAGAGTCCAACTTATAGAGTCCAGCCACTTCACCCAGTCTAGAAAAGGGAGACAAGGACTTAGCGTTATATGTTGTTGATGTTGTTAAGTGCCATCTAGTAGCAATCCTATATACAAAAGACCTTAACCCTGTTCTATAGCTATAGTGCTTTCTCTAAGTTCATAGAGTTTCCACAGGCAAGTTTAGGAAGTGGGTGCCACTCCTGCTTCCAAGCCTGTCTTAATCTGTGAGTTCTATCAAACACTGTCAACCATGTTTAACCATTATGGCATTTGACGCACCAATGGCACACCATTCAGTATCACAGCAATACCAAGTTACCTCAGTACAACGAAATAACAGGACAGTGCTGTACCACATCAGAGAATATTCATTTCAAACATAATTAAAACCAGGCCCGAGGGCTGCAGACCCAAGGATCCAAATGAATTTTCAAAAACCCCAAGTCCACACACCAGGCTCTCACTGGCTCCAACAAGAGGCTTCCAGACCACACTCACTACCAACCAATCAGTGCAGAATGAATAATTTTCTCTCACTACCTTTGTGATGGTCACAGTATAACAAGGGGCATGAAATCATAAACAGGTAAACTCAAAGATGCTGTGGAATAGGAGAACCTGAGCTCCTTGTGTCTACTGAAGATGTAACACTAGCAAGCAATCAGTCTACTGCATGACTCTAAGAGTAAATATCCTGTGAGTTACATGAATTACTTTCATGGTTTAGGAAGTAGATGTTGTTGTTGTTGTTATGTGCCGTCGAGTCGTTTGCGACTCATAGCTACCCTATGTACAACAGCCCTAAACCCTGCTCTATCCTGTGCCAATCGCACTGCCTCTGACACACCCATCCCGATTACCCCAGTCACTGAATCAATCCATCTCATAGAGGGTCTTCCCCTCTTGCGCCGTCCCTCCACCCTCCCAAGCATGATGTCCCTCTCCAAGGACCTGTCCCTCCTTGCAACATGCCCAAAGTATGTCAGATAAAGCCCCAGAATCCTTGCCTCCAAGGAGTTGCTTGGTTTAATCTCCAGGACTAATCTATTTGTTTTCTTGGCAGTCCATGGTACATTCAATACTCTCTTCTCCAGCACCATAGCTCAAAGGCATCAATTCTCCTTCTGTCCTCCCTAGTCATTGTCCAACTTTCTGATGCATAACAAGTGAGTGCAAAGACCATGGCCTGTATCAGGCACACCTTAGTCTCCAGAGAGACCGTTGCTCCTGAGTACTTTAGAGAGGTCCCTAACAGCTGACTTTCCCATCGCAATACGCTTTTTGATTTCCTGACTGCTGGTGCCAAGAGTGTTGACTGTGGAGCCGAGCAAACTGAAGCTGTGAACAATCTCAATCTCTTTGCCATCCATCCTGATGCTACCAATTGGTCCAGTGGTGAGAATCTTTGTCTTTTTTATAATGGAAACTGCTGGGTGCTAATTTGGGTTGGACATGATCAATTCCCTGCTTTTAAATGTATTTAAAATGAAAAAAAGTAAAACTAGCATCCGTTTAGTTGCATTGCACAATTTGAAGGAAGTTCGAACAATAAATTTTGGGAGCTGGATTAAGCTGCACACTACTTTTACTAGAACATTGGATGTCTCCACCTTGGTCTACCCATGTGCAGCTGGGAAAGACGTGTAGCTGCTCCATTCCTCCTTAGAACAAGGGCATAGAAACTTTAACTTGCTTTCTTTTCTTTTTAACACATGGCATCAAGAAAGACCAATCCTTAAAAGACATCATGTTTGGCAGAGTAGAACCAAGGAAAATGAGAGAGAGACTGTCAGTGAGATGAATTGACCCAGTTAACTACAGCAATGGACTTTCTGTGGCAGTTACTGTGTGAACTTAGCAGAAATGTGTCTATGATCTGCTCTGAGTCTTTTCTTTTTTTTATTCTGTGTTTTCTCCTTCTAGACTTAGCAGTGCAAGATCACACTCAGCCTTGATCCATGGAGGTCCTCAGATATGAAAGGATTCATTTTTATTTGCTGAATGATGGCTCACTGATGGAAACTATATCAGTTACTAGAAACTGCTCAGTGACACCTTCTCCAAGTAGTGCCCAGGGCACATGCCATTCCTACATCTTAGACAGGCTTCCTGTCTATATTTCCAGCCTTTCAGCTAATAGTTGAGGGCTTAATTGTTCGTACCACACAGGAACTCCTAGGCCTACTCTATGCATGAGAAAACGAAGAATATTTAAAGGTTCTTTAGCTGAGACTTAAACTATGTTCTACTGAGTCTAAGTCAAAAGCTCTTTATCAGTTGCCTTGTAATGAGCTGTAATTAACACCTTAAATCAAACTAAGGGTTTGTTTTTGACAGTTACAATAGCTTCTTTGCATTTCTCCAGTGTTTTCCGTGTTCCTGTGATGGAAAACGGAGCATGGTGGTCAGCTGAAACTATGACTGTGAGATTATGGCTCTTTCCAGTGATCTTTTATTTCTATATTATCTATTTTTTTAAATTTGTCATCCAATTTATATATGCTTTTGTCAAGATCAGAAATGCCTATTTCTAAAGCATCTTTTTTTGGGGGGGGTATTGTTCCTTTCTTTATTATATATTTCTTTTGTGTGTGTGATTTTAACGAAAGTTTACAGAAAGGTTGGATTTTCTTTATTTTATTTTATTTTTTATTATTTTTTGTGAATGTACCATCAAATCGGATCTGACAGGTACAGGAGGAGATTGTCCCTCCTTCTCCAGCAGAGCATCTAGTGGATTCCAACCACGCACCTCTGGGATTGCAGTGCAGCTTCTTGCCACTAGGCCACCAGAGCTCCCCTGAAAGGTTGGATTTTCACTCATTTATTATTATACATTTTCCTCTCTCTGGCACCCTTTCCTTGCCCCCAGTTCACTTTGCAATGCACCTCTTGTTCCAGATTGTTGTCAGGCACATAATGCCTAATCATATATTCCTTTCAGATATTTCTTCCTCTCATCTGTTGCAATGCAATGTTGATTATCTATAGTATCTTGACTATATCAAAAGCATATTAACTATGAGCATAATTTTTTACAGCTTAACTATTTGCACTTTTATTTTTTTGCTATCTAAAAAGCTTGTTTTTGTTCCTATGTGCCATCAAGTACTCCAGCTCACAGCGACCCTATGTACAGCAGCTCTGAACCCTGCTCTATCTTGAGCCATTTTCATTTTCTCTGACACATCTACCCCCATTACCCCAGTCATTGAATCAATCCATTTCATTGAGGGTCTTCCTCTCTTGTGCTCTCCCTCCACCCTTCCAAGCATAATGTCCCTCTTTTGTTCTCTTTTTAAAATGGGATTTTTAAAAATCGCATTTCTTAAGCCTGCTGAGGTATGTGATTACATGGGTGAAATTAGAACTCTGTTAGGAAGGAGTTTAAATTTCTTACTGTTTAACAAAAGTGCCTCAGTTAATATTTATGATGAAGCAAGCTTGGAATACCTGAGTGTCTGTATTGAAGTAAACATAGGTAATTATTTTGTTTTCTTTCACCTATTTCTAGTGCTTTATATAGCAGTTATCCTTTGTTTCTGCTTATGTGTTCTCATTTTGTGTGGAATGCCATCTGGCTTTGCTTCCTTATGTTTGACACTGTAGTGCTCCCTGCTTGGTTTGTTCAGGAACATGATACCTATGGCCGTGGAACCTGTACTGTTCATGCTGATCTTAATGCTGGCACTTACAGAGCTCTTATTGCTACGAGCTGCATCTCTGGTGATTCACATCCCCCAAAGGCAGAGGGGGGTGGGGGCAAGGAGAAAGATTAGCACAGAATCTCCACTATATTATTTACAGCCTCAGAAACCCAATGGAGGGTCAGCTATGAATCAGTTCCGAAAGACACCAATGATTTTACTTGGGGCTTCTTTTGCTTTTTTCCAAACTGGTACTTAAAACCTGTCTAGATACAATGTGGCAAGGTCAAGTTCTTATATGTACTACTTACATATGGTATTTATAATGAAGGATTAGAAACCGCTATCTTGCTTAGCAAATTTAAAGCAGGTTCTGTTTTATGAAAAGACTAATCCCTTTTGTTTTAAGTCAGGATCATTCCTTCTCATGTTTCCCTAGTATCTTGACATTTGTTTTTCTTACTGGACAGACTTTCCTCTGGTAAGGGAGGAAGAAAAGTAAGGTCAAGGAAATATGATTACAACAATGAACAATTAGTTTTCTTTCTTCCAACTGGATCATTGTCTGATCTAATGAAGAGCAAGGGTATTGCCTACAAAGCAGAAGTATTTCATAGAACACAAAGCAATCTTGTTTCATTAGTGATCATGTCAGACTAAGCTGGCAGTGGCCAACACTCTCAAGGTTCTCTGTGGGCATAAACATATTTCACCTCGTTCCTTAACCAATTGCCGTAACCAGTTCAGTGGTCTTTTCTAGTAAGTACATTCTCAAGGGAAAGTTTATTCAGGATAAACTCGCCAAGGTACATGCTATCTCTAAAAGTAACTTCTATTCTTTAACAGAAGATTACACAAGGGAGCTCTGGTGGCCTAGTAGTAAAGAGCTTCACTGGCAACCTGAAGGCATATGGTTTGAATCCACCTGCTTCTATGGGAGGAGTATGAAGTAGTCTCCTGTGCCTCTGAAAATCCTCTGGCGGGTCATTTATGAGTACTAAACAACAACAATACACATAACTCTCTAGCACTGAAGAGCCAATTTGTAATGTCTAAAAATAGCACCTGAAATTCTAAGTATGCATTTTCCCCCTTAAGGAAGACCAAGAAAATGGACATTACTTTTGCTCCTATAAGGCATGACTAAAGGGAGCTCTGGTGGCCTAGTCATAAGGATCTGTGCTGCCAACCTGAAGGTACATGGTACGAATCCACCAACTGTTCTGTGGTATAAAGATGGTCAGTCTCCTCCTGTACAATCTACTGTCTTTGAAAACCTACCGGAGGGTCAGCTATCAGTCATTTCTTACTCAAAGGTACATAACAATAAGCATCACTAGTAGGTACAGAATACTTATTTATAGGAGCTGATTGTAGAAAAAAACACCACTTGTAATCATTGTAAGAGTAGCATCCACTTCCTAAACAACATGCCTCTGGAAACTCTATGAACTTTGATAAATATTGATAGCTCTAGAAAGGCTACAGGCCTTATGTTCATAGGGTTGCTATGAGTCATGCTCAACTCAACGGCAATCAACAACAATAATATAATCATTGTAGTCTTTAAAAAAATACTAGTAGTCTCTGACTTAAGATGGAATTCTGTTCTGACAACTTCATCATAAATTCACACTAGTGTAAGTTGAATGCCTCTCTTTCCTTTCTTTGTGTTTTTATTATTATTGCCTTTTATTATAAGTATCTATAAATTTGCTTTATGTTTATCTTTGAGATTGGCATGAGAATGATAATATCAGCAAATTACATGCTGCAACTGTGTGTAGTACATACTATTATGAACCATAAGATGTGGAAAAAATGAGATGGTTTTAAGTGAAATTCCTTATAACTCACATATATCACAGGTCAGGGACTACCGCTAAAAGGGATGCTTCAAGGAGCTACTGCAGCACCCATGACAGTTGGCTACATGCTGGGAGGCAGGAGCTGCAAACGAGCCTTGTCTATGTCCTATGGCCTTGCGGCCTGGACGGTGCTACCAGCTGATCCGTTCTGTCCAATACCTACCAGGGGAAAGGTGATGAACACCATGTGTAGTGGGTGGGCTGAGCATGAATAGTGATGTCCTTGGCCAGCTGTGTTCATCTTAAAGGATCCTAGACCAATCACTTTCTTTTTACTCACCTTTGAGACAATTAACTGCAGCAATAAATGAGAAAAGGGACTTGATAAATTCTTATTGTTGAGTCAAGTACAACTCAGGGTCAGCCATATGATACAGATTAAAACTATCCCATAGGATTGTCCTGGGTGTTGCTTTAGCAGCCCTTCTGGGTGAGTTTGAACCACCAAACATTAAGAGATGAACACAAAATGTTTGCACCACCCATGGACCTTGTTGTCAAGTCACTTGCGACTCATAGTGATCTTATGTATAATAGCCCTGAAACCTCCTCTATCCTGTGCCAACCTTATTGTCTCTGATACATCAACCCTCATTACCCCAGTCACTGAATTCATCCATATCATCAAAGGTCGTCCTCTCCTGTGTTGTCCCTCCACTGTCCCAAGCATGACGTCCCTCTCCAGGGACTAGTCTCTCCTTGCAACATGCCAAAAAATATGTCAGATGATGTCGCAGAATAGTTGCCTCCAAGGAGCAGCTTTGTTTCACCCTCTCCAGGACAAACCTGTTTGTTCTTCTGGCAGACCATGGTGTATTCAATACTCTTCTCCAGCACCACAGCTTAAAGGCTTCAATTTTCCTTCTGTCATTGCTGGTCATTGTCCAGCTTTTTATGTCCAGTAATTTTTTTAATTATTAAATTTATTAATTTTAATGAACATTTACAGAGATTTTGGGTTTTCATTCATTCATTGTTGCACTATTGTCTCTACCCTCCTCCCCAGTTCGTTCTTCTTTTATCCCCCCCTTGAAAGTCTGTTTTAATT
>NW_006399882.1:7571382-7592449 GCF_000299155.1 Elephantulus edwardii | reverse complement strand
CTTAGGTTGTTTCCAACTCCTTGCTATTGTGAACAAAGCTGCAATAAACATGGGTGTGCATATATCTGCTTGGATGTCAGTTATGGTCTCTTCGGGGTATATTCCCAGTAGTGGAACTGCTGGGTTAAATGGTATCTCTATTTGCAACTTTTTGTGAAAGCGCCATACTGCTTTCCACAGGGGTTGCACCATTTTACACTTCCACCAACATTGAATAAGGGTTCCAGTTTCTCCACAACCTCACCAGCATTTATTGCTTGCTTTATGTCCAGTAATTATAAAGACTATGGCCTGGATCAGGCACATCTTAGTCTCCAGACTGATGTCATTGATCTTCAGCACTCTGGAGAGGTTCCTGACAGCTGACTTTCCCAATGAAATTAATCTTTTAATTTCCTGGCTGCTGGTACCAAGAGTGTTGATTGTGGAGCCAAGTAAACGGAAGCTATCAACAGTCTCAATCTCTTCATCATCAATCATGATGCTGCCAGTCAGCCCAGTGGTGAAAATCTTTGTTTTCTTGATGTTGAACTTCAATCCATATTGAATGCTGCAGACCTTGACTTTCTGCAGCAAGTGTTTCAGGTCCTCCTCAGTTTAAGCAAGCAGGGCTGTGTCATCTACATAATGCAGATTGTTGATGAGTCTTCCTCCAATCCTGATGCCACATTCCTCCTCATTCAGCCCAGCCTCCTGGATGATCTGTTCTGCATAAAAATTGAAAAGGTATGGAGATAAGACACATCCCTGGCACCACTGTATTCACAATTACTTGCTAGGCATCAGAAAGCTGGACAATGACTAGGGATAATGTAAGGAGAATTAATGACTTTGAGCTGGTGCTGGAGAAGAATATAAAATATACCATGGACTGCCAGTAGAACAAACAGGTTGATCTTGGAAAGAGTGAAACTAGGCTGCTCCTTGAAGGCAAGGATTCTGAGGCTTCATCTCACATACTTTTGGCATGTGGCAAGGAGGGACCAGTCCCTGGAGAGAGATGTCATGCTTGGGAGTGTGGAGGGACAATGCAAGAGAGGAAGACCTTTGATGAGATGTATTGATTCAGTGACTGGGATAATGAGGGTAGGTGTGTCAGAGACAATAAGGTTGGCAGACGATAGAGCAGATTTCAGGGCTATTGTACATAGGATCATTATGAGTTACAAGTGACTTGATGACATAATCTATATGATCTGCTCTGCACATAGATTGAAAAGGTATGGGGATAGGACACATCTATGGTGTACACAGTTCCAAATTTTGAACCATATATTATCTTCTTGCTCAATTCTGACAACTGTCTTTTGGTCCAAGTGTACACTTCACATAAGCACAGAGTTAGCCACAGGGTATTGTGATCCACATAATCAAATGCCTGTGCATAGTTAATGAAACACAGATAGATATTCCTCTTGTATTCTCTGCTTTCAGCCATCTAACATTACCTGTATTCTTAGCACCACAGCATATTCTAAACCCAGCCTGCACCTCTCTAGCAGTTCTCTGTAGATGTTCTACTCCAGTTGTTTTTGGATAATTTTCAGCAGAATCTTGCTTGCATGTGATATTAATGATATTATTAGATAATTTCTGCACTCTTTCAGGTCACCTTTCTTTGTGAATATAGATCTCTTCCAGTCAGTCAGGTGGTTGTCCTCCAGATTTCTTGGCACAACTTGGTGAGTGCGTCCAGGACAGCATCTGTTTGTTAAAATATGTCAGTTGATATGCTGTCAATTCCTGGGCCTTGTTTTTTGCCAATTCCTTCAGAGCAGCTTGAACTTCTTCCTTCATCATCACAGGCTCTTGCTCATACATTGTTTCTTTAAATTCTTCTGTGTCAATTTCTTTTGGTACAGTGACTCTCTATACTTCTTCCATCTTCTTTTAATGTTTCCTGGATCATTTAATATTCTGTCCAAAGCATCCTTAAGAATTGCTATTCAAGGCTTGAAATTCTTCTTCAATTTCTTCAGCCTAAAAAATGCTGAGTTCAGCTCTTTTGATTTTCTGACTCCAGCTCTTTGCACATTTCATTGTAATATTTTGCTTTGTCTTCCTTGCTGCCCTTTGAAATCTTCTGTTCAGCTCCTTAATTTCTTGATGTCCATATTGTTGTTGTTATGTGTCATTATGTCACCTGTGATTCATAGCAATCCAATGCACAATAGCTCTGAACCTTGCACTATCCTGGGCCAGTCTCACTACCTCTGACAAACACACCCCCATTACTCCAATTCCTGTGTCAATCTACCTCAACAAAGCAAACAAAAACCAGTGCTGTCAGGTCAATTCTAACTCATAGTAACCCTCCTCCAGGTATCCAAAATTATCAATTTTTATGGAAGGACAATGTCTATCTTCTTTTCCAAAGAGCAGTTGGTAGATTCCTGCAACTGCTGACATTTCATTCAGCAGCACAGCATGAAACACACTATACCACCAGAAGCCCTTATTTATATAATAATACAAATATACATTAAACATGGTGATATATTTATCAGTAGATGAAAAATTTGTGAACAGAGGCTCAAAGGATCCTATTCCTATTTTTCCTCTAAAAGTTCCCAGATTTGGTAATTCATTGCTTGCAAATGATTTCAGGTGAAACTTCATAGACTATCACTACAATAATTTTAACAATTTTTTTACATTTGAAAACAAGTGATTCAGTGTTAACAAGCAGCTTCTAAATAATTCCCAAAGTTTATTACAAATATTTAGATAAAACTAGACTGTGTACAAAAAGAGATGCTCTATCTCAATTTGGTGATGAAAAAGTCAGTCTCAGGAGAAGATGAGGTCAAGCCCATCGTGAAGTTCTTCTCAAGATCAAGATCAACTTCAAGATGATTCCATTCCTCTTAGAGATATGCTGAGGGCCAGAGTCAGTACCAGCATGATAATCAAGTTTAGGGTGATCCTCAAAGTAACAGTCAGGAAAAGGACCAAGATTAAAATAAATGTGAAGGTCAATGTGAAGATAGGGCCTCTCTCTCGGGCCCTCGTTTCCAAGATGACAAAGAAAAGGAGAAATAATGGTCATTTCCAAAAGGGCCATGGCTATGTGCAGCCTATTTGCTGCATGAACTGTGCCCACTAAGTGCCCAAAGAAAAGGAAATTAAGAAATTCATAATATAAAATATAGTAGAGGCAGCTTCCATGAGGGACATTTCATAAGCAAGTGTCCTCAGCGCATGTGTACATCCAAAGCTCTGTGTGAAACTGCACTATTGTTTGTATTGTATTGTATGTTTTGCCACTCACAGCAAGGTGGTGAGCAACCATCTGGTGAAGCCCGGAAGGACAGAATACTACTACCCAGATTTAGACCTGCAGGTGCTGGCCCATGACCACCACCAAGTGTCAGACCCAGACCAAAGTCAAGGGAGAGAATGAAGGATTCAAAGAATACCACATGTCAACAAGGGGAGTGAAACGCCTTGCCCACCTGGCTAAAGCACAATGGAATGTCCCTCCTTTCCCTTCCTAAAGACCTTTACTATATAAACCTGCCCCAACCCACCTTAGCGCGTGGTTTCCCTCTAGTCTTTCTCTCTCTCTCCAGACCAACAAATCTTACCCAGGAGCCCCCTTAATAAAGCTGCTTTAAGCTTTCTCTTTTTCTCTCTGGTCCCTTCCTTGGTCTGTTCCTCTGGTCACCTTACATCTGGTGCAAAGACTTACCATCTGGTGCCAAAACCTAGGAGAGGAGTTGAGGTGTGTTGCACCCTTGCTCTCTTTTGAGGTGAAAGTGGCACCCCTCACTCTCTCTCTTGAACCTGCTAGCTTGCACAATGTCAGGATATTGAATGGTAATGTAGCATGCCGTTTCTCTCCTCTTCTCTCATTTTGTGTGCATGTCTCCTGACTCAGGGCTTTGAATGCTTGTGAAGAGGCTTCATGGCTGATGCTACTCTGAAGTTATGGAGTTTGATTGGGTCCCCACCCGTGGTTCCATAGTGTTGTCATATGGCTTAGTGGCGATTTGGGGAAATCCTCTAGGGACCCCAACTGGGCCTGGGCTTGATATGGGCATTACTATTGTTAAGACACACTTTTACCCTGTGAGTGGCATGGCTGGAGGGACGCCTGCATGGACTGAGGGGACAGACCCTCTGTTGTCTATTTCCATCCATTCTGTGTTTGTATCCAGCCATCAGCAGTGTACACTTTGCCCGAACTCCTCATTTTTCCTGTCCACTGTTACCTCTACTCTGGAAGAGTCCTTGCTGGGAATTATCTGGCTCCTCCTCCCATCAAGAACTTGTTGCCCCTATTATTCTTCTGACTTCTGCCTTCTCCCTTCATTCTTCCTCTCCACTCTGAGACTCCTTTTCTGACTTCTCTTTCTCCCTCAGAAAGGCTCATTCACTCTTAAAATTTCCCAGGCTTTGTTCAGAACAGTACCCAGGTATTTTGCCCCTAGGAATTTTGGACTTCCTTGGGATTGAGTTCAGAACTCCTGTCTGCATATACCCCAAAATTGGAGATCTGCATCAGGAGCCCATCCAAGCACCAGGCGCTTCTTCCAAGCTATTGATCACAATAAGTAACACCCATGCCATCTTTAGCCTTTCTCAGAATCTGAGACTTCCAGCTTTCAGAGGATGCTCTGAAATCTTGGCTACTCTCACCCACAGACCTGGAAACTATCGGTAGCCAAATGTCTAGGCCCCCAAGGGACAGTCCCTTGGGCTGCTTCCTCTTGAATCTTTCAAACCTGGGCCTAGCTGAAGACTAATCTTTTACTGTAACCAAGCATTGCTGCAATACCAGATAGATAACAAGGCAAATTCTCGATGACCTGAAAATCTAACTTTTGATTTCAATAGCCTTCAAGATCTTGACAATTTTTGCCAACAGACTCAGAGATGGACAGAAACCCCATCTAAGCTTTCTTTTACTTTTGCTTCCATCCCTCTCTCTGTAAAGCTGCCAACCCGTCCAGGTTCTATTAGCCCAAACCTCTTCACCAATTAAGTCTCCCGATACCAAATTGTGCCTTTCTCTTACTTCTTCCCAGGACTCATCCTCATCCACTCCAGAATATCTCTGATTTCTCAAGTACCTCCTACACTCCTTTTTTATTTCCACCACTGCCATATGCAAAATCCCCTTCCCCTTTCTTCCTCTGGCCTCTCCCAGACACAACCTGAAACTGCAGCCAAAATTTTTAACTAAACTCCCAGTTAAAAGAGAAAAACAAATCTTCTGAAACTAAAACATCACCTTTTCCAACTCTAACCCACAGATAAAACATCATCTCTCTCCTTTTCTGAACCACCAGTAAATAATCCCACATACCATCCTCCCCTCGCCTCCAGACCAAACATTACAGATAACAGGATCAAACTCCTCTGCCTCTCTCCTTCCTCTTTCCAACCTACCCCTTCCCCATTCCAATACATTACCCTCTATCAAAACTCAGCCAACAAATTCCTATAAAATATAAAATCTATCCAACAACATCCTTCTTTCTCTTTCTTTTAATAAAACAAGTGTAAGAATTTTCTTTTCTTTCCTTTTTTCCTTAAAGCATTTTCTACTCACTTTAAATTTTTCTGCCAGAGTTCAGAACTGAAAAATTTTTCAAATTTATTTCTTCCTTTTTGTTTTAAGTTTAATATAGCATTAGTTTAAAGCTCATACATTCTGTATATTTTAAGTTATCAACTAAAAAAAAGTAAACTAAAAAAATAGCTGCTGGAAATTATATACAAAATTGTCTCATTAAAATAGATGTTTCTGGTAGAAAGAATTTACTTTTTTCTGGACACTAGTATGAGTAATTCTGATTTGAGATTTTTAGCAACCTTCTTTCTCTCTGCCAACTTACTATTGCAGACATTAAAAAATACATACACACACACACACACACACACACACACACACACACACACAACCCCTGTACAATTACCTACCTCCCCAACAAGGACCACTGTCCTAACTACTCATTTTATTATTCAGTCAGCCCCAATATAAAAAAGAAACTAAAAAAGGCTGAGGATGGCCCCCCAAACACCCTTTTGAGACCTGGTAAACATGGCCTTTAAGGTTTTTAATGGCTGAGAGGAACAGGCAGAGGCTGATAGGGAGACTCACACCCATTGGAAAGTGAATCTGCAGGCCCAAGCCCTGAAAGCTTCCTTGTGGCTGACAATGGTAAAGGATCAGAAAACACCTCCTTGTTCAATTAGCTAATTATCTCCTGATTCATGCTTCAGGTGTGGCAAAGAGGGTCATTGAGCTAACTGCTGCTCTAACACTGCCCTCTGACACGATCTTGCCCTATCTATGGGACATCAGGCCATTGGAAGGCCTACTGCCCTTTGTCGCCTAGCCGTGGTAGGGTAGTCCCTCCACCAAACCAAAATCCCCATCCCAGCCTACCTCTTAGGCCTGGTCACTGAAGATTGAATAGGCCCAGATACAATGACTCACATCACCCTTGCCAAGCCCAAGGTAAGCATTCATGTAGTAGGCAAGCCAGTTTTCTTTCCAATTGACACAGGGGCTAACTTTTAAGTGCTTCTTTCCTTCTTGGGTCATGTTTTCCCTTCACAGGTTTCATTAATGTGGATTGATGGTTTCCCTTCTAAGCCTTTTATCACTCAACCCCTCCTCATTACCTTTGACAAACGAGTATTCACCCATTCATTTCTAATTATCCTTACATGCACAGCTCCATTGCTAGGTAGAGACCTCCTATCTAAAACTTGGAGCTGTTTCACTGAAAGTCAAGCGAACCTAGTCCACTTGACCAGCCTTTAGTTCTAGACCTCTTAGTGCTCTTCCTTCTGAGCCCCTTTCTACACTACCTCCATCACTAGATGTTGTCAACCCCATTGTATGGGATCTTTCCACTCCATCTGTAGACTTTCACCACCACCTGTTCTTGTTCCCTAAAAGACCCCTCCTCTTTTCCTGATAGACCCCAATTCCCTATCTCTGCACAACACTGTAGAGGTTTAAAACCCATCATTACTTGCCTGCTTTCCAATAAGCTTCTTATCCCCACAAAACCTGATCCTACCAGTTAAAACACCTAAACTTCATCTACTCCTCCTTGAAAACCCTGATAGTTCTCTCTCTAATCACCATCCCTCAACCTACCCACTCTACTTCCAGTAAACACCTCAACTTATTATGACCATAGCTGCCATGAAGTCCTTGAAGATATGGGCTCTTTACTTCCCTCCCTATCTGACCAACTTAACCCTAATACAGACCATTCTCAGTTTGTTGACAGCAGCTCTTGTACGATCTCTGAAGGTTACTGTTAGGCTGCCGACACTGTAGTTTCCATAAACAGAGTGAGGAAAAGCAACATCTAAGCAACACCTCATTCATCATCCTTTCTAAGCCCTTTTGAACTGATATACAACTAACTGTTTCTGCTGAACGATAACCTACCCACTGAACCCCCTCTTTTAGCATCATGCCTTCCTTATCTCTCTCTCCTTAGACAATTACTCTGGGAACACACAGACTGCTTCACACCCAGATCCTCGCCTGAAATTCTAGACCAGACAGCTGGAGTTGCCCCAGGAGAGGCCATCCTCATCAAATGGCATGAACCCAAACCTCTTCAACCACAGTAAGACAGACTTTACACAGTCATACTAACAATCCCTACAGAGGTTAAGGTCATAGGTAACCCCCGATTAGCACCACCTTTCTCAGGTCAAACATGATCCTCTCACTGAATAGACCTCCTACACCTCTCAAATGGTGGGTTCTACTACTCTTCACCTCACTCAGATCCCAAGCCCTATGTATCTCTTCATATTGTTACTACCTGCTTTTTAAGTTCTTATTTCACAAGATAAAAGAGATGACCAACTTAACTGTGAGCCAGCTGCTACTACTACATCCATTTTCTCCCCTGGCAACTGATCCTGGACCAACCCAATCCAGCTTCTGAACCCCAGATCTTCGCCTCTGTTCAGCAGGAAGTAGCTAGAATAAAGATACATCACCCCTTTTCTCACTAAAGAGGCTGGGATGTCAGGTCCAGACCAAAGTCAAGGGGGATAATGAAGGATTCAAAGAATACCACATGTCAACAAAGGGAGTGAACAGTCTCACCCACTTGGCTAACCCACAGTGGAATATCCTTCTCTTCTCTCCCTGAAGACCCTTGCTATAAAAACCTGCCCTAACCCATCCTTATGGAGTAGTTTTCCCCTGGTCTGTCTCTCTCTCAAGACCAAGGAATCCCACCAGGGATCCCCCCTTAAGAAAACTGTTTTAAGCTTTCTCTCTTTCTTTTTGGTCTCATACTTGAGTCCTTGGCCTTATGTTCAGTGCAAAGACCTAATGCAAAGCCCATGTAAGGATTTGATTCCTTAAAAGCTGAAGAAAAATCTCATCTGAAAAGAAAATGGAAATTATACTTTTAAGAAAAAAGCAAAGATAGAGTTAAGGGAAGGATTAGGATAAAAATATGTCGTAGTGAACGTCAGGGTCCGTATGAAAGTCAGGGTGAAAGAAAATTCAAGTTCAGAATTAAGGACAAGATCAGACTAAAGCTCCTGGTAAGGGTGACAGTGAAAGATAGACTTAGGGTTAGAGTAAGCATCAAGGGAGACTCAAGGCCAAGTTAAGGGTAAAATGAAGAGTTAGGGACATGGTGCTGATGAGACTCTGGGTCAGAGTAAAATTGAAGGTATAAGTGAGAGGGTGTCAAGTTTGTGGTAAAAAAGGGTTAGGATAAAAGTGAACTTTAGAATTTAATGAGTTTAAAAATCAAGTACAAGGTCAGGATGAGTGTGGAGATAAAGTTCTAAGTTAGGATCAAAATTATGATAATGATAAGAGTTATCATTATGTTATGGGTCAGAGTCTTATTCAGGGGAAGTTCAGAGTCTATAAAATTCCCAGTCAAGCTCAGAATGTGGGTAAATATCCAGGGCAAATCAAAATAAAATCAAGATAAAGTGAATGTTAAAAGCGGGTGTGGCAGGGGGCGGAGGTGGGCAGGGAGAAAAGTGCAACAATGAATGACTGGAAACCCTAAGTCTCTATAAACTTTCATTAAAATTAGTAAATACATTTTTTAAAGTGTGTGTGGCTAGACATAAGGGTCAGAATCCTGGCTCAGGTCAAGGGCATTGTTAGGGTTAGAGACAGTGTCCATAGGTAGGCTCAGAGCTAAGGTGATGGTCAAGTTAAAGTTAAGGTTCAGAGAAATAGGTAGTATGTCAGAATCAGATGTAAAGGTCAAGATTCACTTAAAAGTTATGATCATGGTCATGTTGAGGGTGAACGTGTCAATTTCAGAGTGAATGTGAACTAAAAAGGTGAGTGTAACAGTAAAATTCATTATCTTAGACTGAGCTCTCTAGAGAAGCAAAACCAATTAGCCTGGTTGTGTAGTCCATAATGTACATGGCTGGTAGCTGAAAGGTTAGGAGTTTAAATACACCAACTGTTCATGGTTGAAAGATGGGAAGTCTCCTCCCATGGAAATTTACAGTCTTAGAAGACTGACTGAGGGTTACCATGAAGTTGGAATTGACTCATAACTGACCTACTGTTGGGTTTCCAAGGTTATAAATCATACAAAAGGAGATTGCGCATCTTTCTGCCATTAGTAGCTGGTGGATTCAAGTAACTCTGTTTGGACGACATTACCAGAGCTACACACACACACACAAACACACACACACACACACACATTATTCGGGTAGGAGTCATGGATAAGAATCTGGTTCATGTTTGGGTGTATGTCAGAGTCAAAGTCAGTCCTAGAGTTCAGTTCAGCATGATGGTTAAGAGTTTGGTTTAGGGATATGGTGAGGATTAGGGTCAAGTCAGTTATTCTTCCAGGCTCAAGGCCAGTTTGATCATGAAATTCAGGTTAGAGACAGAATAGGTGAGAGTAAAGGATAATTAAAGTCAGGGTAAGAGAACGACAGTGCTGGTCTGATGATAAGGATAAAGGTTAAGGTCAGAGTCAGTGTCCTTTAGAGTCAAGGTCAAAGAGTCAGGTGAAAGTTAAGGCCAATGTAATGGTCTAGCTAAGTGTCAGGGTTAGGTTCAGGGTCAGGATAGGATCAAGTTAACTTTCCAAATAAGAAACAGGTTGAAGATCAGGGTCAGCATCAGTCTCGAATAAAATGTCTATTCCAGGGTTAATGTCACAGTATCGGTTAAGGTCAGCAAAGTGCCAAACTGATGGTGAATGTGATGTGAGGGTAAGGGTCAGAGTCAGGTTAAAAAATACAGGTGTATGGATGTATATGGATAAGGGTCAGGGTCACAGTCAGTTCAATGTGTGGTCAGGGTCATGATCAGTGTCATGGTCACAGTCAGCGTTAGTGACAAGATCAGGGTTGTACTACAAGTTTCATAGTAAGGATCAGGTGGAGTGTCACAGTTAATGTCAGGGTGAAATTAATTGTGCTCAGAGGAAACCTATGCATAGACCAAGAAACAGTTGTCTGAACAAAATAAGGGGACACTGCATGGTTTAAAACCAGGAAAAGTGAGCATCAGAGCTGTATTCTTTCTCCATACCTATTCAATTTGTATGCTGAATAAATAATTCAAGAAGCTTGACTATAAGGAGAAAATATGTGGCATCAGGATTAGAGAGGGTCATCAATAATTTGCATTATGCAGTAGACACAACTGGCAGAAAGTAAAGAAGACTTTGAATATATACTGCAGCTAATAAAAAACCACAGCCTTCAATATGGAGTACATCTAAGTATCAAGAAAACAAAAATCCTCATCACTGGTTGTTGTTGTTATATGCCATTGAGTTGCTTTGACTCATAGCGACCCTATGTACGACAGCCCTAAGCCCTGCTCTATCCTGTGCCAAACTCACCGTCTCGGACATACCTACCTCGATTATCCCAGTCACTGAATCAATCTACCTCATAGAGGGTCTTCCTCTCTTGCACTGTCCCTCCACCATCCCAAGGATTTGTGCCTCCTTGCAACATGTCCAAAATATGTCAGACGAAGCTTCAGAAGTCTTGCTTCCAAGAAACAGTGTAGTTTAACCCAGTCTAGGATGAACCGGTTAGTTTTCTTAGCAGTCCACGATATATTCAATACTTTGCTCCAACACCACATCTTAAAAAGGGTCAGTTCTCTTTCGGTCATCCCTAGTCATTGTGCAGCTGTCTGATGCTTAGTGAGTGATTGCGAAGACCATGACCTATATCAGGCACACCTTAGTCTCCAGAATGACATCATTGCTCTTCAGTACTTTGGAGAGGTTTTTTTTTCTATTATTTTTTTCCTATAATTATATTTTATTAATTTTCATAAACATTTACAGAGATTTTGGGTTTCCATTCATTCATTGTTGCACTATTCTCTCTACCCTCCTCCCAGTTTGTTCTTGTCCAAATGCCACAGTGCTTGTCAAAGCCAGTTCTGATTAATCTCCTTTGTCAGTGTGTCCTTTGCCATTCCCTATCACTCCTCCCTGAGAGAGACTTCACCCTGAGTCATAAGGAAAAGGGGATGGCGTATTCTCTTAGCTACTTCCTGCTGAAAAGGGACGCTGTGGGTTTCAGGGTGAAGATCTTCTCTCACTACTCTAAAGGGCCCCTTTGGCAGTAGGAAACACATAGATTTTGTGGAGATTGATTTTGGAATTTAGATGCACTCTTATTGATTGTGCTTGGCCGTACATGTTCATATCATTGAAGATGTATCATGGGGGTGTTGCAACCTAGAAGACACAAATTTGACTAACAAGTTATAAGTACTTGAGTCCAAAAATTATGGAAAAGTAAAAGAAAAGATTCTTTCATTGTTTTACTAACCCTCCCCCAGGTCCCCTCCACCATGTAGCCCTCGCTCTAGTCTCCTGTGATGACAGAAATACCTAGTTATATATCTCTTTTAAACAGTTTTCTCCCTCCTCTGTTTCAGTGCAGTATACATTATTGAACCCATCTTACTCAGTCTCTCCCCAACCCCAAGGACAGTCCCATTCTACAACAGTGGCATCATGTAATATTTGTCCTTTTGTGACTGGGATATTTCACTCAGCATAATGTTCTCCAGAGTCAACCATTTTGAATAATATTGCATGAGTTCCATGCAGCATAGTATTCCATTGTGCGAATATACCACAGCTTCTCTAGCCATTCGTTTGTTGATGGGCACTTAGGTTGTTTCCAACTCCTTGCTATTGTGAACAAAGCTGCAATAAACATGGGTGTGCATATATCTGCATGGATGTCAGCTATGGTCTCTTCAGGGTATATTCCCAGTAGTGGAATTGCTGGGTCAAATGGTATCTCTATTTGCAACTTTTTGAGAAAGCGTTTGGAGAGGTTTTTAACAGCAAACTTTCCCATTGCAATATGTCTTTTAATTTCCTGGCAGCTGGTGCCAAGAGTGTTGATTGTGAAGCCAAGCAAACTAAAGCTGTCTCTTTACCATCTATCATGATGCTGCCAATTGGTCCAGTGGTGAGAATCTTTGTTTTCTTGATATTGAGCCTCAATCTATATTGAAAGTTGCAGTCCTTCACCCTCTGCAGCAAGGGCTTCAGGTCCTTCTCAGTTTCAGCAAGCAGGGTTGTGTCATCTACATAACACAGGTTGTTGATGAATCTTCCTCCAATCCTGATGCCACATTTCTCCTCCTACAGCCCAGCTGCCCAGATAATCTGTTCTGCATATAGATTGAAAAAGTATGGAGAGAGGACACATTCCTGGCATACACCCTTCCTAATTTTGAACCATGCAGTATTTCCTTGTTCTGTTCTAATGACTACCTCCTGGTTCAACTATAGGTTTCACATTAGTACAATCAAGCGTTCTGGGATTCCCATTCTTTTCAGAGTTAGACACAGTTTGTTGTGATCCACACAGTCAAACACCCTTGCATAATCAATGAAACACATATAGACATACTTCTGGTACTCCCTGCTTTCAGCCAAGATCCACCTAACATTAGCTGCAATATCCCTAGTACCATGTTCTCTTCTAAACCCAGCCTGCACTTCTGGCAGTTCTCTGTTAAAGTGCTGTTCCTGTCATTTTTTTATAATCTTCAGCATAATCTTGCTTGCATATGATACTAATGATACTGTTTGATAATTTCCACACTCTGTTGGATCACCTTTCTTTGGAGTGGAAACAAATACAGATCTCTTCCAGTCAATTGGCCAGGTGGTTGTCTTCCAGATTTCTTGACATAACTTGGTGAGTACGTCCAGAGCAGCATCTGTTAGTTGAAATATGTCAATTGGTATACCATCAATTCCTGTGGCCTTGTTTTTTGCCAATTCTTTCAAAGCAGCTTGAACTTCTTCCTTCATCACCATAGGTTCTTGTCCATATATTATTTAATTAAATTCTTCTGTGTCTGCCAATTCCTTTTGGTACAATGACTCTGTATACTCTTTCCATCTTCTTTTAATACTTCTTGGATCACTTAATATTGTTCCCAAAGCATTCTTATGTACTACAACGCGAGGTTTGAATTTGTTCTTCAGTTCCTTGAGCTTAAGAAATGCTGAGCGAGTTCGGCCCTTTTGATTTTCTGACTAGCTCCTTGCACATTTCATTGTAATACTTTACTTTGTCACCCCTGGATCAACTGGTAATATAATGATAAAATGATAAAGGTAGAAAAGATGGAAGTTGTCAAGTATCTCTTTTTCTTTTTTTTTAATTATACTAGTTTCTTTACAAAATTCAAATACATCGTTTTCCAGAAGATTCTTTCAATTTCTTTTTTCAAACTTTAAAACATTCATTTTCACTCAATAATTCATTTATATTATGTTTCATTCATGTGCATTGTGTTTTATACAATTTTTTACATTCTATTTCATACAGTCCTCCATAATACATTTTATATAATTAATTGCTGTTGACTTTCACCTATTATATTACCCCATCTCTTCAAGTCCCTCCTACCCACCAGAGGAGACTCTGATATCCTAGTGATTTCTGCTCTTCCCTTTTTTCCACCTCCTCCCTCCTTTCCCTTTCCTTGTCTGGACATTTATACACATCTTACTAGTTATCATTCTATTTTTTACTCTAATGGTCTTATGCAGTATTTGTCCTGATGAGACTGAGTTAGTTCACTCAGCATAATGCTATCTAGACTCTCTCATATTACATAGTCTTTTACAAAATAGTTAGTCCTCAGTGTACATAGTATTCCATCATGTGAATGTATCATGATTTCTTAATCCCTTCATTTACTGATGTATATTTGTGCTGTTTCCATATTCTTGCTATTGTGAGTAATGATCCTGTGAACATAGGTGTACATATCTCTGTTCACGTCTCAGTTCAAAGTCACTGACAATTAGAGAGATGCAAATCAAAATAACAATGAGATACCATCTCACCTCAGTAACATGAGCAAAGTTTAACAGGACAGCAAGCCATAAATGTTGGAGAGGATGTGGAGAGATTAGAATTCTTGTGCACTGCTTATGGGATTGTGAAATGGTACAACCACTCTATAAGGCAGTTTGGCATTTCTTCAAAAAGCTGATCATAGGAGTCCTATATGACTCTATTGTTCTAGCTATTGTTCTGCTAGTGGTATACCCCAATTATTTCATTTTACTAGGATCAAAAGTCTACATCTATGGTTGCAGCCATTAAGAAATCAAAAGACGTATTACATAAGGAAATCTGTCATCAAGGACCTTTCCAGTGTCAACAATCAGTTTAGAGACTGAAAGGATTCCTGATCCAAGCGATGACGTTTTTAACTGCTTCTTATGTATATGAAAGTTGGACAATAAGAAACAGCAGATAAAATTGAAACTCCTGAATTGTGGTGTTCATGAAGAATACTGAATATCTCACAGAAGGCCAAAAGAACAAACAAATCTATCTTGGAGGAAGTGCAACCAGGATGTTCTTGGCGAGGATGGTGAAACTTGGTCTCATAGTTTGGATGTATTGTCAGGAGGGTCTGGCTAGTCCTTGGGAAAAGACATCATGAAAGGTGAAAAGTTAGAAATAGAGGAAGATCCTCAAGACAGTTTGACACAGTGACTGTAACAATGGACTTGAGTAGGACAGATGTCATGATGATGGTGTAGGATAGGGCAAAGTTTTGATGTGTGGTTTATAGGGTTGCTGTAAGTCACAGTCGACTTGATAGCACCTAGCAACAACAATAACAACATTTGCACATATATGGTTTGGTTGCAATGAATATAAGTTTCTCAGGGGGTTCCCCACAAAACACCAACCCCTTTCCTATAAAACTCTCTCCATTTAGGCAAGCGGTAGATATATTGAGAAATAAAAAATAATCCACAAAACTCTATTAGTACAGGCAAGCTCAATCTGTGTCAATCTCTTCAAAAGTTCTCCTCATTGTTTCTTGGAGTACCTTGAGAGAAATATAAAAACTGCAAAACACATTCAATTCAAATGTACATTTTTTATTAAAAAAGTAGAATGAAAGAAAGATACAAACCCAACAATTTATAAGCTATAATTTTAATTAATGTTTTAATTAAAATATTAATATCTCAATAAAATATGCAAATGCATTTGGATGACAATACATGTGAGTTCTCAAATATTTTCATGAACAGAAGAGAAATACACCTTAAAAATGACACGGACAGTTATTAACTTTCTGTCCACTAGGTGGCACTTATGTATAGATAAAAGGGAGAAGAGAAATTAAGGCGGTAATTAGTGTAGAAAATTGATTATACTGTGCCAAAGAACTGCAAATTTTCTACTTTACTTTTTAGATGCTTTTTAAATGCCTGTAATTCAATCTCATGAATTTAATGTGATGCATATTTTTTTGTATAATATAGTGATAATTTAATTAAAGTTAAAATTTGGAAACAGGAGTGGCATCCACTCCCTAAACAGGCCTCCGGAAACTCTATAAACTTTGATAAATGTTGAAAGGCTTCAGGCCTTTTGTTCATAGAGTCGCTATGTATTAGTTGTGCTCTAGTCAACAGCAATCAACAACATGTTGTTGTTATGTGTCGTCGAGTCGCCTGCAACTCATAGCTACCCTATGTACAACAGCCCTAAACTCCACTCTGTCCTGTGCCAATCGCACTGTTTCTGACACTCCCATCCCAATTATCCCAGTGACCGAATCAATCCACCTCATAGAGGGCCTTCCTCTCCTGCGCTGTCCCTCCACCCTCCCAAGCATGATGTCCCTCTCCAAGGACCGGTCTCTCCTCACAACATGTCCAAAGTAAGTTAGACTAGACGGAGCCTCAGAATCCTTGCCTCCAAGGAGCCACCCGGTTTAACCCTTTCCAGGACAAATCTGTTTGTTTCCTAGCAGTCCATGGTATTCTCAATACTCTTCTCCAGCACCACAGCTCAAAGTAATCAATTCTCCTTCCATAGTTAAAATAAAGGGTAGGTACTTTGGGCATGTTGTCAGGAGGGACCAATACCTAGAGAAGGACATCATGCTTGGAAGGGTGGAGGGACAGCGCAGGAGAGAAAGACCTTGGATGAGATGGACTGACACAGTGACTGGGATATATAGAGGCAGGTCTGTTGAGACAGTAAGATTGGTTAATAGGGTTTAGAGTTACTGTGCAAAGGGAGTCATAGGTTTCTTGATGATAAATAGCAATATAGTTTAAAATGTTACATTTTATTTATTTATGAGTTTTTAAATAAAAGTAGACATAATAAACAATATATTTGTTATGTACTATCAAGTCACACTGACTCATAGCTGATCCTCCAGTAGGTTTTCAGAGGCTGTAAATCACACAGGAGGAGATTGCTCATCTTCCTCCTTCAGTAGCAGCTGGTAGATTTGAACTGTGTGCTTTTGTGTTGGCAGCGCAACTCCTTTCCACTAAGCCATGTTGTTGTGTACTGTTGAGTTGGAAACAACTCATAGCTGACCCTGTGGTGGGTTCTCAGAGGCAGTTACTCACAGGGGAGGAGATTGCCCATGCCACAGCTTCTTGCCACTAGGCCACTGAAATCCCTAAGACAAAAAGGGAGAGAGATAAAATGAAACATCAGAGGAAGAAAAATGCAGCCCCTGAAATGTGGAACTAATCCAGCTTCATCGCTAGAATGCAGTCTTGTTCTTCTGGGGCTTATGTATCACATACTACCAACATCAGACACGGTTATTCTAAAACCATGATTAACTAACACTAAGTAAGACCACTTGTTAATTTTTTCTAAGAACAAAAGCAAAGTTACTGTGCCACCCACAAAGCTACTCAGTTGCAGAATTTGCTTCACTTCCTAACAACCCTCAGTCTAGAGCAAATCCTGTCTTCTTTGCATCTCCTAGGAGGAGAACCAATGGATCACCCAGTGGGAGAACAAAATCTGTAACAGATACTTTCAAAAACTTCCCCCACCCAACCCTACAAAAAATTACTGATGATGTATGCAGAGAGGAAGCTCTGAGGGCCTAGTTCACAGAGTGTTGCACTCCAGACCCAATGGTGGCCTGTCTCTGGAGGTTCAAATCCTTCTCCCGGAAGCTGAATGCATAATCTCCTCCAGTGTGGTTTACTGCCTCTGCAAACCCAGCTATGCACTGATTCCAACTCAATGGCTCGGAAGGTGCTCTGGTGGCTCAGTGGTAACGAGCTGCTCTGCCAACCCAAAGATATGGAGGTAGATTTGAACCCCATAGAAAAGCAATATGCCCTTGTGATTTTAGCTGCAGGCCACAAGAGCTCCCTAGATAAATATTTTAAATAAATAAATAAATTATTATCTATTTGCATGTTTGTACATTTATGCACGATCTAAATCACACGCATAAATGTATATCAGCACATCTTTTATTACAATTCTTAGATAAATAACTTGCCCAAAGCACGTTTGGGGTTGTTTTTGAGTTTCATATAAAAAAAATTAAGTGATTTATGCCCAGATCAATAGAGGTCCAGCAAAGTATTTGCTCAGCTGTGTTTTGCATACTCTCCAACCGTTTGCTAGACCTTCCCTTGGGTACTCCTGATCTAATTTTGTCCTTATCGAACTCTGACTTCCATCCTTCCCGCGCTGTGCAGCCCCTAGCTGCTGCCCCTGCAGGTTCTGCGCAGGCGCACTTTGTGGGAGCCGCAGGTCTCAGGGCCCGGGTGTGCTGTGCCTATCTTCCTTCTTCCTTCACGCAAAGAGAGGGATGCACCCGACCCTGACCTTCTTGGGCCGCTGCAGTTGCATTTCTTGGGGATGTCAGAGTCCCGCTGCCTGCGCCCCCAGTGCTCGGAGAATGCTAAATAGACCGCTCGGTGGCGGGGTCACCAGACTGCAGCGCATTTACGTGCAACACAGTCACTCCCTTGGCTCCGCACAGAGCCCGAGCAAGGAGCCGTCACCCAAGTTTGCTGGAGGACTAGTGGGTGCTGGGGCTGCGGGAGACTGGAGCTTTGTATCACAGGCCTAAAGATACGAAGCTAAGGTTCAGTGTCTGCGGGTACATTTTGGAAACTGTCCGGACTGAACGATTGGATATTGTTGCCAACATGTATTATAGCTCTTGATTTCCCTAATAAACACCGTAATTGTGGAAAAGAATGATAAGAGAAAAGTAGTTACTGTGCTGTCTATTGTATACTGGTTTGTGTGGTGGTGGTGGTGTGTTTTTTTTAACCCGCCAGTGCATATTTAATATTATTTCTAGTTTACCTCTGCTTTATGTGAACTACCATGAAGATTTTTTCTTAAACTCCATTTGGAAGTGTTTTGGCGTCATCAGTTGCCCATTCTCAGATGCAATAAGAATCCTAAATTGAATTAGGCGCTTGTTTCTGAGAGTTAATAGCAAATAGCCTTGTTTCACTTCCCTAAGGCGTGTCATGTCTGTGTGATTACAGGAGTATTCATCTAGCTTAATATTATTTGTCTAACATAGTGGTCAGCCAAAGTATTACCATGAGATTCCTTATCTTTTTAATAACATTTTAATTTTATTGTATCTATTTTCTTAGGTAATAAGACATTTAAACATTTTTTTTAATATGTTGCCCAATTTGTATATTTTTGGCCAAGATTAGAAACTTATTTGTAAAGCATTCTAAATTTGTAGACCACCCTCAAAACACATTCACAATCTGTATTAAATATTTAACCAATTACTATTGATGGTGTCTTAGAAGGCCAAGAGTTTCACTGTTAATCCAAGACTGAACCTTTCAGGGGTTCCAATCCACCTTCACGTACAGAGGTGAGCTACCTCCTGCTGGGCAGTTTGTTGCTGTTAGGTTCTGCTGGTTGAGTACAACTCATAAGGACACTATGAACAATATAGACTGCTGTCCCATCCTATACCATCCTCATCATCTCCGACATGCTTGAGCCCGCTACTTCACCCACTGTGTCAAGCCATCTTGTTGAGGGTTTCCCTTTCCTCCACTGACCCGCCACCTTTCCTAGCATGATGTCCCTTTCCAAGGAATAGCCTTTTCTAGCAACATGTCCAAGTATGTGAGACAAATCTTCACTATGCTTGCCTCCACAGAGTGCTCTGGCTGCATTTCCTCCCCAAAACGTATCTGTTTGTTCCTTTGGCAGTCCATGGAGTAGTCATTACTCTTCTCCAACATCACACCTCAAAGGCATCAATCCCTCTTCTGTCTTCTGCATTCATTACCCAGCTCTTAAATGGTAATAAGTAATTGAAAAGGCCATGGCCTGAATCAGGCACATGTCAGTCTTTAAACTGATAGCATTGCTCCTTAGTGATTTGGAGATGTCCCTGACAGTGGACTTGCCCAACATAATATGTCTCTCAATCTCCTGACTGCAGGTACCAAGGGTATTATGGATCCAAGTAAAATGAAATTGTTGACAGTTTCAATCTTGTCTCCATCCCTGGAAACCCAATGAACCTAGGAGTTTTGAGTTTTGATCATGGTGACCTCTTGTGTGCCACCATAGAACTCTGTTCTGTTGGGTTTGCAGTGGCAGGTTTTTCAGAAGTAAATCATATTATTGCCTTCACGTTATCTTAAACCTCCAAACTTTTGGTTACCAGTGAGCATGTTGGCTTTATAATGTACTTCTATGTGAATATTTGATCTTTTTACTTTTTCCCCTCTTGCAAATACAGGAAAAGCAGTTCTGCTAGTCATGTGACCTGATTTGAATTATGAAATTGCCTATGTTTTAAAGATGAGCTGACTGGGCCTGCACAAGGAAAGGACTGATAACCCAATTACAAAATAGGAAAAAAGATATGGAAAGAATTTTCACAGAGGAGGATATTCAAATGGCCAACAGACATATGAAGAAATGCTCCAAATCACTGGCAATGGGAGATGCAAATAAAAATCACAATGAGATACCATCTCATTCTAGTAACACTGGAAATGTTTAACAGGACCACAATTAATAAATGTTTGAGAGGATGTGGTGAAATAAGAAATCTTTTATGTTGTTGGTGAAATTGAAAATGGTACAACCACTCTGGAAGAGAGTCTGGCACTTCCCCAAAAAGCTGAACATAGAAATTCAATATGACCCAGCTATTCCATTGCTTGGAATATACCCCAAGAGAATGAGAACTGAGGCTCAAATGAAAACTTGTACACCAATGTTCAATAGCAGCATTATTCACCATCACAAAAACATGGAAACAGCCCAGATGTCTGACTGCAAACAAATGGATTGAGAAGTTGTGGTACGTTCATACAATGGAATACCACACAACACGCAGGAGAAGTCATTTTGTAAATTACTACCTAACTTGGGAGGGACTGGAGAGCATTATGCTGAGTGAACTAATTCAGTCCCACAAGTACAAATACTGTATAAAACCATTATTGTAGAGTAACTATGAGGTTCCAAGGTGGGGGGGGGAGGGTGGAAATAGAAGGGTGAGGATAGGAGGGTAGGGTGTTAATCATAGGGATGCACAATCCGATGGGTGGGAGGGTGAAGGAAATGGACAGGATCTTTTGTGAAAAACAATGTGTTTAAACTTTATAAACAAATCAGAATAAAATTTAAAAGAGGTGGATTGAAATATGAGACAGCATTTTTAAATATGAGCAGATAAGATTTGGTCAAAACTATTCCAGGAAACATCTTTATAAATTTTAATTTGTTTGTTGTTGTTGTTGTTGTT
>NW_006399882.1:7526411-7567977 GCF_000299155.1 Elephantulus edwardii | reverse complement strand
TATTGAAGGCTGCAGTCCTTGACCCTCTGTAGCAAGCACTTCAGGTCCTCCTCAACTTCAGCAAGCAGGGTTGTGTCATCTGCATAACATAGATTGTTAATAGATCTTCTACCAATCCTGATGCCACAATTCTCCTCACAGAGCCCAGCTACCCGGATAATCAATTCTGCATACAGGTTGAAAAGGTATGGAGACAGGACACATCCATAATGTACAAATTATATGAATGAACTGCAACTTTTAAAAATAAAGAAGAAATCATGTTCTGTAGATACATGCATCTCTCTGTAATTATTGTATACAATGTGATTATTTAGATTAGGTAATTTCTTTAATGAAAATAAACTTTTCTGTCTTTTCTCTAGACAAAGAGACACCTAGAGGACAGAAATTTAAAAGCTCTCCAGATAATTGCCACTAAAGCTCCCTGATAAGGAAACTTTTGGGAAGACAAATACAAAGAGGTATGCCTTGTCATCCAAATGCATTTGCATTTTGTTATCTCAGGTATATTTTAACATATAATGATTAATTAAAGTTATAGCATGTAAACAATGATTTCTACTTTATCTGTTTTCTGCCCATAAGAATGTACCTTTGAAATATCCATTTGTGTCCTTATATTTATTTTGCTTTATTTCGACAAGCCATAAGGAAGACTTCTGAGAAGCATGTCTGAAACTATACTTGCTTGTGTCTGAATACTGCTTGGATTCATGCTAACTTCCATTACCTTGAAGGAAGAATATGTCTTTTAGAAGGATGTGAGTTGCTCTTTCTACATCCATATCTGTTTAAAAGAAATACAATAGTAGGGAGCTCTGGTGGCCTAGTGGCAAGAAACTGCGCTGCAATCCCAGAGATACATGGTTCAAATCCACCTAATGCTCTGCTGGAGAAGGAGGGGAAATCACCTCCTGTACCAGTAAGATCCAGTTTGATGGTACACACACACACAAATAATAAAATTTTAAAAATTAAAAGAAACACAATAGAGAATTATTTTTGAAGAAATATGTATGGTTGTACATGTTTGAACGAATCCATTTTTTCATAAAAACTATAAACAATATTAGTCTAAACTAATATGTATGTAATATTTACATGTGGTGGAGGAACTCAGAAATTCTCATTTATCATAACTTAAGTTTCTTCCTGTGAGGTAGCCTAGTGGTAAGAAAGTGCTCTACAATCTTGAAGGCAGAGGTTCAAATCCACCAGTTGCTAAGCAGGAGAAGGCAGTGCAGTTTCCACCTGTGTAAGTAACTGCTTCTGAAAAATGTGCTGGAGGGTCAGCTATGGTCACTTCTGACTCAATGGCATACAACAAGAATCATAATATAATCACAGAATATAAGTGAAAATGGAATTCAGCTTATACATTTTTCTTGACAGTAGCTTTCTTATTGCAAATTAAAGCAAATATTTGCTTATAAATTAGCAGTTGTTGTTGTTGTTGTTGATTGCCTTTGAGTCGAGAACAACTCATAGTGACCCTATGAACTAAAGGCCTGAAGCCCCTCTACAACTATTGACATTTGTAAAAATTCATAGAGTTTCTGGAGACGTGTTGTTTAGGAAGTGGAAACCTGTCATAGTATGTTATTGTTGTTATGTGCCATTGAGTCACCTGTGATGCATAGTGACCCTATGTACAGAAGCTCTGAACCTTTCCTGTTCTCAGTCAGTCTCACTAATTCTGATACGCCAACCCCCATTGCCCCAGTTACTGTATCAGTTCATCTCATCTGGGGTCTCCCTCTCCTGTGCTCTCTGTTGACCTTTCCAAGCATGATGTCCTGTTCCAAGGACTGATCTCTTCAGGCCACATGCCCAAAGTAAGTGAGGCAGAGCTTCAAAATCTTAGCTTCCAAGGAGAGACTTGGTTTCACCATCTCCAAGACAGATCTACTTGTTTTCTTGGCAAGCCATGGTATGTTTAAGACCCTTCACCAGCACTACAACTCAAAGGCATTTATTCTTCTTCTGTCATCCTTAGTCATTGTCCAACTCTCTGAAACATAGCAAGTAATTGAGCAGACCATGGTCTGGACTAGGCGCACTTTTGTGTCTAGACTGACATTGTTACTCTTCAGCACTCTGGAGCGTTCCATGACAGCAGATTTTCCCTGATGCAATTTGTCTTTTGATTTCCTGACTGCTGGTGTTAAGAGTGTTTATTGTGGATCCAAGTAAGCTGTAATTGCTAACAACCTCAATCTCTTCTCCATCTATTATGATGCTGCCAATTGGCCAAGTGATGAGAATCTTAGTCTTCTTGATGTTAAGCTTCAATCTATATTGAAGACTATGGTTCTTGACCTTGCAGCAAGTGCTTCAGGCCTTCTTCAGTTTCAGCAAGCAAGGTTGTGTTGTCTGCATATCATAGGTTGTTAATACGTCTTCCTCCAATCCTGATGACACACTCCTCCTCATAAAGCCCTTCCTCCTGAATGATCTGTTCTGCATACAGAGAGAAAAGGTATGAGGCACTCCTGGTATGAGGCACTCCTTTCTCAATTTTGACCATGCAGTGTTTCCTTCTTGGTTCAAGTATAGATTTCGTATAAGCACAATCAAGTGTCCTGAGTTTCCCATTTTCCTCAAGGTTAGCCACAATTTATTGTGATCCACACAGTCAAATGCCTTTGCATAGTCAATTAAACACAGATAGACATTCTTCTGGTACTCTTTGCTCTCTGCCAAGATCCATTTGACACTGGCAATAGTATCCCTACTGCCAAAAACTCATCTAAACCCAGCTTGTATTTCTGATAGTACTCTGTCAATATACTGTTCAAGTCTTTTCTAGATAATCTTCAGCAGGATTTTGCTAGTATGATATCAATGATATTGTTCGATAATTTCCACACTCTGTCGTGTCACTTTTTTTGGAATGGGATTAAATATGGACCTCTTCCAGTCAGTTGGTTAAGTAGTTGTCCTCCAGATTTCTTTGCACAACTTGGTGAGCACATTCAGGGAAGCATCTGTTTACTGAAATACATCAATTGGTATTTCATCAATTCCTGGGGATTCCCCCCTCCCCAAGGCCTTCAGAGCCACCTGCACTTAAAGTTCAGATTCAGAGAATCACCACTATAGGAAATTCAGGCTGTTTCTTAACATTAAGGTCGTACATTCTTCTCAAGTTCATTTTCTTAATCACAATTGGTCATATAACTAGAAATCTAAGAGACATATTTGAAAACACACAGCACAAGTGTGAACGTTGAGAATTAGAAATACTTGTAATAAGTACATTGCTTTTACAAGATATAAGAAGTGTAGATAAAACTAGGGTGCATAAGTGATAATATGGTTAAGATGATATGGTCAGACGCAACTTGGTGATGATTATAAAACTTTAAAATAGTAACTACTGTAGAAAGTAGTTTGACAGTTTCCCCAAAAATCAAAGATAGGATTACCACATGGCCCAGTGACTCCACTTCTAGGCATTTGCCCAAAATAATTGAAAGCAAGGAGACAAATGTACCCTTGTGCTCCTTGCAGCACTGTCTACAATATTCAAAAGGTAGGAAAAACCCCCAAAGGTCAGACAATATTTTGAAAGGACAAACAAATATGTGGGATATAGATAGATAGAGATAGATATACAATGAATGTTACTCAGTCATAAAGAGAAATACCACAACATGGATGGACTTGAAAATATTATCCTGAGTGAAGAATCAGTCACGAAAACCCAAATGTTATATGATCCCAAAGTTTATTCTTGGTTACAGGCTAAGTGTGAGGAGTGAGAAAGGAAGACACTGTGCTTCTTTTTCTGTTAAAGGTAATTGAAAAATTTGGAACTGTGCATGTGAAGATTGTTGAAATGATATTTTATGATAGATAGATAGATGATAGATAGATGATAGATAGATAGAAAGAAAAGATATGGTGATAGGCAAATTTCTGGTGTACATCCTTCCCGATTTTGAACCATGCAGTGTTTTGCTCTGTTCTGATGACTGCCTCCTGGTCCAAGTATATATGTTCATAAGCCAAATCAACTGTTCTGAGATTCCCATTTTTCTCAGAGTTAACCACAGTTTGTTGTGATCCACACAGTCAGACGTCTTTGCATAGTCAATGAGACAGACATTCCTCTGATACTGTCTACTTTCAGCCAAGATTCATCTAACTTTATCTATAATATCCCTGGTACCACATCCTCTTCTAAGCCCCTTTTCAATCTATACACAGAATAGATCTGCTAGGAGGCTGGGCTTTATGAGGAGGAATTCAGAATCAGGACTGGAGAAAGACTCATCAACAATCTGCATTATGCAGATGACACAACCCTGCTTGCTGAAACTGACAAGGACTTGAAACTCGTACTGCAGAAGGTCAAGGACTGTGGCCTTCAATATGGATTGAAGCTCAACATCGAGAAAACAAAGATTCTCACCATTGGGTTGATTGGCAGCATCATGATGAACTGTGAAGAGAGTGAGGTTATTATATTAACAGCTTTAGTTTGCTTGGCTCCACAATCAACACTCTGTACCAGCAGCCAGGAAATCAAAAGACAAATTTATTGGGAAAATCTGTGTCAGGGACCTCTCCAGACTACAGAAGAGCAATGATATCAATCTGGAGACTAAGGCACTCCTGATACAGGTCATGGTCTTTGCAATTACTTGCTATGCATGAGAAAGTTAGACAATAATTAGGAGTGCTAGAAGGAGAATTGATGTCTTTGAGCTGTGGTGCTGGAGAAGAGTATTGAATATACCATGAACTGCTAGGAGAACAAATTGGTTTGTCCTAGAGAGGGTAAAACCAGGCGCACCTTGAAGGCAAGAATTCTGAAGCTTCATCTGACATACTATGAGCATGTTGCAAGGAGGAACCAGCCCTTGGAGAGGGACATCATGCTTGGGAGTGTAGAGGGACAGCACAAGAGAGGAAGTTCCTCAATAAAGTGGATTGACTCGGTGACTAGGGTAATGGGGATAACTGTGTCAGAGACAACAAGGATGTCTGAGGATAGAGCAGAGTTCAGAGCTATTGCACATAAGGTCATTATGAGTCACAGGTGACTCAAGAGCACGTTGAATCAAGTATGGCTCATAGCAACCCTGTGAACAACAGATCTCACCCTGTCCTACTGTGTGTCATCTTCACAAGTCCCAACACATTAGAGCCCATTGCAGCAGTCACAATGTCAATCCACGTGGTCAAAGATCTTCATCTTTGCTGACCCTCCATTTCCCCAAGCATGATGTCCCTCTCCAAGGAAAAGCCCTTTCTAGCAACATGCCTGAAGTATATGAGACAAAGCCTCATTATCCTTGCCTCCAAAGAGCACTCTGGTTGCCCTCTTTCCAAGACATATTTGTTCTTTTAGCAATCCATGAGATGTTCAGTACTCTTCTCCAACCTTAGCTCAAAGATGTCTATTCTTCTTCTGTCATCCTTATTCATTGTCCATCTCTCAGATGCATAGCAAGTGACTGAAAACACCATGGTCTGAATCAGGTACACCTTAGCCCTCAAATTGACATAATTATTCTTCAATAAGTTATTATATTCATGATAACAAATAAAATTTAAAACTGTCTATTTACAGGGAGTTACAAGAAATAGGGATGAAACTAGATTACGTGTGTAGACGATATGGGCTGCCTCAGCTTGTTCTCATCAGCCATCAGGTCAACTCTGATTGACAGCAATCCTACAAACAACAGAATAAAACTTTTCCCTGTCCTGCACCATCCTCTAAATCTCTGCCATATTCATGCTCGTTGCTGCGTTGTGTTAACCTCCCTTGTAGAGGGTGATCCTCTCTTTCACTGACCTCTTTTCCAAGCATAATGTCTCCTTTCAAGGACTGGTTGTTCCTGACAACATACTTAAATGTGTGAGACAAAGTTTT
Source organism: Elephantulus edwardii (assembly GCF_000299155.1). Classification (NCBI taxonomy): domain Eukaryota; kingdom Metazoa; phylum Chordata; class Mammalia; order Macroscelidea; family Macroscelididae; genus Elephantulus; species Elephantulus edwardii. The sequence goes on along the minus strand of NW_006399882.1, from coordinate 7,562,087 downwards.
ACCATTCTGCAAGGAGCCCCCTGTTGCATTTCCTCCAAGACAGATTTGTTTCTTCAATGACATAGTCAATACTCTTTGCCAGCAACACAATACAGACCCTTCTTCAGTCTTCCTATTCATTGTCCAAAGTTCACACTCATCTGAAGCAAATAAAAAATAGCAAGGTTTGGGTTGAACTCGCTCTAATCATTAAATTAACATCCTTTACTTTTTACTACTATGGAGAGGTCCTTCACAGGAAATTTTCCTAAATCATCATCATGCAGTTTCTCAAATCAACCATGGTTCTTGACTGTGAATTCTAAAAGAAAATAGTTGACAAATTCAGTCTTTTCTCCATCTATCACTATGTTACCTATGGGTCCAGTGATAAGGATTTTTATTTTCTTCATGTTGAGGTGGGTGATTTTAATCTGTAGCCCTCAGACCTGGTTTTAATTGTTTTTGGTCAAACATTCTTCTAAGTGGTATAGCACTGGTCTGTCCACTTGCTGTATAGAGGTAACTCTTGGTTGCTGTGATGCTAAACACTGTGACACTGATGTGTCAAATGTGAGAATGGTTACCCATATGGACAGTGTTTGGTGGAGCTCTTCAATTAAAACAAGCTTGGAAGCAGGAGTGGTATCCACTTCCAAAATGGCTTGCTCTATGAACTTGGAGAAATGATGAAAGTTATACAAGTGTTCAGGTCTTTCATTCATAGGGTCACTATGAGTTGCCTACAATTTGACTGCTCTTAACGACAACAACAACAACAACAACAACAACAACAATGTTGAGGTATAAACCATACTGAAAGTTGTAGTCTTTGATCTTCTGCAGCAATTTCTTCAAGTCTTCTTCACTTCCTGCAAGCAAGGTTGTATAGCACAGGTGGTTGCATCTTTCTTCAATTCTGATGCCACTGCAAGCAAGGTTGTATAGCACAGGTGGTTGCATCTTTCTTCAATTCTGATGCCACATTCTTTTTCATATAATCAAATTTCTCACATTATTTCCTCAGTATGCATACTGATTAGGTATGGAGAGATTATACTACACTGATATAGCTGATACACATCTTTCCTGATTTTAAATCACTCAATGTCCCCATCCCAGTCTAGTCAACTGCTTTTAGTCTGTATATAGAAATTCATCTTGGCAGTGATTAAGTCAATGTTGGTGATTTTTCAAGTACAGATTGTATTTGATGGTAAGTAGGACAGAGTTTCTGTTTGATTGACATCAAAGTCAGGGTCATATTGAGGGTAAGGATCATGGAGAGGAAAAGGAAAACATCAGGATTATAATCTTCATAAGAGAGATCCCATTTATGATAAGGGTCAGTGTCAAACCAGCTTCATGGTTAGGGTCAAGATAACTATGATCGAATTCAGAGTTTGTTATTTCAAAAACATCTTAAAAATAGATTTGAAGCATTGAACACCAATGATCAAAGACCAGAGGAGTTGTGTGATGATGTCACAGACATCATCCATGAAGAGAGCAAAAGACCATTACAAAGACAGAAGCGAAAGACAAACCTGAGACGGATGTCAGAAGAGACTCTGAAAATTGCACTAGAGCATTGAGAAGCCAAAACAAAAGGAAAACATACTGAATTAAAAGAGATGAACAGAATATTTCACAAGGATTCTCAAAAAGACAAAACAAAGTATTATGATGGAATGTGCAGAGAGTTGGAATTTAAGATCACAAAGAAAAGAACTCCCTTTGCATTTCTCAAGCTGAGAAAACTGAAAAAATTTAAGCCTATGAACTTTGAGAAACAACTATAGTTATAGAAAGGCTTCAGGTCTTTCGTTCATAGGGTTACTATGAGTTGCCCTCAACTTGACGTAAATTCAACAACAACAAACAGTCTGAATATTGAAAGATTATATGGGCAATATGTTGAATGACCCAGGAAGCATTGAAAGAAGATGGAGGAAATACAGATTCTCTGTACCAAAAAGAACTGACTGACACTGAAAAATTTCAGGAAGTACCATATGAACAGGATCCAAGAGAAATGAAGGAGAAAGTGGAAGCTACATTGAAGGCATTGGCAAAAAATAAGGTCCTAGGAATCAATGTGATATCAATTTACTTGTTTCAATTAACAGATGCAGCCCTGGATGGACTCACCAGTCTATGCAGGGAAATTTGGAGGGCAGCTTTTTGGCCAACTGATTGGAAAAGGTCTATATTTGTTCCCATTCCCAAGAAAGGTGCTCCAACAGAATGTAGGAACTATTGAACAGTATCATTAATATAAAATGCAAGCAAAAAGACTACTGAAGATCATGCAAAAATGGCAAGAACTACATAGATAGGGAACTTCCAGAAGTTAGGCAGAATTTATAAGAGGTCATGGCACCAGGGATATAATTGCTGATGTCTGATGGATCATGGTTGAAAGTAATGAATACCAGAAGAATAACCATTTATACTTTATTGGTTATTCAAAGGCACATTATGGCTTACATTGAGTAAAATGGGTAATCCAGAGCACTTAACTGTGTTCATGCAAAGTCTATACATAGACAAAGAGGCCGTTGTGTTAACAGAGCAAGGGAACACCACATGGTTTAAAATTAAGAAAAGAGTGCATCAGGGTTGTATTCTTTTTCCATACATAATCAATCTGCATGCTGAAAAAAATTATTCTGAAAGCTAGACTCTCTGAAGAAGAATGTGGCATCAAGATTGGAGAAAGACTCATCAATAACCTGCATTATGCAGATAAAAGTGAGGAGAACTTGAAACACTTGTTGAAGAAGATCAAAGAACTCAGACTTTAAAATGGATTGCAACACACATCAAGAAAACAAAAATTCTTACCACTGGACTGATAGGCAACATCATGATAGATGGAGAAAATATTGAAACTCTCAAAAGCTTCATGTTACTTAGAGCTACAATCCATATTTGATTCTAGCAGTCAGGAAATCAGGAAGGATTGTGCAGTAAGGAACCTCTCCAACAGAGGAGTAATGAAGTCAGTCTGAGGATTAAGGTGTACCTGATTCAGGCCATGGTGTTTTCAATAACTTGCTAAGCTTCTTAGAGCTGGACAACAAATAAGGATGACAGAAAAAGAATTGATGCCTTTGAAGTGTGATGTTGAAGTACTGAACTTCCCATGAACTGCCAAAAGAACAAATAAATAGATCTTGGAGAAAGTGCAGACAGAGTGCTCCTCGGAGGTAAAGATTACAAAGCTTCATCTTACAGACTTCAGATATGTTGGTAGGAGAGGCGATTCCAGGGAGAAGGATGAAGGAGAGAAAGACATTCATCCAGGTACACTGACATGGTAACTGCCACAATGGGCTCTAGTGTGTCAGAAAGTGTGAGGGTGGTTCAGGATAAAACAGGGTTAAGATCTGTTGTTCATAGAATCACCGTGGATTGTACTGGATTCAACGACAGCAACAACATAGCAAAATGTTCAAGGTAAAGGCCAGGGTTCCGTTTCAGGGGTAGTGTAACAGTAAAGTCTATACAGTAAGTGTCAGGGTAAGGCTGAGGGTCAGATTCAGTGAGAGTTCAGGGAAGGTTCAGATTCCCAGTGGTAGAAAGGTAAGCATGATGTTTTGCTGTTCTTTAGCATTGGGTCAGAACCTACTCACAGATGACCTTCTGGTGGGTTTTCAGAGGCAGTTAATTGCACAGGAGGAGACTGCTCATCCTCCTGCAGAGCGGCTGGTGGTCTCGAACTGTATGCCTTTGGGATTGCAGTGCAACTTCTTGCCACTAGGCCACTGGAGCGCCCCAGGTAAGGGTAGCAGTGGAACATAATGAATTTGACTGCTTCTACTTAACTGTTGTTTCATCTCTAAGTCTTATAACTTGCAATAGTACTGTACTTTTAAATTGCACTTAATTCATTATTATGGTAAATATACATGTAATAAACCATCTGTAGTTTCAACAACTTTCACATGTACCATTCAAGAAAAGTTCAGTGACAAAACTTGTAAACACTATTGTCCCACCATTACCTGGGTTGATAAAGACCATGTTGAGGGCAAGTTTAAGGTCAGGATGAAAAACCTGGTCTGGTAAGGTTCAGAGATAGGGTAAGGAAAAGTTTAGAGCAAAGTAAAGGTTAAAAATCAAACCTTAGTTCAATGTCAAGATGAAGGACCGAGTCAGGTAAAATAAAAGTAGAGTTAAATTGATAATTGGTATTAATTTCAGGTTTTTGTTAGAGTCATAGTCAGTATCAGATTAAAGGTCTGACACTTCAATGTCAGGATCATAATCAGGGTCTGGATACAATGTCAGGTAGAAGTCCAAGTTCAGGAAAACTTGAAGTTTGTGGAAGTCAGAGTCAATGTAGGGCCATTTCAGGGTCAGAATATTAATGTTCACAAGTTGAACATCACAATTAGGTTGAGAGTGTAACTCAGGGTAAATGTCAAGGTGATAATTAGATTAGGTCAGATATAAAGGTCCTAGTTGAGGATACAATAAAAGTTTGGTTTAGTAAAAGTTTGAGAGTCATGGACAATGTTATGGTTGGCATCAGACTCATGATGAGGTGAGGCTTATGGTAAAGAGCAAGTTGAAGATCAATATCAAGGTCAAGGTGAAGGCAGGGTTAGACAAGACAAAGAGTAAAGATTCTAGTTAGAGATCAGGATGAAGGTTGAGTTAGTTTGATGGTCATAAGGAATGTCAGAGTCTTTGTGAGAATCATATGTAAAGATTCTCAGGGCCAAGTTCAAGGTAAGGATGAGGTTCTGGTCAGTATAATTGTCATGGTGATGGCTTGGGTTAGGGTAGAGTAAACAGGGTCCACATTAGGATCAGGAATAGGGTATGGGTAATTTCTTCTTCATTGGGCTCATATATGCTGTTTAGCTTCAGCGTTAGAGAGAAGGTCAAGAAAAGGGTTAATTATAGGGTCAGGATAATGCTTATGGTCAAATTCATGGTGAGGAAGAGGTAGTAGAAGTGTCGGAATTAGGATGAAGTTGAAAATGAGGTTCAACACCAGGACTTGGCTTTGGTTTAGGAACAAAGATGAGGCATGAATAGGATCAGACTAAATGTGGAAGTCATAGTCAACATGAGGATCAGATTCAGAGTGAGCACTAGAGTCAGTGCTATGTGTTATTAGTGTGTGAATCAAAGCTTATGAAGGGTAAGATTAAACAGGAGGTTCTAGGTAGATAGCAGGGTAATATTAAGAGTCGGGGCTCAAGGTCAATGTGAAAGCTAAGGTGAAAGTAATGATAAGGGTTGGTGTGTCAACATCAGGCTTAGAATAAGGATAAAGATCAGTGTCAGGGATGAGAATTTGGGGATTGAGGCCAAGTTGGATATCAGGTTCAAGGTAAGACTGGTGCTCACAATAAAAGCACAGTCATTTTAAAAGTAGGCTAAGGGTCAGGTCAAATGAAGGTCGGGGAAAATATGAGAGTAAAGATCATTAGGATCCAGGTAAGGGTAGGAGTCAAAGTCAAGGTTAGGGTTGTTGTTGTTTGTTATTATGTGCCTTCGAGTCGTTTGCGACTCATAGCGACCCTATGTACAACAGCCCTAAGTGTTACAATGAGTGTAGATCACAGTGAGTGTCCTGAATGTCATGGTCACAGAAGCTGGTTTGGATGAAAATCAGAGAGTTAGCTTAAGGTTAAAGGTCAGGCTAAATTTCAGAGTGAAGATCAAAGTATATAAAAGGAAAGGGTCGTTGTTGTTACGTGCCATCGAGTCACTTGCGATTCATAGCCACCCTATGTACAAAAGCCCTAAATGCCGTTCTATCCTGTGCCAACCTTGCTGTCTCAAATATACTCATTCCCACCACTCCACTCACGTAATCGATCCATCTCATCGAGAGTCTTCTTCTCCTGCGCCATCCCTCCACTTTCCCAAACATGATGTTCCTCTCCAAGGACCAGTCCCTCCTTGCCACGTGCCCAAAGTATGTCAGACGAAGCTTCAGAATCCTTGACTCCATTCCGGCTTCACCCTCTCCAGGACAAACCTCTTTGTACTCCTAGCAGTCCATGGTATATTCAACACTCTTCTCCAGCACCACAGCTCAAAGCATTACTTCTCTTTCTATCATCCCTATTCACTGTCCAACTCTCCGATGCATAGCACGTAATTGCGAAGACTATACCCTGGATCAGGTGCACCTTAGTCTCCAGCCTGATGTCGTTGTTCTTCAGTACTCTTGAGAGGTCTCTCACAGCTGACTGTGGAAAGGAAAGAGTAGAAGTCAAAATTAAAGGTGAGTTTTATGGTCAGGTATGTCATAGACAGGATCAAGTTCAGGTCAAATGTGGAATCAAATGTGGGTAAGAGTACAAGTTGGGGTCATGAAGATTAGGTTCAAGAGCAGATCAGAGGGCATGTCAGCTGGAAGTAAACTTTAGGGAGAAGGTCAGGATTAGAGTGAAATGTGGCTCATACTGAATGTCAGTGTTTGATTGTGTATCAAGTTAAGGGCCAGGATCATGAGTATGAGCTCTAGGTTCAGGAGGAGTTTCAGAGTAAGACTCACTTGAGAGGAATGAACATATAAGGTTCAAGGTCAAGACCAAGGTTAATGAAGGTTGTGTTGGACATAGTAAAGTGGGGATTAGGGTCAGTTTCATGGTTAGTGTCAGAGTGATGGGCCAGGGTGAGGGTAGTTTGATGATGAAATGCAGAGATGATAATAAGGGACAATATCAGGATCAGAGCAAGAACAGAGATGATGGCCAGAACAAGCAATGGGGTAAGGGCCAGAATGAGGAATGAGTGGTTCAAGATAAAGATGTTAGCAATAGTGAGTGGAATGGCCAGGTCCAGGGCCAGAATAAGACCCATGCCATTACCAAAGTCAAAGTCAGGGTGAGTATATGATGATGTGAGTGTTGATGTGGGCAAGCAGTAAAAGAGTGGCCAGAATCAGCATTAAGCATAGGATAGGGCGGGTCAAAGATCAAAGCATGGGTCAGAACAAAGCTAAACCTATGCCAAGGCCAAAGTCAGGACAATGTCTCAGAGCAAGGGCTTGGGCTCAGGCCGACTGTGGTTTGACAAAGAGCAGGGCCAGTGCATTGGTCAGGAGTAGAGTAAGAACCAGGGAAGAGAGAAGGTCAGGACCAGCATGAGTGCAAAGGCACAGATGTGAGCTGAGGTCCATCTGGAATGGAAGGGTAAGGGTGCAAGTCAGCAGGATAAGGAGCATGGTTTCAAGGCCAGGGTCAATGCCAGGATGAGGGCCAGGACAGGGCAAGAATGAGGACAAGGCTGGGGTCAAGACCAGAACAAAGGCTTAGGTCTGAGCCAAGAAATGGGTGAAAACTAGGACAAGGACTATGCCAAGACCATGCTGAAAGCCAAGGTCAGGTTCCAAGTCAGAGAGCAGGCAAGGGCCAGGACTGCAGGCAAGGGCAAGAATATGGCATTAGATCTGTTCTTTTGTTTTGCTTTTTTATTTTTGTCATTGAGCGTCTGTTCTCCCTCCTGCCATGGCTCTAACCCTTTTTCTGGCTCTGGCCCTCACTCACGACTTGACTCTCGTTCTTCCCCTTCACTTGGCCTTTACTTTTGCTCCAAGAACCCTCGTTCTTGTGCTGAACTATCCCCGTGTTCTCACTGTCACTCTCAGCTTTGCCTTGATCTGGCCCTGCCTCACCCTCAACCTGCACCTCTTCTTGACCCTCAAGCATGAGGATCAAAGCCAGGGTGAGGGGCAATGTCCCACAAGGGTGAGGGACTTGAAGAGTCAGAGTAAATGCTGGTCACTGCTTTGGAGAAAATGAGGGTTAGGGCAAGGGACAGGCTTAGGACCATCCAGGATTCTTTCCCTCTTGCAGTTGATATAACAAGGACCCATAAGAAGTTCAACATAACTAAGCATTTCACAAAATGCCTTCACTGAAACACAGCCAAGAAGGCTTTATGGGTTTTGGTTTTTTCTTTTACTCTTAAAGACGTGCTTATCTCTTGGGCATGTACATAACTGAGTGACAATATATAGACTAAAACAGAGAGGACAATACTCTCAACTTTCCCTGTCATCTTTTCACCTCTTTGTTCGCAAGGAGCTTTGAGCAGCAGTAATAGACAGTTCAACTCAAACCAGATTAAATAATACAGGAACTTCATGGCCTTAGATAGTTGAAGTCTAGAGACCGTAGAGGATTTTTTCCTCAAATCCATTACTGTTGAGTTGGAATCGACTCATAGTCAACCCTCCAGTGGATGTAAATCACAATGGAAGAGCTTGACCATCTTTCTCCTATGAAGTCACTGGTGGGTTCAAATAACCAAAGAGGTACCACCTTTGGGTTAACATCACAACATCCTACAGACAATGCCATCAGAGCTGCAGAGTTCTATCTCTGCCCTTCTGGTTTCACACCCAGTCTTGTTTCCCTCATAGAAGCAAAGTAGCTGCAGGTGTTCCAGGTCTCTCATCCATACGCCACCTAAACCAGAAGAAGAAATAGTTTTTTCTTGCCTTAACCAAAAAGAAGCCTGGACTTCTTTCTGCCTTGATGCAGCTAAGATTGTGTACCCCCACCTGATGGAGTGTAATTATCTCAACAGGGGTAGAACCATGAGCGGTGACTTGTGAAACAGATGGGAGAAGGTCAATCCTACCTGGAAGCACACTGCTAAGTAGTCAAAGAGAGGCTAACAATAGTCACAGTCATTTCTTTTGATATCTTGTCACAGAGTATGTTGTCTTCATGTCTTTTCAGACATGAAGATCTTACTGGATGGAACATTTAACACAACTTTTTGTGATGTTTTGGGTAAAATTTAGATTTTTTTTCTTTACAGATTTTGTTTCAATATTTCTCCTAACATTGGATCTAGGAGTGCAAAAGAAGCAAGGGCAGTGTGGGACAACCAAGCCTCACCACAATTAACTCTACAAAGGGGAATTGTCCCCATCAACAGCATCTGCAGAACCAAAGAGATAGCTACGAGGTCAGACTCCCCCCTGCCCCCCTACATTTCTGCCCCTACTTCTACTAATTACTGGGTTCAATGTTCATTGCAAATTGACTCACAGACTTAACTTTACTCATAATTATGGGGTTTATTAAGGAATTAGCATGAGGGGTGGAGGAAGCAAAGGATATCACCCAGTGAAATTCCAGGCTTAGTGAACACCAGTCCTGAGCCAGGTTAGCAGCAGAACACAATCCCTCATTAGTTCAGACAGCTTCTCAGTCAACACATGGAAGTGCAGGTTCAGCCCAGCAACACAAATGAAAGAAGCCTTTGGTTCCCTCAGTCACCCAGCAATCTTTATCTCATAGCAGTTGCAAGTTAGCTCGCTCTTCAGTAGTATATCAAGCAAAACCTTTACTTCTGGCTTCAGCTCCAGGGCTCCTTTGGGCTATGCCTCAAGCAGTCTCTTTATAGTCTGGCTCAACTCTCTTATGTTGACTTTGAAGCTGTTGATGATGTAGAAGACACTGATCAACATCTAACCATGTGTTCATAGTTAAGGCAGCTGGAGATCATGCCTCCAGTGGATCAAAATGTGGTGAGTAGAGCCTCAAGCATTCATTTGACTTATACATTCCCACGTAGCTGTGTGGTCAGGCCTAAAGCAATGGATAGAAAAGTTAAAAAATATCCTACTACCACAAGGAGGTAGAAAGTAGGAGGGAAGGAAGTGTGCGTGATTACATGTATTATGCTAGTTGCCACTAGCGTAAATCTAACATCTGCCATAATAGGCACTTTACTTTTATTTAATCCTTACAATAACTCAAGGATGTGATGCAATTATTATTCCATTGTACAGATGGGGAAACCAGGCTTAAAGTGATTACATGGCTTACCTAGATTCACATTGTTAGTAAATTAGATATCTGGGATTTGCATCATGGCCTTAGGATCCTTCTTTTTGTCTTTGCTGTAAGAGCAGAGAGTAATAACAGATGTTCTGAATCCAAATCATAGCTTACGTCCTTCTCCAACATTTTGAAATAAAAATACTACTGGGAGGATTAAAAATGGAGCAGCCTTTTAGTGGCTTAAATTCAGTGCTCCAAAATAGCTTTTGGACTCTAAGTTTAAACTACTAAAGCTCACAGATCATCAGAATTTGTGCCTGAATTTGGGTACTGGCAGGAGCAAGAGAGTTTAGTAGCAAATTGTCAATCATCTTAAATTATTGTATTTTATTGTATCAGTTGGTTTGTGAAATAATTTTAGATAGGTGAGTAAGTACAATTTCAATTCTATCCACTCTTTTAGTCTCTCTTCCTTTCTACCTTGGACAAATAGGTATTGGGCATATACTATATCCCGGGCAATTCCAGGCTCTAACGTTATAAATGTGTGCCCCACCTCACGTAGCTTGGTGAAAAAGGAGCAAACCTTTCTAGAAGTGAGTTGTAATGGCCTGAAAACCAGATGAAGAGTGAAAATTAAAGGAAGTTCTCATACACCATTGTTAATTTTAGCATTATTCACAAAAGGCCCAAGGGTGGAAACACCCAATAGTCTTCAATGAATCAATCAATCAATCAAAATATTGTTTGCATATTAAATGAGCAGCCCTTTCGATGCAGGGATTAGTGTTCAACTGCTAACCAAAAGGTTGGTGGTTCAAACTCACCAACCACCCTATAGGAGAAAGATGTAGCAATTTACTTCTATAAAGATTGCAGCCTTGAAACCCCTGTGGAACAGCTCGACTATGCCTTACAAAGCCACTTTGGGCTAGAATCCACTTGGTGACAATGAATATAACTTGGTTTTATGTGCATACAGTGGAATATTATTCAGCCACAAAAGAAATAAATTTCTGTTATATGTTGTGGCTTAGTTGAACCTTGAAAACAGTGTGCTAAATAAAATAATATTTGCCACAAAAGGACAAATATTGCACACTCCAATGAAATACATAAATGCATAAAAGCCAAAATTTATTAATGATTACCAGAAGTAAGAGGGGAAGAAAAGTAGAGGGTACTGTTTAATGAGAATAGAGTTTTGTAAAAGGTCATGAAAAAAACAGTGATTGTTGTGCAACATGGTGAATAGAATGAACGTCACTGAGATGTGCATATAATAATGATTTAAATGACAAATGTTTTGCTCTGTTTCACCACAGTAAAAAATAAATTTTAAAAAGTAATTTTCACAAAACAGTTGTTAAAGACAATAAAAATCTGAAGCAAATTAAGTGATTACCAAAGGAGACACAGCCAGGGGCTGGGGGAGCAGTAACTCAGTTCTCTCTTCCAGCAAGGGTACCGAGGATAGGCTGACTGGCAGACACTGTAGCCATCCCCTCTCTTAACCTTCAGGAAGCTCTAAGAAAATATGCAATGGCTCTGCTTGCTTTGCTTCTGATCCTTTGTCGTCCCCTGATGGCATTGTTGTAGTTGTTGCTGTTAGATGTGGTCAGGTTGTGACTCATAGTGACCCTATGACTGAATCCTGTTCTGTGCCATTCTCAACATCTCTGACATACATGAGCCCATTGCATCAGACACTGTCAATCCACCTGGTTGAGGTTCTTCCTCTCTTTCGACAGCTCTCCACATGATGTAGCTCTCCAAGGGAATCTCAAAGGATGTGAGACGAAGCTTTATTCTCTTTGCCTCCAAAGAGCACGCTGACTACGCCTTCTCCAGGACACATTTTGGAAGTCCATGGGATATTCAGTACTCCAACACCACAACTCAAACGCATCAATTCTTCTTCATCATCTTTATTCATTGTCCAGCTCTCAGATGCATAGCAAGTGATTGAAAAAATACAGCCTGAATCATGTGTACTTTAGTCTTCAAACTGACCTCATTGCTCCTCAGGAATTTGAAGTAATCTCTGACTTCAGACTTCAACCATGCAGTACATGTCCTGACCTCCTGACTGATGGTAAAACGTGTGTTGATTGTGAATCCAAGTAAGGTGAATTTGGTGACAGTTTCAATCTTTTTTCCATCTATCATGATACTGCCTATCAGTCCAGTGGTGAGAATTTTTGTTTTCTTAATGTTGAGAGGTAATCCATGTTGAAGATTGTAGTCTTTGGTCTTCTGCAGTGTTTCAAGTCCTCCTCACCTTCAGCAAGCAAGGTTGTGTCATCTGCATAATACAGGTTATTGAAGAGTTTTCCTCCACACCTGATGCCACATTCTTCTTTATAAAGTCCAACTTTTGCCCCCACCCTCATGTTGTGTACTGTTGAATCGGATCCTGCTGGCACAGGAGGAGATTGACCCTCCTTCTCCAGTGGAGCATCTGGTGGATTCGAACAGCGCACCCTCAGTACTGCAGGACAGTTTCTTGCCACTAGGCCACCAGGGCTCCCTATATAGTCCAACTTCTTGAATGATTTGCTTAGCATACAGATTGAACAGGTATGAAGAAAGGCTTCAACCCTGATGATACAACTCTTTCTGACTTAAAATAATTTAGTGTTCCCTTGCTCTGTTTGGACAACAGCTTCTTGGTCTAAGTGTAGATTTCACATGAGCAAGGATTACAATTCCTCTCAATGTTAGCAATAATTTGTTGGGATCTACACAGTCAAACGCCTGTGCTTAGTCATTAAACACAAATAGACATTCTTCTGGTATTCTCTGCTTTCAGTCAGGATCCATCTGACATCAGCAATAATATCCTTGATGCCATAGCCTCTTCTAACCCAGCCTGATGGCATTGCTTCCCTAAAGCTCTCCTATAAAGTCATTTTGCAGTTTGCACTGCTCTTCCTCTATGGGTACCACTACTCTGTAGTATTGTTTTTATGAGCCATCAGTTGATTACCAGTCGTAGCAACCCTGTGAACAGATCCTCACTCCACCATCCTCACAATCTCTACCATGCTCCAAGCATGGATACAGAAATTGTGCCAATCCCTCTTGTTGAGGGTCTTCTTCTCTTTCACTGACACTCCACTTCTCCTGGTATGATGTCTTTTCCAAGGACTAGCACCTTTTCACAACATGACCAAAGTATGTGAGATGAAGCTCTACCATCCTTACCTCTAAGTAACGTCCTGCTTATGCTTTCTCCAAGACAACTTGTTTGCTCTTTTGGAAGTCTATGGAATATTCAGTACTTGTCTCCAACTCACATTCCAAAGCCATCAACTCGTCTTTGGTCATCTTTATTCATTGTTCAGCTTTCAAATGCATAGGTAGCAACTGAAAAACCATGGCTTTAATCAGTTGCATCTTAGTCTTTAAACTGACATCTTTGCTTTTTAGCACCTTGGAGAAGTTCTCGACAGCAGATTTCCCCAGCACAGCACATCTTTTGATTTCTTGACTGCTGCTGCCGTGGATATTGATTGTGGATCTAAGTAAAATGAAATAATTGGCAACTTCAATCTTTATTTATCATGATAGTGTCTTTTGGTCCAAGGGTGAGGACCTTTGTTTTCTTGATGTTGAAATATAATCCATATGTTGTTGTTGTTGTTTAATGCCGTCGAGTCGTAGACGACTCATAGCGACCCTGTGAACGAACAGCCTGAGCACTGTTCGTACATAGAGTTTCCCGAGGCAAGCCATTTTGGAAGTGGATGCCGCTCCTGCTTCCAGGCATAATCCATATAGAAGGATCTAATATTTGATCTTTTTCAGTAAATGTTTCAAGTTGTCTTCACATTCTGCAAGCAAGGCTGTGTCATCATTTGATCACACCAATAAATTATAGTGAAGAATGACCTTACCTGTATCGGACTTCTTTCTGTCCTCTCCACTTTACAATCTGGTTTTGCAGTTTCTCCAATCAAGAGATGGGTTCTATTTGTTCACTCTTTTGAATATGAGCTATCCTTGTGACCTGTTTTGACTAGTAGGATGTGGTTGAGTTTTGTTGAGTCCTGTACCATTCATAGCAAGAAATCTTGCAGCTTCCACTTTTGCTACAGACTACACTTTATAAAGAAACCCAGTGTAGCCTAATGGACTAAGAGTAGCAATGTGGGGCAGAGCCAAGACTCACAGTCCACAACCAGTGTGAATAGCTACTTGGCCATTTAAATGAGGCCATCTTGGGCCTTCTGGCTCAGCCAACTCTCCAGCTGAATAGATCTGCATGAGTGAGCCCCAGTGATAAAGAAACAGCAGAAAAACTGCCTGGCCAACTCACAGAATGGCCACAAACAAGTTGTTACTGTTTTAAATCACTAAGCTTTCTACTGGTCTGCTTTGCAGGAGAGATAATAGGGAAAACCCCTTATCCCTTAGAGGAGATAAGCACAGAAAGCCAAAACCTGCTTTACGATACTCCACATCTTTTATTTTGAAACCTTGGGAAGACCTACAAGCAACAAGGTTCTCTCTTTCTATTTCTTCATTTTATTGTGATGAATACGCAGGTTTACAAGGCAAATTGGTATTTCATTCAGCCATTCGTACTCATTTTGATTTATAGCATTAATATCCACAATGTAGCTACCCTCTTGAACTTCCCCTTTGTGATTCTCATTTACATTAATCCTTCTTTTCTACTCCTTTCTGCCTTGTGGCCTTTATTGCTGGGCAAATGCTACCTTTTGGCTTTATGTGCTCGAAGACCAGATACCTTTAAGAATGCATCTGAGAGATTAAGAGCAATCAGCTTTGTTGTTCCTCCGATTCTCCCAATCCCCTCCTAGAGGCACATTTTGATTCATATATTAGGAATAGATATAGGGACCTTTGGTGGCCTAGTGGCAAGAAGCTGCACTGCAATCCCAAAGGCGCGCGGTTTGAATCCCACCAACTGTTCGACAAGAGAAAGATGAGCAAAATTCTCCCATGCAATTAACTGCCCCTGAAAACCTGCTGGAGGGTTAGCTATGGGTTAGTTCTGGCTCAACGGAACACACAACAACCTTGTTGTTGTTGTTATGTGCAATTGAGTCGTTTGCGACTCATAGCAATGCTATGTACAAGAGCTCTAAACACTGTTCTATCCTGTGCCAACCTAGCCATCTCAAACGCACTTATTCCCACCGCTCCAGTCACAGAATCAATCCATCTCATCGAAGGTCTTCCTCTCCTTCGCTGCTCCTCCACTCTGCCAAACATCATGTCCCTCTTCAAAGACCAGTCCCTCCTTGCAACATGCCCAAAGTATGTCAGACGCAACTTCAGAATCCTTGACTCCAAGGAGCATTCTGGCTTCACCTTCTCCTGGACAAGCCTGTTTGTTCTCCTAGCAGTCCATGGTGTATTCAACACTCTTCTGCAGCACCACAGCTCAAAGGCATGACTTCTCGTTCTATCAACCCTATTCACTGTTCAACTCTCTGATGCATAGCACGTAATTGTGAAGACTGTAGCCCAGATCAGGCACACCTTACTCTCCAGCCTGACATCGTTGCTCTTCAGTACTCTTGAGAGGTCCCTCACAGCTGACTTTCCCAATGCAATTTGTCTTTGATTTCCTGACTGCTGTTGATTGTGTTGATTGTGGAGCCAAGCAAACTAACACTGTTAACTATCTCAATCTCTTCACCTTCACTATCCATACTGACACTGTCAATTGACCCAGTGGTGAGAACCTTTGTTTTCTTGATGTTGAGCTTCAATCCATATAGTAGGCTGCAGTCCTTGACCTTCTGCAGCAAGCACTTCAGGTCCTCCTCACTTTCCGCAAGCAGGGTTGTGTCATCTGCATAACATAGGTTGTTGATGATTCTTCCACCAATCCTGATGTCACATTCCTCTTCGTACAGCCCAGTGTCTTGGATGATCTGTTCTGCATACAGATTAAAAAGGTATGGAGACAGAATACATCCCTGCCAGACCCCCTTCTTGATTTTGAACCATGTAGTGTCTCCTTGCTCTGTTCTGACGACTGCCTCTTGGTCCACAATCAAATGTTCTGGGATTCCCATTCTTCTCAGAGTCAGCCACAGTTTGTTGTGATCCACACAGTCAAAAGCCTTTGCATAATCAATGAAGCACAGATAGACGTTCTTCTGGTATTCTTTGCTTTCTGCCAAGATCTACCTAACATTAGCTACCATATCCGTAGTACCATGACCTCTTCTAAATCCAACAACCTTAGGAATAGATAATGACTTCTTGTTGATTGTCTGGTCTCTTCCACCTTTATCTCCCTGTAAGGTGAAATATTTAACTTTACGCCAATGAACTTGGTTAATCTTTGAATCTTGAGAGATGGTCTCGAAATCCTTGGAACTTCCCAAGTGATTGCAGTGCTTTTGATGAGAACTCCAGACCATACCCGGAGGCTTACGACTCATGTCTGATGAAGGCTAATTATGCTAGAAAGACCCACCAGAGATAGCAACCTAAGATACCAGCTCATGACCTCAAAAGTTTGAATTACAGAATGAGATTCCTAATCAAGTGTCTCGACACTAGAGCTTCACGGGCTCCTTGGTTGGTGATAGATGATAGACATAGATACATGGAGAATGGTGGTGTATCCCATTTTGGATATGCAAACTCTATGCTGGGAATTTGTACTGTATTTGCTATAATAAAGCTGTGATTATAAGTGTCATGCTTTCCTGAGTTCTGTGAGTCATTCTAGAGGATTATTAAACATTATGGAGCCAGGAGGTCATAAGTCGGAGACCTAGGCCTCCTGAGTTTAAGGTGAGCATCCTGAGTGGGTAGAGGGAAGCCTGTACATTTGTAGCCACCAATCAGAAGTGATGATGTCGTGACAACTGAGATCGTGGGCACACTCGCCAGTCTGGAAGATCGTGCTCTTTAACTTGTGAAGTCCGGGTGTTTGGATCAGAGACAAGTGCTGCATGAGCAACTGTTGTCCAAGCAGAGGGGAACTAACCAGATAATTCACGTAGTCCTCACGTATCAACTATCTCGTTCTCCACCATTTCCCATTCATGACAACTGTAAAACAAATGAAACCAAACCCAAAAGAAACAAAACCAAAACCAAAAAACCTACTTAAATTCAGGCAAAGACCCAAATGTTTTGAATAAGAATATGCCTCCTTCTTGAGCTCCATGTCCTTGATCCCTCTCATCCTTCCCCTCCCCCCTGTCTTAGATCTGAACTAAGTTAAAAGAGAGAGAAAACAGAGACAGAAAGGCTTGTGCTGGGGCCTTGGGCAATTAAGCTGTTCCTTGGTCTTCCTGATCCCTGCTGGGCCTGCAGGCTGGTGGCTGTTCTGTTCTTGAAGCAGAGCTTTGGTCTTTAAGTCTTGGAGAGAGTGAGAGAGGATGCAGAACAAACAGCTATCACTTGGTCACAGACCTAAGGTCAGGCACTCTGGGCAGTCTTCCTGGGGCGTGTGGGGCTGTTTTCGTGGAGAGCAAGGAATCTGAGGGGGTTGAATGAGGGCAGTTCCGCTCTCGGCAGAACACCTTGACTCAGTTACCTCTTCCTGGGGTTTGAAATGGCACAAGCCCGCCCACCTATCCCTAAGTCTGGTTTGTGGGTTAGGGAGATGCAGACAGCAACTTCAGGGAAAAGATTTTCCCCCTGGACAAAGCCCTCTGCTTGTGGCTTCTGGGGCCTGAGGAGCATTCGGTCGCTGAAGATTTGTGCAGTTCTGATCTTCACATAACACCCTAGTCTTAGGACCTTAATCATACCCATAAGTTAGGAATGAGTGGAGATTAGACCTCCTGGTGTCACAATCTATTAAGCACTGGGATGCTGATGGAGAAGTTAGCAGTTTGAATCAGCCAGCCATTCCTTCGAAGGAAGATGAGACGGTTGGCTTCCACCATGATTTACAGGCTTGAAACCTTAGGGGCAGTATTACTCTGCCCTTTAGGGTTGGAGGGGTGGATATGGACTTGTTTTAGTTTCTATTCTAGCATGGCTTTCACACTCGGAAAGTTTGCAGTCAGGGATAGCTCCAAATGATTTGGAGCAATGATGTCAGTTAGAGGACTAAGGTACACCCCGTTCAGGCTGTGGCCTTTTCAGTCACTTGTTATGTATGCTGCAGAGAGCTGGACAATGCATAAGGATGACAGGAGAAGAACTGATGCCTTTGAGCTCTGGTGTTGAAGAAGAGTACTGAAGATCCCATGGATGGCCAAAAGAACAAACAGATACGTCTTGGAGAAGGTGCAGCCAGAGTGCTCCTTGGAGGTAAAAATAACAGAACTTCATTCCACATGCTTTAGGCACGTGGCTAAAAGAGACTACTTCTTGGAGAGGGACATCATGCTTGGAACTTGGAAAGTTCGATCAAAGAGAGGAAGACATACAACCAGATGCATTAGCACAGTAATTGCAGCAATTGGCTCAACTGTGTCAGAGATGTTAAAGCTGGCACGAGATAAGACAGGCTTCAGATCTTTTGTTCACAGGGTTGCTATGACCACACCTAACACTAACAACAATGGTACAGGATTTTGTGGGTTTATGGATATATTTTGTTGCTGTTATGTACTATTGAGTCAGAACGGTTTCATACCTGACCCTTCGGTGAGTTTTTGTAGGCAATAGTAACTCATATGGGAGTTGATTTTCCATCTTTCTCCTGAAGAGCAGCTGGTAGACTGGAGCCATGTACCTTCGTGTTGGCAGCACAACTCCTTGCATACAGCCCCCAGGTTATGGGTATAGATAGCATTTATTGGCCCCCACAGACTGATGTTGGGGAAGTAGGAAGGATTTTATTTTCTCGTCACTCCCCAGCTGCTGGGTGAAGGTGCCTGGCTTGGCAAAGCTGACTAAGCACTGGAATTTATGCCAGTGACCTTGTTTCTGGGTCTCAGCTGCCTCATCTGGAGGGAAAGTTGTATCTGAAGACTTTCTCAGATTCTCTGGGAACCCTTACAGCACTGATTGCTCTGAACCTCAGAGCTTGCTTCTCTCCTGACAACTTTGGAGAGCAGTATGTGTCAGCTTTTTGAGTTACTGTCCCTAATGGCCCCAAATCCATCACTGTGTTCTCACCTCACAGTTCTGAGCCCACACATGTGCCAGTGAGAATCGCTGTGACTCCTACACAGCTCCTGAGGGCCAGGAGATGCTAGAGGGCATGAACATCTCTAGTGCATACAATGAGAAGAACAGGTATTTTTCAGATTCTTACAACTATAAGAATTACAAGCTTAAATAGACTTTAGCTCAATCTCTCAGATTCCAACAAGGATTCTTGACTGTCATTTCAGGTTTCTTCTTGAACCTCCCATTTAGAAATCTCTACTCTCAAATAATGTAAAGATATTGATTGTCTGCTCCCACATGGACCCTGCTCTCTTTCTTATTATCCTGATTGCCTGTGGTTGGTGTCAGTTTTCAGATAAGGAAAGAGAGAGTCTTTAATATGTCCTTGAAAGTTTAATCCCAGCTTCTTTGAGTCAAAAATACTGGCAGGGCAAGAGAAGATGAAGACACACAAGGCAGACATGTTCATCCCCAATGCGAATGACAGCACAGGTTGAACAAGTGTGAGTACACAGACACACACATGCACGCACACATGCATGTGAACCCTCTAGGGCAAGGTGAATTATGTGAGAAAAAACATAGACGTCTAGGGGAGGAAGGAAAAGTGCCTGCAAACTCAATACCCATTTGGTGAAGCAAAAAGAAGACACAGGAAAAAACATGGGGAGGAAGAGAGGTGTGGAATTCAGAGAAACAGCAACTTTAGAGAGGAAAGCATGCACTGTGGAGATGGGGACCTCATTTGGGACCCGACTCTACATTTATTAGAAATATGAGCTTGGGCAAATATCTTAATCTCTTAACTTTGGTTTCTTCTTCTATTGAGTGCAGATTACATTTTCCTCTAACTTAATAAGATCAGTATAAACACCAAATTCGATGCTGATTTATAAGCATATAATAAATGTAAGATATTATACATAAGTGAGGTACTCAGCATCATTGTTAGGGTGCGGTGGTCTGCAGGGAGTTGCACTATTAACCTGAAGGACACACCTTTTTTCGAATCCACCAGCCACTCAGAGGGAGAAAAATGGGCAATCGTTTTCCTCCTATGTGATTTACAGCCCCAGAACCAAATGGAGGATAACGCTTGGGTTGGTTCTGACTCCACAGCAGTGAGTTTAAGTTTGAGATGGTGAAAACAAGGAGCCCTAGTGATGGAGCAGGGTAAGTGCTGGGTAACTAGCCAAAAGGTCAGTAGTTTGAACCCCCATCTGCTGCTCTGAGGGAGAAAGAGAAGGAAGTCTTCTGTCATCGAGACTTGCTGCCTCAGAAACTTGGCAGGGGGTCATTAAAAATCAGAATTTCTAAAATAAAAGGGGTTTTGGTCTGCTTTGATGATATCAGAAACTCTTAGGCACAGTGGCAAAAGTATTTTACTAAAGCTGGCAGTTCAAACCCACCAGTTGTTCTTTGGGAGAAAGATAAGACAATTAACTTTGGTAAAAACTGCAGCCTTGGAAACTGGGTTGTTGTAAGGACAACAATTGTGGAGTCAGAACCGACTCATAGCTGGCCCTCCAGTGGGTTTTCAGAGGCAATAAATCTGATAAGAGGAGACACCCATCCTTTTCCTTCAGAGTAGCTGGTCGATTTAAACCACTTGCCTTTGGGTTGATAGTGTGATTCTTTACCATTAGGGCATTCGAGCCACCCAGGGAACTCTATGGGTTCGATTCTGTTTTATAGGGTTGTTAATGGTCAGTATTGACCTGATGGCAATGAGTTTGGGGTTTTATAATGAAATAAGAGAAAGCAAGGAAGGCTTTTAGTAAGAACGACTGACATGATGGCTGGAGCAGTGCACTCAAATACAGCAAAGATCAGGAAGACACCACAGGTTTGAGCAATGGTTTGTGCTACTAAACAGACATTGTTACAAATTAGAGCTCACTCAATGGCAACTCAACATCAAAAGACAAAGATTCTCATCACTGGGCCAATTGATAGATGGAGAAGAGATTGAGGTTGTTAACAATTTTATCTTACTCAGATCCATAGTCAACATTTTTGGCACCAGCAATCAGGAAATCAAGAGATGAGTTGATTTTGGAAAGTGTGCTGTCAGAAAATTCTTCAGAGTGTTAAGGAGCAATGATGTCAGTCTAGAGACTAAGGTGTACCTGATTCAAGTAATGATCTATTCAATTACTTGCTATGCATCAGAAAGTTGAACGATGACTATGGATGACAGAAAAAAAAATCAATGCCTTTGTGTTGTGGTGCTGGACAAAAGTATTGAACATACCATGGACTGCCAAGGGGAAAAACAGGCTTGTCCTGGAGGGGGTAAAGCCAGGTTGCTCCTTGGAGGGAAGAATTTTGACATTCCATTTCATATACTTATGTTACCGGGAGAGACCAGTCCTTGGAGAAGGACATCATGCTTGGAGAGTGGAGGTCAGCACAGGAGAAGAAGACCCTGGATGAGATGGTTTGACACAGAGACTGTGGCAATGGGGCAGGTGTGTCAGAGTCAATGAGTGGCTCAAGATAGGTCAGGGTTCAGAGCTATTGTGCATAGTGTCACTATGAGTTATAGTCACCCGATGGCATGTACCAACAACAATGGTAACTAAGAACAACACAATGTGTTAAGTAGTAGAATTGTCACCTTCCTTGTGAGAGACCTGGATTCCATTCCTAGTCAATGCACTTCATGGACATCCTCCCATCTGTTAACAGAGGCTTTCATGTTACTGTGATACTGAACAGGTTAGAGCACAGCTTCCAGACAGAGCTGGACTAGGACTAACGTCCTGGTGACCTAATACTGAAAACCTGTGATCACAGTCATCCGAGCCACAACCTTTCACATGGGACTACAGTCAACAAAGGACAAGGTGGTGCTGTGTTTGGCTGTGCATCAGGTTGCTATTGGAGATCAACAACACAGCTAACACCACCAGTATGTGGTATCCTACATTCACTGAGGTGTCTAACCTCACAAAAATCTTGCAGGCATAAACTCTCATCATTCCTCTTCTGCAGCTACCCATTGCTGGGAGCTGAGTTCCATTGGATGGAATAGAACCACCTCAAAGGGTTTCCCAAGTCAATTTCCTGTGGAGCTGCTGGTAGATTCAAACCACTGATCTTTCAGTTAGCAGACTAGTGCTTAAACTCCCACACTACTAAGACTCCTTTTACAGATAAAGAAACAAAGAGGGACAGTGATCTGGAGATCACACAACTAGTAAATTGTCAGTTAGGATTTGAACCCAAGTCTAGCCACCAATTCTCTTAACCACTATTGTTTACCTCAAACATGTTAATACATATCCAGCACCATTTATCATAACAGCAAAAATCCTTCAGCTTTCTGAGTTTTGCCCGGATAATTACTCTCCCAGAATGCCAAGCAGTTTTGCTGTAAAGGAAAGATACAGAGTTTATGTAAAATATTTGAAGCATCCCTGCCGCATTTTCCTGTGCAGGAACATTCTGAAGAAGCAACAAGTTCTAGTCCTTCTCTTGCAGCATTTGTATTTATAGTTTGGTGGCACAGGAGTGTCTGAAAAGAGTTCCAAAATCACTTCCACTGCTTTGAAGCACGTGTGCCTGATTCTTCTCCTTGGCCATTAGAAGCCATTGTTCCTGGTTCTCCTGAGATGGAGGCAGGGGAGGAAGAAGGAGACAGAGAAAGATTTGCAAATGCATAGATGCAACTCCTTTTAACAACACCTCAGAAGAAAAGAAATTGTTGTTCCTGTTGTATTGTCTAAGTCAGGCTTCGTACTTAAACTTTCTCAGACCATTCTGATAACTCAAGGAGAAGAAGTTTTTTGTTGACTTTGTCCTTGAACCCCACTTCACAGAGATGCTAATGAGTTGGAAGGAAAAGAGAGAAAATCCAGAGAGTTTTATTACCTGGATGCCAGAAGCCAGTAGAGGGTTTTATAATTCATCTCTCTCTATTTCAAGCAGCACAAGACAAATTACCAGCATCAATCTATGTAACAGTATCAGGCTTCAGAACCTGTGAGCCATATGTTCACGTCATGGCTGTGTGCAGATAGATACTCTACATATGCATTGATCTGGCATATTTCATGAGAATTTATCAAAATGTTCTCTTGTTTCCCAACACATATATTAATAACAATAACACAGAATAATGCCAAGTTGCAGCCAAGCACGAGGCCAAGCTAAGGGATTAGTTTGCAAATTTAATGAAGGCTATTTGTAACTATAAAAACAAAACAAAACAAAGCCCAATAACCGGAAGTTCTTAGGGAAGACAAAAGAAAGTTTGTAGATTTTTGTGTTTGTGGGTGGATGGTGGAGGAAAGAGAAATGTGACTGGACTTTATTCCTGATTTTAAAAATCTGGATTAGGCCGTCTGGGCACGAACAAATACCCTTTATTTTGAGAAGGACTTTGCTTAGCTCACTAGCTTAATCATGTACCATAATTAGCAGTGTACATTCCACATTTTCAGAAAGATTTTCTCCCCCAATTCCTGTCTCCAAGACTTCCTTTCTGTGTCCACAGTCAGTGATAGCATTTCTGAACTCCTAACAGTATTGCAAAACTACTGCTATATTTCAATCCAACACATACTCAATTCATCCACTCTTTACCTTTGAGTCGGAATCCGCTCATAGCTGACTATCCAGTGGATTTTCAAAGGCTGTAAATTGCATATGAGAACATTTCCCAGCTTTGTACCATGAAGTAGCTAGTAGATTTGGCCCACTTGCTTTTGTGTTGAAAGCACAATTCCCTACCAGCTAGATTATCAGAGCTCCTGAAACAGACACTAAGTCAGGAAAACACATCTGGAGAAATACAGCCAAATTGGAAGTATTGTTACCAATAAATGCTGGGACTTTTGTCTGGTTTGAGGGACACTATGAGTCGTAGTTGACTTGATGGCTCATAACAATAATAACAAGGTAAAAACCAGAAGGGTGGGCTGTATGAGCTGAGAGTTACAGAAAGTGCCCAAGATTCTATGTGAGGTCAAGTGCATTTCAGAATTCTTTTAGAGAGATTACATCATAATTATTCTATACTGTGATTACAGGGACTGCAGGGAGCTGTGGTGGCCTCGTGGTAAGGAACTGCACTGCCATCCCAAGGGCACGTTGTTGCAATCCACCAGCTGCTCTGAAGGAGAAGGACAATCTCCTTCCCTGCGATATACAGCTTCTGAAAACTGACTGGAGGATTAGCCACGACTCGATTTTGACTCAACCACACATAACAGTAACGGCACCAGAAGTTATGATGATGGGGGCTCCCAGTATGTTTATAAAATTATTCCTAACCTCCAACTAGCACAGGAGATCTTAGTATGCTAGTGTTCTTTTAAAGAATGTGACACAACCTTTCTTACTGAAACTGAGGAGGACCTGAAGCACTTGCTGAAGAAGGTCAAGAACTGTAGTCTTCAATATGGATTGAACCTCAACATCAAGAAGACAAAGATGCTCACTACTGATCTAGTTGGCAGCACCATGATAGATGGAGAAGAGATTGAGGTTGTTAAAGGTACAGCTTGCTTGGCTCCACAATCAAAACCTTTGGCACCAGCAGTCAGGAAATCAGGAGACAAATTGCATTGGGAAAATCTGCTGTCAAGGACTTCTCCAGAGTACTGAAAGCAACGACGTCAGTCTAGAGATTAAGATGCACCTAATCCGGGCCATGGTCTTCGCAATTACTTGCTATGTATCAGAAAACTGGATAATGACTAAGGATGATAGAAGAATTGATGCTTTCAAGTTGTGGTGCTGGAGAAGAGTCTTGAACATACCACGAACTGCCAAGAAAACAAATAGGTCTGCCTTGGAGAGGGTGGAACCAAGTTTACCTTTGGAGGCTAGGATTCTGAAGCTCCATCTCACATACTTTGGGGACATGGCCAGGAGAGACAGGTCCTTGAAGAAGGACATGCTCGGGAGGGTGGAGGGTGAGCACAGGAGAGGAAGACCTCAGATGAGATGGATTAATACAGTAACTGGGGCAACGGGGGTTGATGTATCGGAATCAGTGAGACTGACTCAGGACAGGGTAGGCCTCAAAGCTGCTGTACGTAAGGTCACTATGGGTTGCAGGCAATTTGATGGCACATAACAACAACAGCAATGACAACTACCAGATGATCAACAACCTGCATGATGTAGATAACACAACCTTGCTTGCTGAAAATGAAGAGAACATGAGCATTTGCTGCAGGAGATAAAAACCTTCAATATGGATTACAACACAACATCAAGAATACGAAGGTACTTTCAACTGGGCCACTTGACTGATAGGTAACATTATGATAGATGAAGAAAAGATTGAAACTGTCGATGATTTAATCTTATGAGGATCCACAATTAACACCTTTGGTACCAGCAGTCAGGAGATAAAAAACATATTGCATTGGGCAAATTTGCTGTCAGGGATTGTTCCAAAATATGCAAGAGCAATGATGTCAGTTAAAAGAGTAAGGTGCAATCAATTTGTATCACGATCTTTTCAATCACTTGCTGGATAATAAATAAGAATGATAGAAGAAGAATCGATGCCTTTTAGCTGTGGTATTGGATAAGAGTACTGAATATCCCCTGGACTGACAAATGAATAAACAGATATGTCTTGAAAAAGGTCTAGCCAAAGTGCTCTTCACAGGGAAAGATAGTGAAGTCCCTCTCCAAGGAATAGCCTCTCTTAGCAATATACTCAAAATATGTGAGGTGAAGCTTTACCATCTTTGCCTCCAAGGAGCACTCTGGCTGTACCTTCTCTAAGACTTATCTGTTCTTTTGGCAGTTCAAGGAACATTCACTACTTTTCCCCAACACCACAATTCAAAGGCAACAATGCTTCTGTCATTCTTATTCATTATCCAGCTCTCAGATACATACTTAGAAGATGGTAGCCTAAGTCAGGCACACTTTATTCCTCGAACTGACATAATCATTCCTCAACAATTTGGAGAGGTCCCTGACTGCAGACTTTCCCAGTGCAATAGGTATCCTAACCTCCTGGCTTCTGTACCAAGAGTATTGATTATGGATCCACATAAGATGAAGCTGTAGACAGTTTCAATCTTTTCTCCATCTATCATGATGTTACCTATCAGTCAAGTGGTGAAAATTTTGTTTTCTTGACCTTGAGATGCAATTCATATTGAAGTCTATAGTCTTTGATCTTCTGCAACAAGTGCAACAAGTCAAGGTTTTGTCATCTGATTGATGAGTCTTCCTCCAAGCCTGACACCGAATTCTTCCTCATAGAGTTCAGCTCTTTGAATAATTTTCTTAGCATACGGATTAAATAGGTATGGAAAAAGGACACAATCTTCATGAACATCCTTCTTAAATTAAAGCATGTAGTATTCCCTTATTCTCTTCTTAGAACAGCCTCTTGGTCTAGGTATAGGTTTCACATGAACCAGTTGTTTGGGGATTACCAATTTTCTCCTAATTTATTATGATACACAATGTCTTTGCATAGTCAATAAAGCACAAATAGACGTTCTTCTAGTATACTTTCAGCCATGATCCATCTGACATCAGTAATGGTATCCCTGGGGCCATGGCCTCTGCTAAACCCATCTTGAATGTCTGGCAATGTACTGTTCCAGATATTTTTGAATGATCTTCAGCAGTATTTTGTTTGCATGTGATATTAGCAATATTGTTTGACAAAGACCACATTCTGTTGGATCACTTTTCTTGGGAATGGGAACAAATATGGATCTCTTCTAGTCAGCTCGCATAGCTATCTTCCCAATTTCCTGGCACAAACTGGTGAGCATGTCCAGGGCTGTATCTGTCATTTGAAATGTATCAATTGTTATCGCATCAGTTTCTGGGTCCTTATTTTTTTTTGTCAATGCCTTCAATGCAGCTTCAGCTTCCTTCTTCATTACCATTGGCTCTTGATCACATTCAATGATTCTATTTATTCCCTCCATCTTTCTTTTGATTCTTCCTGGGTCATTAAAGATTTTGTCCATAGTATTGCTTTCTTTTTTTAAAAAAAATTCTTTTTAAGTTGAGATTTTAATGAAAGTTTATATAGAACTTGGTTTTCCATTCATTCATTGTTGCACATTTTCCTCCCTGCCCAATCCCCAGTTCGCTTTTCTCTTTGAAGAAAAAAAATTCTTTCATGGTTGTGCAATCCCCTACACACACACGCTGTCCACTTTAGTATGCAGCTCTTATTCTGGACTGTTGTCTTGCCCATAGTATTTGTAAGTATCACAACTTGAGGCCTGAATTTGTTTTTCAGTTCTTTCAGCCTGAGAAATGCCTAGCAAGCCTTTTCTTTTTTTATTTTCCAATTCCCACTCTCTGCAAGACAAATAAGGTATACAGAATATACAAAAAGCTGGAATTGGAGTATAATGAGGGAAGTGTTGCTAGGAGAAGCTATTGCTTGGAAAAATAATATCATGGTTGGAATAGTATAAGGTCAGCAAAAGAAAGGAGGACTCTCATTGAGATGGACTGACACTAAGTGCAGTAATGAGCTCATCAGAGATTGTGAGGATGGCACAGGATAGGACAAGATTCAGGTTTGTTGTTCATAGTGTTGTTGTGACTAGTTCTTAACTCATTGGCACCTAACAACAACAAAAACCAGAGGGCCAGTGACTGAGTCCAAGCAGCATCGATTGGCGTCACAAATCCTGCTCTCCTTACCTTGAATGAAAGGAATGCTGTTATTTCCTGAGGGTACTGGACGTTCCTCAGGAGGGAGTGTTTGGCATAGTCAAGAAGGACACTTGACATCAGTATCAGTTATTTCTCAGGGTTGGATCTGACTTTATAGGCAACCTTATTTTCGGGTTGGGTTTGTTTTTTTTTTTCAAAACTTTGAAATCACTGAATTTTATTTAAAAGCTTTTGAAATTGCCAACAACTTTTCATTTATTTTGGGAGAAGTTTATACATGGATTAGAGAGAAACATAACAAATGCTTGTATACCTTCCAACCAATTAGCAAGTATTCACATTTTGTCACATTTCCTTCCAAGCTTTCTATAAAGTAAATGCCAAAAATTGTAGATGATCTTAAGTTCCTCTCTGTATCCCATGTAAGCCTCATTTTCTTGTCCACTATCCAGAGGTGACCATCACTATGAATTTGGAATGTATCTTAAGATCACAAAAACATGTAGCCATCAATAACATGTGATGCTATTCTGCATATTTTAAACTATTCTACAAACATTCTATTATACACTTCTCCATTTTAATGGCTCTTTCTGCATGATGCTATCATCAAAGTATTCCTTCTTTGTAACTTACTGGTACTTTTGAAATATTGGTTTTTAAAAAACACAATTACAGTCTCTTAATTAACAGAATAAAAGAATGAAGTATTTCACAACTTGAACAAACTAACATAATTTAGAGATAACTACAGTTCACACATTTTACAGGAAATTTTCAGAGAATTCTGGTCTCTGGAGGAACCAGAATCCTAGGACTGGAGGAAGGGGGAAGGAAGAAGAAAGGGGTGGTTTAAATATATATTGTTGAAACTGCCCCTGGGGATTGAGTCATAGGAGCCCAATTCTATCAGGGCTGTTTCTATGAAGGGAGGGAGGGTGGAGTACTCATTTACTTGCTGCTTTTCCCCATTGGTTGAAGATGATCCAGAAGCCATGAGGGTCTTACGTTCTTTTTTTTTTTTTTAATTTTTGGTCTCTATCTTTGGTAGGCCAAATTGACTCCAGGTAGGTCCAGAAGTAGAACAGAAAAGATATGTAGTGCACACTTCAGGAAGTTATTAACCATGTTTTTATTGTTATGTGCTCTGTGAATAGCCCTGGACCCTACCTTATCCTGAGCTAATCTCACTCTGACACACCTACTCCCTTTACTGCCTTTCCTGTGTCAATCTACCTCATCCAGGGTTGTCTTCTCCTGCACTGTCCCTCCATCCTTTCAAGCATGATGTTTTTCCCCAGGGACTGGTGCCTCCTGGCAACATGCCCAAATTATGTGAGACAGAATTTAAAAATTTTACTTCCCAGGAACAAACAGCTTTCATTCTCTCCAAGACAGATCTGTTTGTTCTCTTGGCAGTCCATGGTATGTTTAGTACAAACAATGTACCATGTACTGGAGCACCACAATTCAAAGGTATCAATTTTTCTTCTGTCATCCTTAGCCACTGTCCCACTCTCTGATGCATAGCAAGTAATTGGAAAGAGCATGGCTTGGATAAGGCACATTTTGGTCTCTTGACTGACATCATTGCTCTTTGGCACTCTAAGGAAGTCCCTGACAGCAGACTTTCCTAATGTAGTTCGTCTTTTGATTTCCCGACTGTCTGTGCCAAGAGTGTTGATTGTGGATTTGAGGAAGATGAAATTGTTAACAATCTCTTCTCCATACCATGGTTCTGCCAACTGGCCTAGTGGTGAGAATTTTTGTTCGCTTGATGTTGAGATGCAGTCTATATTGAAGGCTGCAGTCCTTGGCCTTCTGCAGCAAACACTTCAGGTCCTCCTCAGGACTTCCAAAATTTTAGAGGACATAGACATCAGCTGACAGTCACCCCAATACCTAACTTATTAGCAATCTCAGTGAAACCAGTTATTATTAATTTACACAGTTAAGAATGTCTTTCTAATTTCAGCAAGATAAAGGTAAATAATCCAATTAAAAAATGGGCACAGGATATGAACAGGCACTTCACCGAAGAAGACATTCAATGACTAACAAGCACATGAAGGAATGTACAAAATCCCTAGCTCTAAGAGACATGCAAATTAAAACAACTATGAGATATCATCTCACCCCAGTCAGAATGGCAAAATTTAACAGAACAGCAAGCAACACATGCTGGCGAGGTTGTGGAGAAACTGGAACCCTTATTCACTGTTGGTGGGAGTGTAAAATAGTGCTACTACTGTGGAAGGCGGTATGGCGCTTTCTCAAAAAGTTACAAATAGAGATACTTTGATCCAGCAATCCCACTACTGGGAATATACCCCAAAGAGACCATTACTGACATCCAACCAGATATATGCACACCCATGTTTATTGCGGCTTTGTTTACAATAGCAAGGAGTTGGAAACAGCCTAAGTGCCCATCAACAAATGAATGGATAGAGAAGCTGTGGTATATTCACACAATGCAATACTATGCTGCCTTGAAAAACAAGAAACAATATTATTCAAAATGGTTGACTCTGGAGGACATTATGCTGAGTTAAGTATCTCAGCACAAAAGGACAAATACTTCATGGTGCCACTGTTGTAAAACAGGACTGACCTTGGGCTTGGGGAGAGGCTGAGAAAGATGGGTTGAATAATGTATACTGAACTGAAACAGATGTGATTAGGTATTTTTGTCATGACGGGAGTCTAAAGCGAAGGATACGTGGTGGAGTGGACCTAGGGGAGGGTTTGTCAAACAATGAAAGAATTTGTCTTTTACTTTTCCAAGATGGTAGTGTACTAGGGGGGAGGGTTGGGAGGGGAGAAAAGTGCAACAATGAATGAATGGAAATCCAAAGTCTCTGTAAATTTTTACTGAAATTAATAACAAATTTAAAAAATTATTAAATAACAAAAAGGGGGGAAAGAAAAGAAATGTCTTTTTAAAAAATTAAGTTTGCCCATGCTAAAGGGAAGCAAAATATTATAATAATTATATGGGTGACTCCAGCGATAATCTCATCGTAGCCTAAACTAAATTCTTACTTACATTGCCTTGGTAGCAAGAGGAAGTCTTGATTCTTGGAATTACAAATTCACAGAGTTGGAAAAGGACTTAAAAGGGTGATATATCATCAGAATAATGTTTAATTATCTGGTATGTAGAGACCAGGCATCTCTTCCCTTTCATGCTTTATGGAAAGAGGGAGCAGATTTCTCAGCATCTTCCCTCTTATTTATTTCTCCACTTAGTTATGCAGTACTGGTGTAACAGAACTTACTTACTCATATTTAAGAGGCCGGAAGTCTGAACTCAGGGTTCCAATTCTAGGGGAAGGCCTTTTCCCTCTGCTGGCTGTGGAGGGAGATCTTTGTCTTCTTGATTTTCTGCTTCTGGAAGATTTCATGTGACTTAGTATAACTCTTCCCCTATTCTGTTTCTCTCTTGCTTGTTTAATCTCTTTTATATCTCAAAATAGTCTTCCACAAGGCACAGCCTACACTAAGCCTACCTCTTTAACATATCGAAGATTTATTCCCAATTACAATTCTAATCACAGGCACATTGTTGGTATTTATCACCAAGTGGGAACTGGGCAGTAGCTGACCCTCCATCAGGTTTTCAGAGGCAGTTAATCCCAAGGGAGGAGATTGCTCATCTTTCTTCCGGAACAGCTGAGGGATTTGAATCCCATGCCTTTGGGAGGCAGTTCAACTCCTAACCACTCAGCCACCAGACCTCAAAGCACATGTATGAGGATTATGACATGTATTTTAGAGAAACACCGTTCCATTTATAACCGCACCTTTCACCTCCTTCCCCAGTTAAGGCAAACAGAAATGAAATCTTCATATCTTAGCAAATTATGTCCTTTCTCTTGAGGTAAAGGTTAAATAAGGTACCTTTCATTTCATGTATACAAATAATGCCTGGTGTTTCACTGGGGAGGTCAGACTTGAGACCTGAAACTGCAAGTCAAGTAAACACAAAAGTCTAAACTCTAACACCATGGTTTTGCCTGACTTTATCTCTTCAATACTCTCAAATTTCAGGTAATATCTTGTACCTGCAAATAGGTTTCAAAAAAAAAGACTGATTTTATTTTTTTAACTTAATAAATAAGATTCAAGTGTATTTTTTTAGTTTACTAGTCTCCATGCTATCCTCTGCTTTTTTCTCAGAGCAGCATGTTATAGGGAACCAGGACTGGCACTTGTAGAGGATGCTCCCAGCCACAACCTTATCCTCTGTGTTTTTCGGCTGTAAAAGCATTCATCATTCCTAGTCCTTTTTGCTTATGTAACATCTCTACATTTTCTTGGGTGCCAAAATATCTGCTCCAGTTTTTTTCTTAAAGAGTTCTATCCCATATGTGTTCATAGAAGGATTTTCAAAACAATTATTTGAGTTTTCATTTATTCCTGTACCACATTTGAAGAAGTATTCCCTTTGCAACTTAATATGGTGTTTCTTTCAAGATTGAAGTGTAAAGTACCCAGCTAAGGTGTTTCAAAGATTCTGTTTATCCTAACATCATGGCTAAGCAAAAGAATCAAATGTAATTTTAATTTTCTAATTATTAAGATGGAAAGTTCATCATTTTCCTGAGTACTTTCTATATGAAAGGTACAAAACTATTTCATAGGTTATCCTAAATAGGACTGACTGGTCCTCAAAACAATCTTACATGCTAGGTATATATGCTTCTATGTGTTGATCAGAAAAGGGATGTTCAAAGTCCAAAGATAGTTAAGTTTCTTAGCTCAAAGCCAGACTTGGAATAACCATTACACTCAGTGCTGTACCTGTGCTTCACTTAACAGATAATGCCACTTGTTTCCTGGTGTTAGATAAATCGAGCCACATCGACTACATAGTAAATGCTTTAAGAGGATTCTTCACATAGCAGTGTTTTCTGGCATTCACAATGCATTTTAATAAGCCTGACAGCATCATTTCATTTTAGTCTTCATTTAGAAATAGCAATGAATATTAACAGGTGCTCAAGGCACAGTGTCTTTTTTCCCCTTGTCATATGAGTGAGTTAGGGAGCTTCTAGAAGCTTCAGAATGGAAATATGGATGTTGTTATGTGCCATCAGGTTGCTTGCAACTCATAGCGACCCTATGTACAACAGCCCTAAACCCTGCTCTAGCCAATGCCAACCTTATAGTCTCTGACACACCTACCCACACTATCCCAGTGATTGAATCAATCCATCTCATTTGAGGGTCTTCCTCTCTTGTGCTGTCCCTCCACTCTCCCAAGAATGATGTTCCTTTCCAAGGACTGGTCCCTCCTTGCAACATGTCCAAAGTATGTCAGATGAAGCTTAAGAATCTTTGCCTCCGAGGAGCAGCCTGGTTTCACCCTCTCTAGGATGAACCTGTTTGTTCTCCTAGCAGTCCATGGTATATTCAACAC
This sequence comes from Elephantulus edwardii, assembly GCF_000299155.1. Taxonomy (NCBI): domain Eukaryota; kingdom Metazoa; phylum Chordata; class Mammalia; order Macroscelidea; family Macroscelididae; genus Elephantulus; species Elephantulus edwardii. The sequence continues at coordinate 7,529,213 of NW_006399882.1, read as the reverse complement.
TCTTCTCTGGCACCACAGCTCAAAGGCATCAATTCCCCTTCTATCATGGGAATATGGATAGAAGCGCTAATATGGGAGATGTGGACACACTGAGCTTCCTAAGTTGGGATGCAACTTCCTAAGTTGATGCTTATCACTGGGAGGATGCTGAATTTTTGAGGAATTCATCAACACGAACCTTCTGACATAGAAGGATTAAAGGAGTCTCTTTTTCTAGATTATCAAAGTGGCACATCCTGTCTGCTCATTGCTAATTAATATTTAAGCATGTCAATTTGACCAATGAGTTTGCTAGGTATTTGTTTTACTTTTATCAAGACTCTATAGTGCCAAGAGCTGATGCTGTGTCAATATGGGAAATGCATAACAGAAGCCAAGAAAGCTCTGTTTTTAAAATTAAATTGGTCCTTTTTTGGATTAGCTCTGGTAGCCTAGCAGTAAGGAGCTTTGCTATTATCCTGAAGGCACATGATTCAAGTCGATTAGCTGCTCCAAGGGAGAAAAATTGGCAATCTCCTTTCATTTGACTTACTTCCTTGGAAAAAATCACTGGAGGGTCATCTATGAGTCGGTTCCAACCTGACAATACACAACAACAACAACAAGGGAGAAAAGTAATTTAAATATATTGTTGAAGAGAAGCATAAAAATTCACATCTATGCGATGCTGATGCTCAGAAAGGCAGAGAAGAGGAAGACCCTCAACTAGGTAGATTGTCGCAGTGAATACTGCAACAGGCTCTAGTGTGTCAGGAGGTGTGCAGATGGCACAGGCACAGGATAGGACAGGGTTCAGATTTGTTGTTTACAGGGACGCTATGAGTCCTATTTGACTCTACAGCACTTAATCATAGGGTGCCTTAGATGTAATGTATGATTTGTGTGTGTATAATATTTTCTAATTCAATAATTTTCATGTGTACAATTAAGCAGCACTAAGTAAATTCATCATGCTTCACAATCATTATCCATATCAACTCTTGCCATCACCCTTAACAGGATCTCATTGTCGCTTAAACAGTGATTCACTTTTTCTGTTTTTCTATTACCTGTCCCTGATAATCATGAGTAATTTTGTTGTTGTTGTTGTTATGTGCCATCGAGTCGCCTGCGACTCATAGCGACCCTATGTACAACAGCCCTAAACTCCGCTCTGTCCTGTGCCAATCGCACTGTCTCTGACACTCCCATCCTGATCACTGAATCAATCCACCTCATAGAAAGCCTTCCCCTCCTGAGCTGTCCCTCCACCCTCCCAAGTATGATGTCCTTCTCCAAGGACCGGTCTCTCCTCACAACATGTCCAAAGTATGTTAGACAGAGCCTCAGAATCCTTGCCTCCAAGGAGCCACCTGGTTTAACCCTTTCCAGGACAAATCTGTTTGTTTTCCTAGCAATCTATGGTATCCTCAAAACTCTCTGCAGCACCACAGCTCAAAGGCATCAATTCTCCTTCTATCCTCCTTGGTCATTGTCCAACTCTCTGAAGCATAACAGGTGATTGCGAAGACCACGGCCTGTATCAGACACACCTTAGTCTCCAAAGAGATACCGTTGCTCTTCAGCACTTTAGGTCTGTATATATTTGCTTGTTCTAAATATTTCATACACCTGCTCTGGGCTACAGCAATGGGTCTCAGCGCTGAGTATCCCTGGGAGAAACTGCAGCGGGAGCTGGAAACGGAGCACATGGAGGTGGAGAACACAACTCTGAACGGTTGCGTGTCCAGCTTCCAAGTCCTGTGGTGTCCTCCAAGTGCAAGGGGAAGCCATTGCTCCAGAGACACCAGCTGGTGAATACCTGCCTAGCAGAAGAGGTTCCGCACATCCATGCTTTTGAACAGAATACTTGGACCCCAGAGGAGTGGAACCCTGAGCGGCAGAAATGAGGGACTTAGAGCTGGACAGCCATTAAACTGTGAAGTGGGGGAGAGGGGGAGAGAAAGGTTTCATATAAGGAAAATCACAAAATATTTGTGTATTTGTGATTGACTTGTTACATTTGACATGAGCTTTTCAGGTTCATCACGTTGTAACATGTATTATTGTTGTTGTTGTTGTTAAGTGCCATCAAGTCACAGGTGACTCATAGCGACCCTATGAAGGAGAGTCCTCAACGCTTGGGTGTCACTCGTGTATTAGGACCTGATTTATTTATGGCTGGTTAATCCATGGTATACTAAAGAGCTGAACAGAAGATTTCAAAAGGCAGCACAGGATGACAAAGTAAAATATTACAATGAAATGTGCAAGGAGCTAGAGTCAGAAAATCAAAAGGGTTGAACTCGCTCAGCATTTCTTAAGCTCAAGGAACTGAAGAACAAATTCAAACCTCGAGTTGCTACAATCAAGGATGCTTTAGGCAGAATATTAAATGATCCAGGAAGTATTAAGAGAAGATGGAAAGAATATACTGAGTCACTGTATCAAAAGGAATTGGCACACACAGAAGAATTTCATGAAACAATATATGAGCAAGAGCCTATGGTTATGAAGGGAGAAGATCAAGCTGCTTTGAAGGAAGTAGCAAAATATAAGGTCCCAGGAATAGATGGCATAGCAATTGACTATTTCAGCTAACAGATGCTGCCCTGGACTTGCTCACCAGGTTGTGCCAAGAAATCTGAGGAACAACCACTTGGCCAACTGACTGGAAGAGATCTGTATTTGTTCCCATTCCAAAGAAGGGTGACCCAACAATGTGGAAACTACAGAACAATATCATTGATTTCACATGCAAGCAAGATTCTACTGAAGATTATCCAAAAACAACTGGAACAGCACATCAACAGAGAATTGCCA
>NW_006399882.1:7522366-7525496 GCF_000299155.1 Elephantulus edwardii | reverse complement strand
TGAAGTGGATTGATTCAATGACTGGGGTAATCGGGATGAGTGTATTGGAGACAGTGAGATTGGCACAGGACAGAGCAGAGTTTAGGGCTGTTGTGCATAGGGTTGCTATGAGTCGCAAGTGACTCTATGGCACCTAACAACAACAACAACAACAGCAACAACAAAACAACAGTTTATTTACAAAATTCGAATACATTGTTTTCTAGAACAGATTCTTCTAATTTCTCTCACCCCTCCACTCATCAAGTTGTACAACCCCATGATTAATTTCCCCTCTCCCTGAACATCCTCATCCCCCTGCTTTCACCCCCCCTCCCTTGGATCCTTATGCTCATTCTACAATAGTCGTTTTATACAATATTTGTTCTTGTGAGATTGAGTTAGTTCACTCAGCATAATGCTCTCCAGTCCCTCTCAAGTTAGGTAATAATTTACAAAAGCATTGATCCTGCATGCTACACAGTATTCCATTGTGTGAATGTACCATAATTTCTTAATCCATTCATTTGTGCTTGGACATCTGGGCTATTTCCATGTTCTTGAGATGGTGAATAACGCTGCTATGAACATTGGTGTACAAGTCTCCATTTGTGCCTCAGTTCTCATTTTCTTAGGGTATATTCCAAGTAGTGTAATAGCTAGGTCATGGAATTTAAAGGTTCAGCTACATACATTTTTACTGTTGTTTGAGTGACATTTTACAAAGCAATTAATTTCTCATTCAAATATTCATGCACATTTTATTCTGTGACATTCATTTCAATATCTACAGTATAATTGCATTTTCCCCACTTTAATTCTAATTTTCATTAATCCTTCAATACATTTTTGTGTCTTCCCTTTCATTAGTGACATGTGTGGATCATCCCCTTAGTAGATATTGCCTTTCTTTTCAAACTTCTTAACATTTGTCTACTATCTATTTACTACTTTGTACCCCCCTCTCCCTCCCTCCCCAGCCCTGAGAACCATCCAAAAATGGTTCTATATGTAAACCTTTCTAGAGCTCTTTATATTAGTGATTTTATACAATATTTGTCCTTTTGTGACTGAGTCTTCCACTCAGCATAATAAATATAGATTCACCCATGTTATTCAGCGTTTTGTGAATTCTTTTTTAGTGTTACATGGTCCTCCATTATACGACGGTCCCGTCATTTATTTATCCACTCATCTGTGATGTGCACTTGGGTTGCTGCCAACTCTTGGCTATTGCAAATAATGCTGCAGTGAACATGGATGTGCATATATCTGTGTTGCAGTTCTTATGTCTTCATAATGCATGTACCTATTAGTGGGATTTCTGTGTGTGTCAAATGTATTTCAATTTCTAACTTTCCAAGAAAATTCTAAACTGCTTTCCTGAGGAGTGTCATAATTTTATATTCATACCAGCAGAACATAAGAATTCCAATCTCTCCACAACCTCATCAGTATTTATTTGTTGTTTATTGTCTTGAATTTTGCGATTGTTGTTAGGGTAAGAGCTCACTGTTGTTTTGGTTTACATTCTAATGAGTGTGTTCTGGTTGCCTAGAAGGTAAGGAATTGGGAAAAGGCTGTAAATCTTCAATCAAGATAGCTTCTCAGTGTGCTCACAATGCCTCTGACCTTCAACTTTGGGGTTCAGGCCAGTATTACGAAGCTCTTTAGTCCTGCCTATTATGGTATCCCTTCCCTCCTTCACCCCAAGCGTCGAGGACTCTCCTTCATAGGGTTGCTATGAGTTGCCTGCGCCTCTACGGCACTTAACAACAATAACATCAACATAGAAAGAGATATCAGCTGGCCCAGTGGACAGAAAACGATGCTACCCAGCCAAAGGCGGGTCACTTTTAATCCTCGGCCCTCGGGCCTGTCTTTCATTGTTTTGTTCAGACATTCCTCTAGGTCTTATAGCCCTGGTCTACAAGTTGCTGTACAGCAGTCACTTGTGGTTGCTGTGAGGCTTAACACTGACACTGATGTGTCAAATGCGTTAATGGCTGGTTACCCAATGCAGACAGAGAGTGGGGTGGAGCTCCCTGATTAAACAAGCTTGGAAGGAGGAGTGGCATCCAATTCCATAATAGCTTGCCTCAGGAAACCTGGAGAGAGGATGAAAGACGCCCAGGCTTTGAGGGCTCTCCTTCATAGGGTCGCCTGCGACTGGAGGGCACTTAACAACAACAACAACCCTCCTTCACAGTCCTCCAGCAAGCTTGGACAAAGTCCCTGCCTGCTAGCACCTCTGATTCTGGCTCTGTGGGATGGCAATTCCCAGTCAGTACCATCTCACATCAGTCTCTGGGTTCTTGCAGCTCTCAGCTGCTATTATGGGGTCTTATTTTCCATCTATCCCCATCATGTGCAAGAATCTCTCTGGTCGTGAGTGAGCATTCTCTCCTTCCTTCTTTTGGGCAGAAAGATTTCCATTTTCTGCTACTGAGCTTGCTCAATTAAAGTTTGGAGAGATAGCAAGACTCACCAACCCTATCCTTACTAGTCTGTACTCCTTGTTTTACGTTCTAACACGAAAGTGCTATTTACCCTCATTAGCTTAGTGCCACCCAGCTATGTGTTAAAAGACAAAGCAGTAGCAAATAAAGTAATTTTTAAAAATGAATTCACTGTGCCACACCTGGCCATCTCTTTCTTTTTTTTATGTAATCTAGTTTAAGGTTCTAGCACTTGCTGCATAGGAATCCTTGCAAGCAATTGCCTTATTTTATAGAGGCTGTCACATAGAAGAGGAGCCAGGTGACAGGACTAAGACTTTGTTATCTAGGAAGGTTGAAGGAACAGGGACTACAATTGACCCTCCATATCCACTCATTCTGTGTCTGCAGATTCCACCAACCACAGATAAAAATAACTTTTTTTTAATTACAGGAAGTACAACTTTAATTTGGTGCATACCTGAGCCCCACACTGACTACCCGCTAATTAAATGATGTGCAGGCATACATTGCTGTAGCCACCTGCCCTTCCAAAGACTCACAGTTTCTCTCCAGCACTTACTGTTGGAGCATTATTCACTACTAATACTTCATAAACAGCATTTTCTATTCCCTTACTGCCTTTGAAGGATCGCTTATTTTTCTATAATTATATTTTATTAATTTTCATAAACATTTACAGAGATTTTGGG
>NW_006399882.1:7519133-7520659 GCF_000299155.1 Elephantulus edwardii | reverse complement strand
GATGCCACTGTTGTAGAATGGGACTGTCCTTGGGGTTGGGGAGAGACTGAGTAAGATGGGTTCAATAATGTATACTGCACTGAAGCAGAGGAGGGAGAAAACTGTTTAAAAGAGATATATAAACTACCATTTCCCCCCCCCCTTTTCTACTGGTTTATGTACAAAGTTTGTATATATTGTTTTTTCACACCAGATATTTCCCATTTCCTTACCCACCTCTCCCTCCACCCATTAAACTGTGTGACCCTATGATTATACCCCACACCCATCTTCACTCCTGTGCCCCCATCTTCGCCCACTTGGAACCTCATACACATTTTACTAGTTATCTATTTCTACAATAATGGTCTTGTAAAGTAATTGTCCTTATGGGACTGAGTTAGTTCACTTAGCATACTGCTATCCAGTCCTTCCCAAGTTAGGTAGTGATTTACAAAATCATTGCTACTGTGTGCTGCATAGTATTCCATCATGTGACTGTACCGTAATTTCTCAATCCATTCAATGGTGGCTGGACATTTGGGATATTTCCACATTCTTGCAATGGTGTATAATGCTGCTATGAACATTGGTGTACAAATCTCCATTTGTGCCAAAATCTCATTCTCTTGGGGTATATTCCAAGCAGTGGAATAGCAGAGCCATATGAAATTTCTATTTTCAGCTTTTTTAGGAAACTCCAAACTGCCTTCCAGAGTGGTTGCACCATTTTACAATCCCACCAACAATATAAGAGAGTTCTTATCTCCTCACTTCCTTTTTATTACTTGCTGGCCTATTAAACTTTGCCACTGCTACTGGGTGAGATGGTATCTCAATGTAGCTTTGATTTGCATCTTTCTTATTGCCAGTGATTTTGAGCATTCCTTCATGTGTCTGTTGGCCAAATATCTTCCTCTATGAAATTTTTCCATATATTTTGCCCATTTTGTAATTGTGTAATCAGACTTTTTCTTCTGGAGCCCCTGTAGTTATTTTGTAAACTTTTGATATGAAACCCTTATCTGGAATAGTATTGCCAAATGCAGAACAACAAGAAATTTTAAGTGAAGTCCTTCTCATGAAGACGCCAAAGGAAAATGGATGGACCATAGAAACCAGAAATAACATAAGAAGAAAAACAGCAAAATGGCAATGGTAATCCTGGCCTGACAATAATCACATTTAATGTGAATAGCCTAAATGTGCCAATCAAGAGGAAAAAAGTACCAGAATGGATATAAAAATAAAGTCCATCAATATGTTACCTCTAAGAGATACATCTAAATAAAGAAGAGAAAGTCAGACTCAAAATCAAAGGCTGGAGGAAAAACCATACCAAGCAAATGGCAACCTCAAAAAAGCAAGCATAAAAAAAAAAAAGCAGGCATGGGAATACTAATCTCATAAAAAAACTTCAGAAGGAAAACTACCATAATAGACAAAGAAGGGCATTACATACTGATTAAAGGCACAGTAGATCAAGAAGACATAACTTTGGTCAACATTTATGCACCAATTGATAAACCAGCAAAATACATAAAGCA
>NW_006399882.1:7476445-7516570 GCF_000299155.1 Elephantulus edwardii | reverse complement strand
GGAATGGGAACAAATATAGATCTCTTCCAGTCAGTTGGCCAGGTGGTTGTTCTCCAGATTTCTTGGCACAACTTGGTGAGCACATCCAGGACAGCATCTGTTAGCTGAAATACTTCAATTGGTATACCATCTACTCCTGGGGCCTTATTTTTTGCTAGTTCCTTCAAAGCAGCTTGAACTTCTTCCTTCATCACCATAGGCTCTTGAAAAATTCCTTTAAATTTATGTCCTACCCAGATTGACAAGGGCAGATACAGAACACTTGGATAGACTCATCACAAAAGACAAAATTGAAAATATCATAAAAAGACTTCCCCATTAAAAAAGTCCTGGATCAGATGGCTTCACAGCTGAATTCTACCAAACGTTCAGAGAGAATCTGTCACCATATCTACTTAAATTATTTCAGAACATTGAAAAAGAAGGAACACACCCAGAGTCATTCTATGAAGCAAGCATAAGCCTAATATCAATACCAGGCAAAGATATTACTAAGAAAGAAAACTACAAACCATTATCTCTCATGAATATAGATACAAACATTCTTAACAAAATCCTAGCCAATAGAATCCAAAAGCATATAAAAAAATTCATCATGACCAAGTGTGATTCATAACAGGTATGCAAAGATGGTTCAATATAAGGAAAACAATCAATGTAATTCACCATTTTAACAAAGCAAATAACAAGAACCATATAATCTTAGCAATTATCCCTTTCTGATTAAGACACTCAGCAAAATTGGAATAGAAGGGAATTTCCTCAACATGAGAAAAGTATATATGTAAATCAAAGAACTAAATATCATTCTCAATGGAGAAAGACAGAAAGACTTGTGAACCAGACAAAGACACCTACTATTGGAAGTGCTTGCTAGGGCAATATGACAAGTGAAGGAAATAAAAGGCATCCAGATCGGCAAAGAGATGGTTAAACTATTGCTATATGTAGATGATATGATAGTGTACATAGAAAACCCCAAGCACTCAACAACAACAACAAAAACCCAAACCTGTTTGAGCTAGCAGACCAATTTAGCAGAGAAGCAGGATACAGGATCAATATCCAAAAATCAGTGGGATTCCTCTACAGTAACAAAGAGAATTCAGAGAAGGAAACCAAGAAATCAATACCATTTACAATAGCCAACCACAAACAGAGATATTGGGAGTGAACCTAACTAGAGATACAAAAGACCTATACAAAGAAAACTACAGAAAATTTCCATAAGACACAGTGAAAGACCTAAAGAAATGGAAAAGTGTACTCTGTTCATGGATAGGAAAACTCAGTATTTTGAAAATGACAATCCTACCAAAAGTAATCTATATGTTCAACACAATCCCAATACAGATGCCAAATTCATTTTTAAATTTTATTATCTTTTAAAATTTTTTAATTGATATGTTAATCAAAGTTTACAGAAAACTTGGATTTCCATTCATTTTATTGTTGCATATTTTACTCTCTCCCCATCCCAGTTCACTTTTCTTTTTAAAAAGATTCATTGTTTTGCACAATTTACTCCTTTCTTCCTGCCCCAACCCATCTCCAGTTCACTTTGCTATGCACCTCTTATTCTGGACTGTTGTTATGCAAATAATACCCAATCATGTATTTTTTTAGACAGTTCTTTCCCTCATCTATTTCAATGTGGTGTACATTATTTATCCCCTCTTTTCATAGCTTTTCCCTACCTCCATGTCAGTCCTGCTTTCTAACAGTGGCATTATGTAGTATTTGTCCTTTTGTGACTGAGAGATTTCACTCAGCATAATGTCCTCCAGGGTCACCCATTTTGTATATTTTATGAGTTCCTTGTTTTTCTGTGCTGTGTAGTATTCCATTGTGATTCCACAGCTTCTCTATCCATTCATTTCTGGATGGGTCAAATTAATTTTTTAAGGAGATTGAAAGGGAAATTATCAAGTTTATTTGGAGAGGAAAGAGACCCCCAAAAGCAAAGCACTCCCCAAAAAACAAAACTGAAGTGGAAGGCACAGCACTCCCTAACCTCAAAACCTACTACACAGCTGTTATAACCAAAAAAGTATGGTACTGGTATGATGACAGCACATAGACTGATGAAACAGAATTGACAACCCAGAATATTCAACAAAGAAAGAAAACCTATCAAATGAGGAAATGACTACCCCTTCAAACAGATGGTCCTGGCAAAACTGGACGACTACCTGCAGAAAAATGAAACAGGATCCACAGCTCATTCCATAAACAAAAATCAACCTGGGAGTAAAGCCCAAAACCATAAAATTCATCAGAGAGAAACGATGATCAAGTTTAGACAGCCTAGGCTATAGTATAAACAGACTGCTGAATACAGCCAAAAATGCACAATCTGGAGAGGATAAAATTGATGAGTGGAATCTTTTAAAGATTAAATCCCTGTGCACATTGAAAACTTTTCCCAACAGAGTGAAAAGAAAACCTACTGACTGGAAAAAAATCTGGCAATACCATTTCAGACAAAGGCCTCATATCAAAAGTTTATAGAATACTATACAGGCTGCCACATGAAAAAGTCTGATAACACAATTACAAAATGCACGAAAGGCATGGGAAAGAATTTTCTGAGAGGAAGATATTCAGATAGCAAACAGACACATAAAGAAATGCTCAAAATCACTGGCAATAAGAGAGATGCAAATCAAAACCACAATGAGATACTACCTCATTCCAGCAGTAGTGTCAAAATGTAATAGGACAGCATGTAATAAATGTTGGAGAGGATGTGGGGAGAAATGAACTCTTATATATTGTTGGTGGGATTGTAAAATGGTACAACCACTCTGGAAGGCAGTTTGGTGTTGCCTCAAAAAGGTAAACACAGATATTTCTTATGACCCAGCTATTCCATTGCTTGAAATATACAAGTTGAGGGACAAATGGAGATGTATACACTAATGTTCATAGCAGCATTCTATTGCAAGAACATGGAAACAGCCCAAATGTCCAACTGCAGTTGAATGGATTGAGAAATCATGGTACCTTTACATGATGGAATACTATGCAGCACGCAGGAGCAATTATTTTGTAAATTACTACCTAACTTTGGAAGGACTGGAGAGCATTATGCTAAGTGAACTAAGTCAGTCCTACAAGGACAAATATTGTATAAGACCATTATTGTAGAACAAGTGTGAGGATCTAAGTGGGGGAGGGTGGGAGCAGAGGGCTGAGGATGTGTGGAGGCCTGGTGGGTCAAGTGAGGGGTGGTTAATCATAGGGTTGCATAATTTTATGGGTGGAGGGAGGGATGGGTAATGGAAATGGGAAACATCCAATGGAAAAAACAATGTATATGAACTTTTTAAGTAAGCCAGTATAAAATAAAAAATTTGTTTTTTAAAAAATTGTTGTTATTGTGTACCATAGAGTTGGGGCAGTCTCTCTGGTAGGTTTTCAGAGACAGTTTATAACATGGGAGGAGATTTAAAAATAACTATGAACCCATGCTGTCTTACCCGGATCTTTTCTTCAGTGTATCTAATTACTAATCTCTGTTCCTAAACTCCCTGATAAAAACTAGGGCTTCTCAACCAGACATTTCTCCCCATTTTAACATAGTCTAACCTATAGTCTTCCAAGCCATTCCAGCTACAGGTCCAGTGTAGTAAGACACAAGCCTCCATTAACATGAGGTGCTTCGGCCGAGATTCAAACCCAGACCTCCTGCATGTTGTTGTTTTGTGCTGTTTAGTCAGAATCAACTCATAGCCGATCCTCCAGCATATTTTCAGAGGCTATAAATCACATGGAACATTGCCCTTCATTCTCCCATGGAGCAAGCATCTGGTGGATTGGAACTGTGTGCCTTTGGGATTGCAGTGCAGCTTCTTACCACTAGGCCACCAAGATCTCCTTCATAGCAAGTGAGAATTCTACCACTTACCCAGCTCTGCCCCCTCAGTAAATTCTAATAGAGTATTAACTGTGCTGTCTCCATATAGAATTTCAGTAAATATCTATATCTACTCCAAAATTCACTTCCATTGAGTTTTTCCAACCCATGGTGACCCTCCACTAGGTTTTTGAGGCTATAAATCTTAGCAGAGGGGGACTGCTCATCTTTCTCATGTGTTTGCACATAATAATGAAAATTTAGGAATCCAAAAGTCTCAGTGAACACCCAAGACGGGAGCAATGTTTTCTCAATTACTAACTGCTTTGTCAGGAAAGCATGCACACCATGATGTTGCTGTTCTTAGGTGCCATAGAGTCGATTATGATCCCTCGCAACCCTATGAACAGCTAACCTGAACCCTGACCTAATCTGTGCCACCCTCATCATCTCTGACACACTAGGACCTATTGCTGAAGTCACTGTGTTAATCTATCTCACTGCAGGGGTGGTCTTTCTCTCCTTCACTAACTCTCCATCTTTTCAAGCATGATGTCCATCTCTAAGGTTCAGCCTCACTAAGTAGAGAGACAAAGCTTTGCCATCTTTGCCTCTAAGATACACTCCTGCTGCACTTTTACCAAGACATCTGTTTGTTCTTTTGTCCATGAGATTATCAGAACTCTTCTCCATTACCACAGCTCAAAGATACTAATAATTCTGTCATCCTTATTCATTGTCTTGCTTTCTGATGCATAGCAGGTGATTGAGAAGACCATGGCCTGAACCAGGTGTGCCTTAGTCTTTAAGTTGACATCATTGCTCTCCAGCACTTAGGAAAGATCCCCTGACAGTGGGCTTGCCCAATGCAATATGCCTCCTGACTTCCTAACTGCAAGTACTAACAGTGTTGATTGTTGACCTAAGCAAGAAGAAATAATAAATCAAAATAATTTGGGGGATTATGTCTTAGATGGCTCCTTGAGCACCCCAAACAACCTGCACAGCTGAAAGGTCAGATTCACCACGTGGTTAGACCCTACTCCAGTCTCTTACATCAGCAAATCTTCAGTATTGTGCAATTATATTGTCAACACATGTCTGCTTTGGAAGAAAGGCAAAGTCTCCAGTGCACATATTTCAAGTTGAGAACAAAATAAAAGTGTTTATGGCTGTGACTATTAGTTGGGGACTTCATTTCTCCAAAAGGTAAAGCTCTCTGAAGAGCCAGGAGAGGAAGTTATTTGAGAACACATCTGCAAAAGTTTTTGTCCCGTTTCAGAATTTCAGGAATGTTTCTGTAATCGATCCGTTCTAGTGCAGACAAAATCACAAGCAGTGGAGGGCTCTGCCACCCCAAATGGCCCTCATTTCACTGTCATTTAAGCAAAACATAAGGAAGCAGCAGCTCCCTTAAGGTTCTTGTTAGGTCGTAATGTAAAAGCTGGTTGCACTTAACTCTGAGTAGTGGTGCATTATTAACCCATACTGAAAGAACACAGAGATCTTTCAGCTTATTATTTAGTTTATTGAGAAATTTAATAGATGAAACATACTAGCTTAATATCAAAGGCAGGCAAATGGTTGGCTTTCCTCCTCACAACAGCATCAAGACAGAACTGAACAGGACCATGTTTATGAAGTGCTTAGTGAGATGTGGAGAGATTAAAGGGTTAGCTTTAAAGGGTTCCTATGTTTGGCAAAGGGCTTCTACATATCTCATTTTACTTGACCCTCATAATAACTCTTCTCCTTGGTGAACTACTTCGAAAACAGGTCTTAAAGTAGCATACACATTAACGGGAATTTATTACCTTATGTAAACTGAGTTACCTTCAGGCCTGGCTGAATCTAGAGGGCCAACTTTTTTTCCCTCATTCTCCTCTTCCAGATCCCCTCTACCATTTTTCCTTTCCACTCTCTATCAAAGAGAGAGAAAGATCTTTAATGAGATGGATTGATACAGTGACTTCAGCAATGGGCTCAAGTGTGTCAGCAATGACAAGGACGGGACAGGATAGGACAGGAATCAGGTCTGTTGTTCATAGGATTGTTGAGTCAAACTTGATAGAACATCAAAAACAAGTCTCTATCTTGTCTTCACTTTTATAAAAGGAAACCAAAATATCCGGGTGTAGCAGAGATGGCTCCCCCCTGTAGCTACTTGCATAGTTCCATTGCTCTTATATTAGCCATTCCAGTTGAAGGAAAAACAAGTCATGTGGAGGGATTATGATTTTTTTTTTACGTCTTTTTTTTATTAGCTCATTTACAAAATTCTAATACAAATTTGAACAAATTCTTTCAATTTCCCTCACCCCTCCCACCTATCAAATTGTACAATCCAATGATTAATCCCCTCTTCCCCCTGTGCATCCACATCCCTCTGCCTCCAGCCTCTCCCACCCCTCCTGGATCCTTATACTCATTCTACAATAATGGCCTTATACAATATTTATCCTTCGGGACTGAGTTAGTTCACTCAGCATAATGCTCTCCAGTCCCTCCCAAGTTAGGTAATAAATTATGAAGTTATTGCTCCTGCATGTTGCATAGTATTCCATTGTGTGAATGGACCATAATTTCTCAATCCATTCGTTATGTGGAGGGATTCTTACTGGCTCTTCTTGTCCCATCCTTTAAGCCAGGATTCTCAATCAGCAGTGGATAGTTTACCATCATTGATGAGTGAGCTTATGGCCACTCCAGTGGCCAGGCGGTGAATCCAATTGACAGTCCCATCAGAGCCCTACCCAATTGGTTTTGGGGGTACTAGTTATACACTGGAAAGAGGGATGCTTAGATAACAAATGAAGCAGGGCTTGTTCTGTTATCCACGAGGTCAGGTAAGCATTTGATTGCTAACCACAAGGTTGTGAGGTTTCACTCACCCGATGGTTCAATGGAACAAAGACCTGAATATCTGCTTCCTTAAAGACTGTCCCAAGAAAACCTCACAGGGAAGGTGTACTCTGTCACTGGGGTTGCTGTGACTTGAAGTCAACTCAATGGCACCTAGCAACTAAACACATCTAAAATACCATAGTCAGAGCCAACTCAAATGATACAAGTGGCACAGTAATCACAGATGAGAAAAACTGCAATGAGCCTCTGCCCACATGGTTAGCCCCATTTTACAGATGAAGGAGTTTTAAAGAAGGACTTGGCCAAATAATTGGAAATATACGCATATCTCTCTCCACGGTGGCCACAAATTTTGTTACCAGAAGATGAATCTTCCTATCACATAAGATAGATGGAGTTTGAAAGGCAGGGAGATACAATGAATTAAACTCACACCAAAGTAAAATTGTTGGAAGATTCTTCTCTGAATTGAATAGGAATTTTATGTATGGAGCAGACAGAGGAGAAACACAGGAAGGTGAATTATTTGGGGCCACATCATCCCCCCTCGACTTTTAGAAGAATCTGTGACTTCCTGTCCTTTATTCCCTGCAGGGCTTGGCAAATGATAGTGCACTGCAGTAAATGTGAGCTGAATAAAGAGAAATAAATGAACACACTTTGTCCTTTTTCCTGTTAAATTGATGTGAGTTCATTACATTACTTTCAACACTATGTCCCTCTCGTATCTAGGAATGATCTTCAGCATTGTCAGAAACTAAAAATGTGTGTCAGGGATTCAGGAGAGGTCCAAATTACCTGAAATAATAAACTTACAGAATCTAGAGACTTTTAGTATAATGATTCAACTTTCCTACTTTATATATCAAGGAATGTGTTGCCTTTGAGTAAGTTCTGACTCATGGCAATCCCCATAAGCTTCCGAGGCTATAAATCTTCTTTCCTCCATGGATTGGCTGGTGGATTCCTACTGCCAACCTTTCAGTTAGCAGCCTGATATATTATGCATTTGCCACAAGCTATATACAGCCTAGAAAATGCATAACCCACTTTTTCTTCTGGAGCAGATTTTGACTCCTGGTGGCCTGGTAAGTGTCCGATGAGACCAGTGCTCCAAAAGGTTTTCAATGACTGGTTTCTCAGAGGTAGATTGACAGGTCTTTCTTCCAAGTGCTTCTGTGTAGACTCAAATCTCCAATCTTTTAGTGAGCAACCAAGCTTTTGTATCACCCAGGAATTCCTTATCTAGCCCAAAATGTTCTAGTTGAAGTTGGAGTAGAGCAGTGATGGGTGTCTCCATTTTCCTGAATATCTAACTGTTGCAGTGCATTTTCTGATGCTGAACATTTGTCCTTTCTTGGCACCGTGGATCTTCCAAGATTTCAACTTGCTTCAATGTTCACTAGTGGACTATAAGTTTGGGGTCCAGGTTTCCTGGAGTTTAGTCTGTTGATGGTTTCCTTTACCATACCTCATCACCTCCCTGATATTTGAGAACTCCATTCCAAGAGTTTTATTGCTGAGATTAAGACATTGTGACCCTGAGCCTCCCTTCTGTATTAGCCTCTGAATTAGAGATCTATGGCTCCATAACAAATCACATCTGAAACATAACTGTGACAATGATAAACATGCAGGGTCTTGGAGGTCTTGTGGGTCAGGAAATCAGAAGTGGCTGAGCTGGGCAGTTGTGGCTCCGGGTCTCTAATGATGTTCCAGACATCAGCCAGAGGTACAGTGACCAAGAGGCCTGTCTGTCCTGGGTGGTGCGTCTCTGAGGTGGCTCACTTGCACAGCTGGGAAGTGAGTGCTGACTGGGGTGGGAGCCTTCAGATCCTCACGACATGGATCTCTCAAGAGGCTACATGAGTGTCCTCACAACATGGCAATTGAGGACCTTCAAAATGATGAAGGACTAAGCTCGAAGAGCCACTATTTTTTTATAACCTAGTCTTTGAAGCAACAGTGCAGGCCATGGACTTCATAAATACTTGCTATACATCAGAGAGCTGGACTAAGGATGATAGAAGAATCGGTTCCTTTGAGCTGTGGTGCTGTAGAAGAGTGTTGAATATACCATGGACTATTAAGAGAATAAACAGGTCTGTCCCAGAGAAGGTGAAACCAGGATGCTCCTTGGAAGCAAGGATTTTGAAGGTCTGTCTGACATACTGTGGGTGTGTTGCAAGGAGGGACCAGTTCTTGGAGAGGGATGTTATGCTTGGGAGGGTGGAGGAACAGTGCAAGAGAGGAAGACCCTGGATGAGAAGGATTGACTTAATGACTGGGGTAATGAGAGTAGGTGTGTCAGAGATAACTGAATTGGCCCAGGATAAAGCAGGTTTCAGAGCTGTTTTACATATGGTCGCTATGAATCAGAGTTGACTCAATAGCACATAACAACAACACCAGTCTCTGAAGACCCACACTGTCACTTCAACCTGTTCGACCTGTTGCCATGTGGGATGAATATACAGGGCATAAATATTAGCAGGGATAGATCATTGAGACCTGTTTTGGAGGCCTACAACAGCCTTTTTCAGACCTCCTTACCACACTATGTTCAGGCATTCTGGTGGGCTAGTGGTAAGGAGCACAGCCAACCCAAAGGTATGTAGTTTGAATCCACCTCTAAGGGAAAAGGATGGGCAATCTCCTCTTGTGTGATTTATTCCCTTTGAATACACATTGAAGGGTCAACTATGAGTCAGTTCTGACTCAACAGTACACAATAACAACAACTTCAAATCATGTTACCTTTCACCTATATATTCTTCTTTGGAATATCCAATTGTCTGCCTACCAACAACCATGACCCCCATTCTCCTTGCCAACAGCATTTAACCTTGTTCAGACACTGGTCTAAAATATTTACTCTTGTGTTCTTTCACAGAAGAAATGTGCTGACCTCAAGTCTAAGTCACTGCTGATAATCCCATTCCCAAGTGTCCTTGAAGGGCTTAGAAGTGAGTGAGTATCCACAAGGCCCATGGGATGTAGGAGAAAACCTTCTGGGTAACGAGGAGCTTCTAGAAAACACTTTTCTCCCTCTTATGAAAAAAAACCCAAACTGTATACATCACATCAGAGGAGGTCCTGCCTGCCTCTCATCCATGCTGCCTTGGGGACTTTTTGGTGATAACAGAGCTGTGGCAGATATTTTCCTGTCATGGGGGAAAAGTAAAAAAGTACTTGGGAGAAGGTGACCCACATACCTGAAATTGTTGAGCTGTTGAATTTACTAACCCTAGAGCAGCTACCTTCCAGAGCTCTGTTACATAAGAACAATAAAAGAATTTTCACACGAAAACATTTTTCTTTGGACATTTTGCTACCTACAAAGATGGCAATACCCTAAATTATACCTGCACTTCCCCTCAGGACAGTGACCTTGTAGAGGGCAAAATTGTTCTGCACATTATTCATTGTTGTTGAGTACTGTGTTGGAACAGACCAAAAGCTGACACTCCAGAAGGTTATTTTTTTTAATAATTTTTTTTGTTTTATACTGGTTTACTTACAAAGTTCATATACATTGATTTTTCACACCAGATATTTCCCATTTTCTTTACCCACTCCTCCCTCCACCCATCAAATTGTGCAGCCCTATGATTATCGCTTCCACTCTTACCCCTCTGCTTCCCCGTCCCGCCTTGGATCCTCATACACATTTTACTAGTTATCTTTCTATTTCTACAATAATGATCTTATACAGTATTTGTCCTTATGAGACTGAGTTAGTTGACTTAGAATAATCTCTCAAGTCCCTCCCAAGTAAGGTAGTGACTTTCAGAATCCTTGCTCTTGCATGCTGCATAACATTCTGTCGTGTGAATGTGCCATCATTTCTCAATCCACTCTATTGTGGTTGGACATTTGGGCAATTTCTATGTTCTTGCAATGGTGAATAACACTGCTTTGAACATTGGTGTACAAATCTCCGTTTGTGCCTCAGTTCTAATTTTTCTCAGAGTATATTCTAAGTAGTGGAATAGCTGGTTCATATAGAATTTCTATGTTCAGCTTTTTGAGGAAACGCCAAATTGCATTCCAGAGTAGTTGTACCATTTTACAATCCTAACAACAGTGTGTAAGAGTTCATAAACCATCATATCCTTTCCAACATTTATTACTTGGTGTCCTGTTAAACTTTGACACTCCAGCAAGTTTTTAGAGGTGGTAAATCACACAGGAGGAGATTGCCTATCTTTTTCCTGCAAAGCAGCTGGTGAATTCCTTAGACTAAGGCACCAGAGCTCCCTCTGTGCACTATAAACCCCTTAATTCAATCATAAAACTGTTGTTGAGTACTGTCAAGTCAGGATTCACCCGTAGCTGACCTTCCAACGGGTATTCAGAGCTTACCCATCCTTCTCCCAAGAAGCAGCTGGGGTGGATTCGAACCACATGCTTTTGGGATTGCTTCTTACCACTAGGTCACCAGAGTTCCCTAAGGCTTATTGTTGCTGTTGTTTGTTGTGTTCCGTGAAGTCGGACACGACCCATAGCTGACCCTCCACTGAGTTTTCAGAGGCCGTTAATTGCAGGGGAAGGGTTTGCTCATCCTTCTCCCACAGAGCAGCTGATGGATTAGAACTACGTGCCTTCAGGATTGCAGCACAGCTTCTTACCACTAGGCCTCCAAAGCTCCTCCTTAAGAGTTAGGGACACTTAACTATTAGCTTGTCTACATTACCATTTCTCAACCTCAGGCATTTGGACAGGAGAATTCTTGGTTGTTGGAGTGCGGTTGGGGCTGCCCTATGTAGGACACCTAGCAGCCCTGATTTCTACCCACTGAGATGCCAGTAGCACCCTCACCCCCTCCTACACACCTCCTAGTAGTCAGGAAATTAAAAGAAAAATTATTCCCAGACATTCCAGTTGTGCCCTGGGAAGCAAATCATCCCTGGCTGATAATTGCCAGTCTAATTGAATGATTATCAGGATATCAAGTTTTAGAATGGGTCACTTATGTAAACTTCAAATTAAACATAAAGCTCGGTCAAACTTTGGTCAAGGCTGGGAGGCCTGGAAAACAATGGGGACATTGAAACATGACCAAAATGGGGGGAGGCCGTGGCTGTGTTAGGAAGAGCAGCTCTGCCTCTGGCTGGCCCTGCTCAGAGCAGACCACCACCATCTGCAGGGTCCCTTTCTGGGGCATGGATGTTATGGGTGTGCAATCTAGGGATGGTTTCTTGGCCTGTGTCCTTCCACAAAACAGTCCGGAAACCACGGAGTGCCCAGCAGCAACGCTGAGAGGGAAGAAAAGGGATCTTGCTAATGGGATCCAGAGGGTCCTGGGAGCCAGGAGGCCTTCAGGGAAAAGGTTGTGATAAAGTTCAGGGGCAAACAAGATTAGAGGATATCACATAAAAGTGGTTGCAAAAGCACAGCCCAATAAAGAGGGGAATATATCAATGTTTAGGAGCAGTTTCCTGCAACATGCCTCTCTATCTCTCTTGAAACTGGGACAGAAATGTTTCCATCAAACTGCTTTCTGTCAAATGCTGGCCCCTAACAGACTGTGGCATATGGAATGTGGTTTATGTTTTAAGTCACTGGGGTTTTCTCACTCAGCTTCTCCAAATGGTGGCTGTAATTATGGCAGTAAATGCCTCTCAAATGACAGCTTCCCGTACCCCAACCCCCGCCCCATCCTCCTTAGAAAAAGAGAACGAGGATGTCGAATAGACCACAAAGAAATGTGTACTGCAGAGCTTCCTGGAAAGAAGATGCAGCCAGTGGTCCTCCATGTAGAAAGGAGACCGCTTCTACAAAGAGGGTCAGCTTGAGAGGGAAGAGTCAAGAGTTCACAGCCAGTCTTCCACTTGTCAGCTCTGTGACCTCTTAGCAAGGCAAGTCGCTCATCACTTTGAGCCTTCATTTTCTTGTCTTTAGGATTAAATAAGAACGTCTATGTGAAGGAGCTTTCATAAATGCACCTACATAGAGAAGTATTAGTATCCCTATCACCTGCACAACTTAATTCCTTCTAGAAAAGACCAGCAGCCATATGGCTGCTTATGCAAGACTCTCTCTGTGAGTTGCTCAGTGATTTATGAGATCAGGTCTTCACTCTTCCCTAACTGTATTCCCATCACTAGCCTGAATGTTAAGAAGCCCAGCAGTCCTGCAAAGTTCTTGCAGTTTGCTGTACTGCATGTAGCACTTGCTCTTGCATCCAAGTCTTTGCATTCTGAGGACTTTCTGCACAGAATATTTTCCCTCTCTCCTGAGTTAATCCTGTACCCTGTTCAAGTCCCAATTTACAAGTCATCACCCCTGGAAAACCTGATTCCCCAGCACTAACTAGAACCCTCTCCTCTAGTTTTCTTTTCCAAATGCTTGTCATATTGAATCATCTCTTTATATCTTCTATGTCCTCAGTGTGGGGCTGTATATGGGCAGGCTTGTGGGATGGCTTGCCCTATGGACACATAAATGCTTTCATGTCAAAGACTATGTAACCCACATCATGTGTTCTACTTGAATGGATGGTATAGAAAGGCATGCATTTTTTTTCTGGATAGATGGATGGTGATGTCATATTAGTTATCTTATCCATATAATTATCTTATAATTAGTTATCTATATAATTTAGGAGAAAAAAAGAAACTTTGAAGAAACAGCCTGGTTTCACCCTCTTAAGGATGAACCTGTTTGTTCTCCTAGCAGTCCATGGTATATTCAGTATTCTTCTCCAGTACCAAAGCTCAAAGGCGTCAATTCTTCTTCTACCGTCCCTAGTCATTGAGTTCAACTTTCTAATGCATAGCAAGTAATTGCAAAGACAATGGCCTCAATCAGGTGCACCTTAGTCTCCAGACTGACATTGTTGCTCTTCAATATTTTGGAGAAGTCTCTGGCTGCAGACTTTCCCAATGCAATTTGTCATTTTATTTCCTGAATACTGGTACTAAGAGTTTTGATTGTGGAGCCAAGCACACTGAAGCTGGTTAATGTATCCCTTACACATGGATCTGGCTTTTTAAAAATTGTTTTTCTTGCACAAAACTTTATTTCCTTTTTACAAAATTCATTAGCTGTCCTGAAAATGTCTTGACTCCATCCATTTGCATCTGAAGTAGTGTTTTTACTCATCACATTTTGGGGATGGTGAAGTAAACTAGATTTGTTCAATCAAGTCAATAGAACAACTTTACAGCTCTTACGAGTAATAGTTTATAAATTCAGCCCACAACTACTGACCATTCTGATAAAGGTCTCAATGGGAAGTTCTGGAGACAGTAAAAGAAAAATGGGAAACCAAACTCAAAATGATGGGGGTGGGGGAAGACCAGGAGTACTGGTCTGACAGAAACTGGTGGAGCCCCTGAGACTGTGACCCCAAGTTACACTTAGTGGTTAGAACTGAACTGGTCTCCCATAACTCAGCTTTCAGCTCAGTGACAGACAGGCTAAAAAGTGAACAATAATTTCTGGAGAAAACACACTCCATAGAGAAATCATTCATACAAGATCCAAAGACTGCATTGGGCCAGGGATAAAGCTCAGAAACCAGGAAAGGATAGGACAGAAGGATGGATGGAAATAGTCAACATAGACAGGAGTTGGGGAGAGAGCACTATTACCATGTGGGGATTGTAATCAATGTCGGGGGGGGGGGGTAAACATGCATGAATGTTGAATGACAAACCAATTGACTTAGTAAACTTTCATGCAGATCACAAGAAGAAGGTTTAAAAAGTTATAAATGCAGCTAATACTTGCTTAGACTTGAGAAACTCAACATCAAGATCTATTTCTTTTGTTACCTACACAGTGACTGTAACAATGGGCTTTAGTATGTCAGAGATTATAAGGATGGCACAGGACAGGGCAAGGTTCAGAGCCACTGTTCACAGAATCACCAGGAGGCCTAGTTGACTTGACATCACCTAACAACAAGAAGAAGGGTTTCAAGCCCAAGTTTTCTCATTGGTTACAGCGGCTCTTTGTGAACCCTGCTTTATGCTACCTTTCAAGATTGGCGCGAAGCCCAAATGTAATAAAGTGAGTGTTTCTTAAAGTTTAAAGCACCTGGAAAGCTTCCTTGTTTACAAGGTCTCATTAAACGTACAAATACTGAAGGACGCAGGCACCTTCTTAGACTCAATTCCTGGGACCGGAATTTCTCAAGATTTACCAATCCTGCCTAATAAAATTGAAATTAGACACCAATTAGCATGGGAGAGAAATCAGACTATTGCAGTGGTGCTTTACCTGAATATTAATTATGAATTAGGAGATCCCATTACAAGGCTGTGGCAAGGCCTACTTTATTGGTTCATCAATAAGAGGTTCATGCTAATGAGCTGGAATAAAACATCCTCTGAGGAGTCATCCCTCGCTTTCCCACCAGAGAACATAAACTCAAAATAATTTACATGGTAGAAAAATCTACTTTCTTCCACCCTGTAGAATAGTAATGAGAAGCGCCAGGCTTTGTGGGGAAATGAAGATTTAAAAGGTCATGGATGCTTATATCTTCCTTTTCTTTAAAGCCAAAGTTACTTACAAGTGTTAAGACTCTCCAGAAGGGAGACTGGGGGAAAGGGGAATTCATGATTACACTTGGCCTTTGATGGAGAGTCATACATATACATGGTCCCAACATTTGCCAGCTTCACTCTCAAATCATAATGACTCTTGCTTCCTAAAGCAAGACCGTAGCCTCACTTTGTCATGGCATATCCTTGAATCCTGCCTCCTTGAAGAAGCCCCCTGCCCAGCAGCAATCAGGAGGGCTCCCAGGCTTTCTCCTTAGTGCCCCCCACAGGCAAATTCCAGCTCGGCACAGAAGTGCCCCTCAGACTCTTCTTCATGTTGGCCCCTGTTCCAGTACCAACATGGGAGAAGGACCCTTCACCAGGTTGGTGGATCTGCTCCCTTGGGTCCCAAGGCATCTGGCAGTGTACAGTTTTTCAGAAACTTCCTGTGTGCATCTCCTCCCTCCTGATGCTGAAGACCTGTTTACAGGGCAACAGAAGATCCAACAACAAAGCTCCCAGTTGTTCTGCTCTTTTCTTGCCTCCCTGTCTCTCCCTACCCGAAGCAGTAAACAAGTCCTAAATTCCCTTCATCCAATAATATGAAGGTCCCCCTCTGTGCCAACTTGAGATACCCACCAGAATCACTAGCCCAAAATAATAAAAAAGAGAGATAGAATCAAATACTGGTATTATATAAAACACAATGTACATGGGGTCAAGTGCTCTGCCCCTATCCCGAACTATACCCCGAAAACACAACATATATTGATTATTGTATGGAAACCAATAATAAAAGGAAAAAAAATTTTAAAAGCAAAAATGTTGACAAAGATGTGATGAAATTGGAACCCTTACATATTGTTGATGGACATGTAAAAGGGCACAGCCATTTTTGAAAAAAATGTAACCATTTTTCAAAATGTTAAGCAGATATTTTCCATATGACCACACTATTCTACTTTGAGAGAACTGAAAACATGTCCATGCAAAATTTTGTACACGGATAGCAGCATCTTCATATTAGCCAAACTATGGAAAGAACAAAATGTCCATGAACCGAGAAATGAAAAAACAAACTATGGCTTAGTTTACAACAGAATGCAGATTATAAACCAATTCTGTTCCTAAGACAAAATGTAAGTCAAATGTGCATGTAAGTCAGAATTGTTAGGTATGGCTCCTGTATAACACCAGTTAGCTTTATGTTGGTGTTGTCATGCTTGTGCACTATCCCATCAGAACTGACCCATAGCTAACCTTCCAGCGGACTTTCAGAGACAGTAAATCACATGAGAGGAGACTGCCTAACCTTCTCCCTTGGAGCAGCTGCCCCATTCAAACTGCTGTTCCTTCAGGATAAAAAGGGGGGGGGAACATCTTCTTTGTATTAAAATAAACTAAATAAACACCCCCAAATACACTAAAACACCTTTACTATAATTATACACTAATAACAAAAAGGTTTTGAAAAGCGTCATAAAATTCTACTATAATAAACATTGTATGCATATAAAACTTTTAATGTGATAGACTTTATGAGGTTTGGTTGAAATTGTAGGGGTATACATAGGTCATAAATTGGATGTTTGTAATCCAAGGACTACCAGCATTCTTCAGCTGGTAAAAGAGTAGAATATACTGACTTATGTTAAAACATGGGGAAGGTCTTTCTCAGATCTTGAGGGGACTTGCTCCTTTCTCTCTGGAAATATCTCTTTCTCCTTGCCAGCTCTCCTGCCTTTAACTGCCTTCCTGCCTTAACCACATGTTGTATCTCTGCTAATGAACTAGACCCCGGATCTTAACGTGGTTCCCCTTTGTTCTAATAAACTTTCTACCTTGCTTGTTAAGAAAAATACAAAACCCAAACATGAATGAACCCTGAATATTGTGCTAAGTTAAAGAAGCCAGACACAAAGGTACACTGTATGATTCAATTTACATGAAATTCCCAGAATAGGCAAACCCATAAAACATAAAGTAGATTCGTGGTTGTCAGGGGCTAGTGGAGTGGGAAATGGAAAGTATCTGCAATGTCTGGGATTTCTTTGTGGAGTTGTGAGAATATTATAGAATTAGATAATGATGCTGGTTGCACAAGATGTAAAGACTTTCAAAACTACTAAGCTGCACACTTTAAAGGTACAAATTTTATGGGATGTGAATTATATTTCAATATATTAAATGTGAACAATAAAAAGAAAAATAAGGGAGCTCTGGTGGCCTAGTGGCAAGACGCTGCACTGCAATCCCAGAGGTACGCGGTTCATCCACCAGATGCTCTGCTGGAGAAGGAGCGGGCAATCTCCTCCTGTACCCGTCAGATCTGATTTGACGGTACACGTAAAAATAATACAATAAAAATAAAAAAGGAAAAAATGTGTAAAAAAAAAAAAGAAAAATAATTAAGAAGCTTTCAAAGTGTTCTAGAAAAACTAGGCCTGGCTTCAGCAGGCATTTCAATACTCTTATGCAAGACTTTGGTAAAGTTAGAAGTATCTAAGCATCCAGGTCTCAAATACCTCTCCACCTACTTGCTGATGCCTGGAATTCCACTGTCCAGAGTTGGAGTCTTGTGTTAACACTTAGCTGTCACACTCACATTTGTGATGTCATTTCCAGGATTGATCTTTTCTCTAAATGAGGACAAATAAAGCACACAACTTTCTCCCCTCAGTGGGTTTCAGAGGAAAGATAATGATCTGATGGAAGGACTACACTCCAACCCCTAACAATTGTTCTGCATTTGACCTGAAACACAAAGTGCTTCACTCTCCTTTTCTGTATTTGAATAGGGTATTTGAAAGCTACTGGACCTGCACATAGCATTTAATTGGTAGGAACATCAACAAAAATTGCAGCTGTTATTCATGTGTTCAATACTTCAATAGGGAGAAACCTATGCACCAGAGGTAGCAATTTGACTTGACTGCATGGGGGTTTCATTGGAAAAAAGCATGAATTTTTTGAGGTATGATGGCATCCACTTTTTAAATCACATGCCTCTGGAAACTCTATGACCTTTGAGAAACAACAATAGTTATAGAAAGGCTTCAGGTCTTTTGTGCATAGGGTCACTATCTCATTTCTATGGCATATAACAATAACAAAAACAATTTCTAGATCTGAAGTCTAGTTCTAGCACATAAATGAGCTCTGGTGGTACAGTGGTTAAGCCCTCAGGTGCTAACTCAAAGATGGGAGATTAAAACCCACTTTATGAGCAGAAGATGTGGCAGCCTGCTCTCATAAATATCACAGCCTTGGAAGCCTGATAGAGTACTGCTTATAGGGTCTCTATGAGTTACAGCAATGAGCATGGCTTTGTTTGTTTGGGTTTTTTTTATGTTGGTTGGGGGTTTTTTGTAGGTTTGTCCCCCCTGTTTCTGACACATGACTTTGAACTAGTTATGGAAGATTCTGTGCTTTGTTTTTCTCATTGGTAAAATAAGGGTAATAATAGTAGCTAGAAACTGTACTGCAGTCCTGAAGGCACACAGTTCAAATCTACCAGCTGCTCGATGGGAGAAGGATGGGCAATATCTTCCCGAGCAATTAACTGCCTCTGAAAACCCACTGGAGGGTCAGCTATGGGTTGGTTCTGACTCAACAGTGCACAACAACAACCTTATGGGGGTTCAAAGGGTCACTATGAGTTATGCTTGACTTCATGGCACTTCACAGCAACATATTACCAAATACTTATAATAACAAAATAATACTCTAACTAGCCCCAGTTTTGTATTGTTCACAGAGTTTTTAGAGACCTACTATTTCAGAACTGGATGGCCAATTGTTTTTCCTACTCTATCTTAATCTAGGAATTCTATTGCAACCTATCCACCATGGGTGACCCCTCTGGATTTGACAGACTGGTGGCACAGCCACCCACAAATTACTTCAGTACAGCAAACTGACAAACAAGTGCTGTACTGATTAGAACAGTGACAGATAAGCAAAAATACAGATACTCAAGCTACAAAGTAATTAGCAATATATAGATAATTCCCCCAACACAACAAACTGACAGATAAGTCTCACCATTTCGGAAGCTCCAAGTTCAAATCCCAAGTACAGCTCTGGGCAGGTTTTCTTTCTCTGGCTGCTCTGGAGGTGGGTCCTTGTCTCTGAGATTCTGCCCACATGTCAGCGTCTCTGCTCCATCTGAGGTGCATAGCTGGCACAGCAGCATAATGCCCCAGGTGGGGCAATGTCTCAGCTGGATCTCAATATTAGTGCTCCTCATTGGGCCCTTGCATCTGTGGCCCTCGGGCTGGAGGCAAAGCTGGGTGGAAGGTCCTTCTTCTTTGCTCTGCCTGCCTGCAGTTGACAGTTGAGTGCAAACAACATGGACCACGCAGGGGCTCCCTCAGGTCCTCCAATCATTTCATGGTGTAGCTCATCTTTAAGAGAAGACTATTGCCTTTTTCTGAGCTCTCTTGTCCTCATGTTTGGGTGGACACACCTGACTTGCTAAGTTGAGCAACACCCTCAGTATCCCATCAGTCAAATGACCATCAACAGCATAGTCTCTTTCATAAGTGAGGGTAGATTAATTTGTTCTGTTGACAAACCTAGCTTGTGAACTCCGCGTTGCAGACCGAGGGTAAAGTATTTTTATAGTTATTAGTAATGAGACAGGCAGCCAGGAAGGAGATAGAACAGAGAGCATGAAAAACAGGCGGCCAACAGTTTTCCCCTGAAGACTCCCAATCCAGCTTCCCTGTTTATCAGGAAGTAAATCACAGAGAATTCAATGCAAATGAAGCCAAGATCTTTCTATTGAAAACCTTCCCCTTGAAAAGCAGGGCTGGGGGCCAAGGCAGGCAATGAAGCTGGAGCCACAGACTGAACCCAGTAAGCAGTCCTCGCCCTGTTTGTTGTTTTGTTTTGTTGTTTGTTTTTGTTTTTTCAAATTTTACACTTGGAACCCTCAGCAAATTGTGCGTGCCATGAGAACCCACTTCACACCATGACGCTGGTGCCTCAGTGTTGGTCAAACTCTGGAGTCCCCAACTGGTCTGACTTTAATACGGTGAATATGCATCTGGCCTGTACTGATCATGGAATAAACACATCTCTCTTTTTTTTTTAAAAAAAAAAAAAAAAAGAAAACCTTCCCTTTGACTCAGGAGGGAGGGGTCAGCAAATGCAACAATCTGGTAAACCCTTAAGGATTGTCTTAGTGCCTCAGGATGAACTCTAGCTTGTACCTCACCACCCCCACATCCTGACAGCATTTGGTTTATTACAAATATTTAGTATTGGCTTCCCATACTTCTGGGCTTGAGTCAAGAACTGTGAGTATACTTAATGAGCCTTCTAGATGGAAGTGTCTCTGATGCATGGAAGCCTCTGGGATAGATTGCATCTCAACATCAAGAAAACAAAAATCCTCACCATTGGACTGATAGGCAACATCATAGTAGGAGAAGATGGAAACTATCAACAACTTTGTCTTACTTGGATCCACAATCAACACCCATGGTACCAGAAGTCAGGAAATCAGGAGACATATTGCACTGGGCAAGTCAGGGACCTCTTCAGATTACTGAGGAACAATGATGTTAGTTTGAGGGCTACGATGGGCTTGATTCAGACCATGATCTTTTCAATCATTTGCTATGTTACTGAGAGCTGGCCAATGAATAAGGATGACAGAAGAATTGATGCTTTTGAACTGTAGTGTAGGAGAAGAGTACTGAATATACCACAGACTGCCGAATATGTCTTGGAGAAATTGCAGCCAGAGTGCTACTTGGAGGCAAGGATGGTGAAACTTCTTACATACTTTGGACTTGTTGCTAGGAAAGGTTATTCTTTAGAGAAGGGCATTGTGCTTGGAAGAGTAGGTGGATGGCAAAAGAGAGGAAGGCCCTCAATTAGGTGAATTAACACAGTAACTACAGCAATGGGCTTGGGTGTGTTAGAGACTGTGAGGTTGGCATAGGGAAGGACAGGATTCAAATCTGTTGTTCACAGAATTACTGCGAGTTGTACTTGATGGCACCTAACAACAATACCATCACCAAAACAATAAATAAGTCAGTCTTGGAGGAAGTGCAACAAGGATGCTTCTTAGCAGCAGTGATGGTGAAACTTCCTCTCACATATTTTGGACAAGTTGTCAAGAGGGCCAGTCCTTGAAAAAAGACATAATTCTGGGAAAGCTGAAAGGTCAGCAAAGGAAAATAAGACTCTCAGCAAGATGGACTGACAGTGACTGTAACAAATGGCATCTGTGTGGCGGAGACTGCGATGATGACTCAGTAGAGGGCAAGGTCTGGATCTATTTGTTCACAGGGTTCATAGGTTCTCTAGGCCCCAGGTGGAGCCTCTGCCGCTGAATGTCTCCTATATCATGACAAGCTGGAGGCTTGCAAGGAACATTTGGGCATCTACTCTCACCTCCTTCAAAAACCAGAACAACTAGATCTGCTTTAGTATTTGGGACCAGTATGATGGAACAGGGCACTCTAGATGGTAATCAGAATTAACCTTCCACCCTGTATCTTATTGCCAATTTAATTTTTCCATGTACTTGCCACCATCTGAAGTTATCTTGCTTGTGTAGTTTGTTATACTGTAAAATGAGGGTTCTAGGAGAACTTGTCCTTGTGGGTCACTGCTGTATCCCCTGGACCTGTAACAATCCTAGCACATAGTAGGCATTACTGAGTCTTCCTGGGATGAATGAATGGTGCTAACCGCAGCCCTCAGCATGCAGCCCTCAGAACCATGCATCCAATGATTGTCCCCCAGTTCTCATGAATATGAGGATGTATCCAGGCCCTTATCTGAGACCTGGCTTCTCTGGCTCCTGCAGAGCAGGGGATGGGTTACATATCCATTTCCACCTGGAGCTTCATACCTGATCCCACCTGGAATGGATGCCTGTCCTGAGCAAGGACATTCACTGTTTCCTGTTTGGGGATTTGGATGTGAGATTCTGAGACGCTGGTTAGTTAAAAGTTAATGCTTAAGATGAGAGGCTGAGGTGCTCTGCTCTCAAGTATGATCTAAGCAGACTGAGTCGGGCTATAGCTAACGAGAGGCATGGAACTAACTGGTGATGAAGTGAGATCAGAGGGAGAGGAGGGGAGAGCAAGAGTCCAGGAAAGTGAACTTGCTGGTTTTGAGTTTGTTGATTGTTCAGCTCCTAGTCCTGTAACCCCACTGTACTAGGTGTAAGGGATTTCTTATAATTCACATTAGTTTGCATGGGTTTCTATTTCTTGCAAACAAGTAAGTCCTAATTATGAAACTCTAGCACATTAGGAGGCCTCCCTTTGCAGGCTTAAATTTCTTTTTCATTCACTCAGCAATTATTTGTTGCATGTCCATTGTGTTGCCAGGTGCTGGTGTTGACGATGGAGGCACAAGGTTCTGTGAGAAGCAGACACTGTCCCTGCTTCGTGAGCTGACTGCCTAGCAAGACTAATGGGCACCAATCACAAAAATAAGAGAAATGAGGAATATAAACTTACATCACACATGGCTTGGTATCAAGGTGACCACATTCCATTCGGAATAAGAAAGACTCATACGGCACCTTACAAAGAAGCTGATACTTATTTTATTTGATGCCCACACTGATTCCAATACACCCATTTTATTGATGAGTTTGCAAAACCAAGTCTGAGGGGTTGTGTGACTTACCTGAAGCCAATGTGGCTGGTGGGACACCGAGCCAGAGCTTAGCATCTGTCCACGCTCTCCTCAAAGCCCAGCATTGTCTTTTGCCTCCTTCTGCAAAATGTTACCTCTTCTGTGAGGTGACAAGTGTGAAAGACCCTACACACCGTACAGCTCTATAGAGACTTAAGACAGGAGGCATCCAGGTGGGAAGCATCTCTGCTATTTTTGGGCTCAGCTCAGCTGAAACAATGCAAGCAGAATGAGGAGGGCATCAAGGCAGCTCTGGGAAGGTCTGTGGTGCTGTATCTGATGGAGGTTCAGTTTCTTCCTGGGATGCTGGCTCGCGAGACCAGCTATCCCTTACCCACACCTCCCAAGTAGCCAGGCTCTTGGGCCCGGTGTCTCATTCAGGAGCTGCTGGGAGAAGATAAGCACCCTAATCACTAAACCTCCTAGAGGCTCAGGCCAGGCCTGACCAGGATCATCACAGATAATAATTACATTCAAGGACCCAGCTAAATGGGATCCTCCTAGGGGATCTCATTTTTCTCTCTACTTATCTCACATTACTGACAGAAAGGATAGAAATAACCTCCACAGAGCTATAAAAATGCAGGTCAATAAACCCCCCAGAGCTCTCTCAGCTTTTTGGAAGCTGTAACCTCATCTTCAGTTTGAGCTTTCCTCCAAGGAAGGCCAGATCATGAGCTAGCTGGCGTCTCATTTGGCTTTACCAGCCTAAGCCCAGCAAGGAGCAAGGAGAGAAGCTGCCAGAGCCTGAAATATCTCCCCGCCCACTGCAGGGGCTTGAAATTCCACCCGGAGACTTGCATTCTTGGCTCGAGATGTTGCCTTTCACGAGGCTATTTCTGGACTCAGACTGTGTTCGTACCTGAAAACACAGGAGTAAATGTTAAGTTGGTGATTTCTGTAACTGCCTTTTCTCAGAGAGAAGGTCTGGGACCATGTACTTCAGGATCAACTTAAACATGTAGATACAGGGCCCCAGCCCAGGAGGGATGAATCAGTACTTCAGGATTTATTTACACCTCACAAACCTATCTCTTAAAGAAGCACTCATGTTTGTCTTAAATATGTAATACCTGACCGTTATTGTTACTTGATACTCCCTGACCTGTGTGCCAGAATATACTGCAGATAAATTGAATATCTTGTCCCTGTAGGACATGTGGACCTGATATGTCATTCTTTGTTTTGGGACTGCCCTATGCATTTTTTAGCTGCTTCTCCACCCACTAGAAGCCAGTAGCACCCTCCGCCTTAGTTACCTAGTGTTGCTATAACAGAAATAACCACAAGTAGATGGCTTTGACAAACAGAAATTTCTCTTACAGATTAGGAAGCCGGAAGTCCAAATTCAGAGCTCTAGTTCCAGGAGAAAGTTTTATACCTGCTGTCTCTAGAGGAAAAGTCTTTGTCTCTTTCCAAATCTTTGGATCTGAAATTTTTTCAAGATTTCTTTGTGTCTAGTCATCAATCTTTCCCTAAGTCTAGGAAATTCTCAGAGAGCTCTGGTGGCCTAGTGGTAAGAAAGTGTGCTGCAATCCCGAAGACACAGGGTTCGAGGCCACCAGCCACAAGCTGCTCTTCGGGTGAAAGATGAACAGTCTTCTCTCATGGGGTTAAATGCCTCTGAAAACCCACCAGAAGGTCAGCTATGGGTTGGTTCAGACTCTATGGTACACAACAAAAGATTCTCAGCATAGGAACCCCAGGTCCAAAGGATCTGTTCTGCTCCCAGCTTTTCTTTGTTGGTGGTAAGAGTCTCGCCTGTCTATAGCTTCTGTCTCCTTTCATTTCTTGTAAGGTGTAAGATCTTCTTTCCTTTGTTTCTCTGGCCTTCCATAAGGTAAAAGCTGATATAGGTGTCACTCCAGAGAAACTCCCCAAACATCATCAGATCAAGGATGTAATATAGATAAGAAGGATATTGAGTCCCACTCAAATCTCCTTAGAAATAATCGTGTCATAAGAGGTGATTAGATTACATCATTACATGATTGCCAAATCATAGAGAATTATGGCCAAACCTAGTTGACACATATTTTGTTGGGACACAATTCAATCAGTGACATGTCCCCTTCTCCTAGAAAATGTCACCAAATGTTGTTAAAAGTCCTTTGGCTGGGGCAAAGTCTTCCTCCCTACACCTGCTACTCTCAGTGACCTAGTCAAGTACAGAGCCTTTAATTAGTGCTTTCCAGTCCTGGCTGCACAGTAGAATCACTTGGAAATCTTTTTATCACTTGAATTGCATGGGCGAACAACCACTTGGCCAACTGACTGGAAGAGATCTATATTTGTTCCCATCCCAAAGAAGGGCGACCCAACTGAGTGTGGAAACTACAGAACAGTATCATTTATTTCACATGCAAGCAAGATTCTACTGAAGATTATCCAAAAACGACATCAGTAGAGAACTGCCAGAAGTCCAGGCTGGGTTTAGAAGGGGTCGTGGTACTAGGGATATTGTAGCTGATGTTAGATGGATCTTGGCTGAAAGCAGAGAATACCAGAAGCATGTCTATCTGTGTTTCATTGATTATGCAAAGGCATTTGACTGTGTGGATCATAACAATCTGTGGCTGACTCTGAGAAAAATGGGAATCCCAGAACGTTTAACCGTGCTAATGCGAAACCTATACTTGGACCAAGAGGCAGTCGTCAGAACAGAGCAGGGTAACACTGCATGGTTCAAAATTGGGAAGGGTGTACATCAGGGATGTGTCCTATCTCCATACCTTTTCAACCTGTATGCAGAGCAGATTATCCGAGAGGCTGGGCTCTATGAGGAGAAGCGTGGCATTAGGATCGGTGGACGATCTATCAACAATCTGCGTTATGCAGATGACACAACCCTGCTTGCTGAAACTGACGAGGACCTCTTGCACTTACTGCAGAAGGTCAAGGACTGCAGCCTTCAGTATGGACTGAGGCTCAATGTCAAGAAGACAAAGATTCTCACCACTGGACCAATTGGTAGCATCAGGATGGATGGCGAAGAGATTGAGATTGTTCACAGCTTGTTTGCTCGGTTCCACAGTCAACACTCTTGGCACCAGCAGCCAGGAAATCAAAAAACGTATTGTGATGGGAAAGTCTGCTGTTATGGACCTCTCTAAAGTACTCAAGAGCAACGGTGTCTCTCTGGAGACTAAGGTGCGCCTGATACAGGCCATGGTCTTTGCAATCACTTGTTCTGCATCAGAGAGTTGGACAATGACTAGGGAGGATAGAAGGAGAATTGACGCCTTTGAGCTGTGGTGCTAGAGAAGAGTATTGAATGTCCCATGGACTGGCAAGAAAACAAACAGATTCATCCTAGAGAGGGTTAAGCCAGGCTACTCTTGGAAGCAAGGATTCTGGGGCTTCGTCTGACATACTTTGGACATGTTGTAAGGAGAGACAGGTCCTTGGAGAGGGACATCATGCTTGGTAGGGTGGAGGGACAGCGCAGGAGGGGAAGACCCTCTATGAGGTGGATTGAGTCAGTGACTAGGGTAATCAGAATGGGTGTGTCAGTGGCAATGCGACTGGCACAGGATAGAGCAGGGTTTAGGGCTGTTGTACATAGGGTCGCTATGAGTCACAAACGACTCGACGGCACATAACAACAACAACAACATCCCATCAGAATTCTGGTGGCATAGTGGTAAGAAGCTGCACTGCAATCCCCAAATCACAGGTTAGAATCCATCAGCTACTCCACAGGAAAAGTATGGGTAATCTCCTCCCAACCAATTTACTGCCTCTGAAAAGGCTCTAGAGGGTCAGCTATGAATCAGTTCCAACTCAGTGGTAATCAGCATTAATGACAATCCAGCAATTTCCTTGAGCATGATAGAGATTGTGACAATGGTGAAGGATAGGACAAGATTCAGATCTGTTGTTCATAGAGTTCTTCTGTGTCATAATAGTCAACTCAATAGTCCCTAACAGCATCAACAAATCCAGAAAAGGTTAATGTATTGTTTGAGGTGAAAACCAGATGCCAATATTTTTTAATTTCTCAGGTTGCCAGAGTTGAGAACTCCAGCTCTAGACTGACTCTTGAAGACCAAGTTCAATGTATATGTTTATTACTATGTGGAAGTTACAAACATTGAAGCCACATGGTTAGGATTATTTGATAATTTGTGTTCCAGACATGAACCACCTCTTCTGGAGCTAGAAAATGAACAAACTCAGAAAGCACCTTACAAATTCTTTTCCATCATTCCCTACATATGGTCTAAATTGGTCACATCAGAGTTAAGGACAGAATTTTTATGGCTGGAGGAACAGATTACTTCTTTTCTGTTGGATAGAGCAATATGGAGATAGGACAACTGAAAACATTGTTATTATTTTGTCATCATCAAGAAAGTCTACCGAAAGATGAAAAGAGTACGGCACATAACAACAACAACATTGTGGTGATAGAACTTTTGGCTTTTCTATCTGTTGCATTAGCCCTGTCAGGGGCATGGTCTCTAGCTACCTTAACTATAGACATGTGGTCTTGTTAATCATTATCAGCTGTGAGACCAGTATTAAAGCATGTGTTCCACACTGTGAAGTGATGATGGTAGTAGAAAGAAGGTAAAGAGACTGGCATTGCTTTAAGACGAACCTTGGAGCTGGAGCCACAGTTTTGTTTGCTGGATGATTGAAGGAAAATCCGACTTGTAACTGCTCTAACATAAAATTTGCTGGGCAAATGAAGAAACCAGAGGCTTTTTACACTAGTGCTGCTGAACTGGAAGTTGGACTTTAACTAAGGAATTGTGTCTTGCTGTTAATCTGGCTTGAAACTGTTAGACTAAGCCTAGACTTGTATTGGTGATATTCTTTGCCTTCTCCATTTCCCAATTTATCTCCCTAATAAACCCCACAACTGTGAGTAAAGCCTATGAGTCAATTTGAAATGAACATTGAATCAAATGATGAGTAGAA
This sequence comes from Elephantulus edwardii, assembly GCF_000299155.1. Taxonomy (NCBI): domain Eukaryota; kingdom Metazoa; phylum Chordata; class Mammalia; order Macroscelidea; family Macroscelididae; genus Elephantulus; species Elephantulus edwardii. The sequence goes on along the minus strand of NW_006399882.1, from coordinate 7,488,754 downwards.
AAAGGTGCAGGAGCACGAGGGGTGGCATGTCTGACCATGTAGCCATTTGTATGATACTATGGATATTATTGATTCAGGCAGTTCTCCTTTATGAAGCAGGTAGAAGTCAGATTCAGCCTTCCCTCTGTTTCCACTGTTCCTTAGTCGGGTGCCACTAAGTTGATTTTAGACTCCTAGCTACCCAATGTAGCAGAGCAAAACTGTTTCATTGCATTTCCTAGGCTGTAGTTTCTATTAAAGCCAATCATCAGGTCTTTCTGCTGAGGAACGAATAGATGAATTCTAATGAATATCCTCCCAGGTAGCAGCTGAACACTTAAGCCCTGCTTCACCGGAGCTGCTTATATAATTTCTTAGAACCTTGCTATTCAAAATGTAGTGCCTGGACCAGCAGCCTCAGCATTACCTGAGAGCTTATTAGAAATGCAGAATCTAAATTCCTTCTGCAGATCTTCTGAATCAGAAAGAAGGTTATAACAAGATCCCCAAGAGACTCTCGTTTACATTCAACTTACTTGACCTAGATGAATCTCTCAGGTACTGGACCTGATGGTAAGCAGATTATAATTAGCTAAAACCAGATGTAGTTACTGGGCTCCTCAGACATGGTTAGATACCATTACATGATGAGTAACATCTCAACTTCATGCGTTCATTCTTTCTTTCACTCATTCAGTAAATGAGTATTTACCTTTGTATTTATAAATTTAACCAAATTAACACAAATATGAAAAGGTATGAACTCATATTACTCAGTCGCTCAAACCTGCTGTCATAAAGCAACATCACAGAGACAATTTAAATTAAGGCAGATGAGGTCTGTTGAAGCACAGATATGGTTAGGACTAGGGAAACACCCATTATCATGTAGTGTAAATGGCCACTCCAGACAATAAAAGGGGGTACATTCTTGTACTGTTGGAGCAGGAACTAAAGGTTACAAACTCACAACTGTACTAGAGCCCAGCAGAGTTCAATGCAGGACATCTAGAAGCATTTATCAGACGTATGTAAGTAACATATAAGTGGGATTACATGACTGGTCAAAGATACACGTTATTCATTTTATTATAAGGGCCCCGGTTGGGGAAAGGACACATTTTCTGGTAACAGGTTTTATTAGTAAAATAGTTTCCTATTTCTTGGAGTTTATTGATAATACAGTACAGCAAGATTTGAAACCTGTGCCAAACCAAGCTATGTAACACTTGAAAACCCTTTTCAAGAAGTCTTTGATTGTATGAAATACAATGTAAATGAAAGGCTTTGATAAAATAAAAGGTGATGTATCTGAATGACACAATATAAAAGAATTATTATATGAAAACAAAAAAAATATTTTTTTAAAAAAAGAAGTTTTTTGCTCTTAGCTCCAAAGCTAAAAGAAGTTGCTGAAGCTTATGAATTCATTACTTTCCAACAGGGCAGAGCCTGACATCTGAGAATAGTGCCCAGCAGGAGACCTTCTCCCAACACCATTTGCTTGTCTGTCCCTCCTTTCCTCGGGAGCCAACAGAGTAAGCCAGCCTCACTCAGCGTGTTCACGTTACCCTTGTTGCTGGCAGCAGCAGGCTATGGGAGCAGCAGAATCAGGCTGACTTGCACTGAATTCTATTTCTATGTCTTTACTGTGAGCACTATGGTGGCAAGTGTGACAGCCTTCCACAGCCTTGTGCTCAGCCTTCCACACACACATCCTTACCCAAAGATAAATGAAATGACAGAGTTCCCATGATCTCAATTTCCCCATCTGAAGAAATGATCATAATAGTACCTACTTCGTAAGGTCTTCATAATGGCCCTACCACAATGGCCTTGAGCATGACAGAAACTGTGAGACAGAATGGGTTAAAGTCTGTTGTTCATAGGGTAGCCATGAGCTGAAGTCGACTTGATAGCACCTCACAACAACAAACTTCTTAAGATTGTGTTATATATGTGATATAATCTTATATTTTATATAATAATACATATGATCTTATATAATAATAATCTTATACAATCTTATATTATTCTCTTATCTTATAGCTAGTGTCAGATGGATCTTGGCTAATAGCAGAGAGTACCAGAGGAATGTCTATCTGTGTTTCATTGACTATGCAAAAGCATTTGACTGTATGGATCACAACAAACTGTGGCCAACTTTGAGAGGAATGGGAATCCCAGAACACTTGATTGTGCTTATGCAAAACCTATACTTGGACTAGGAGGCAGTCGTCAGAAAAGAGCAAGGAAACACTGCATAGTTCAAAATTGGGAAGGGTGTGCATCAAGGATGTGTCCTGTCTCCATACCTTTTCAATCTATATGCAGAACAGATAATCCTGGAGTCTGGTCTTTATGAGAAGTGTGGCATCAGGATTGGAGGTAGACTTATCAACAGTCTGTGTTATGCAGATGACACAACCCTGCCTGCTGAAATGGAGAAGGACCTGAAGCTCTTGCTGCAGAAGGTCAAGGATTGCAGCCTTCAATATGGATGGAAGTTCAATATCAAGAAAATAAAGATTCTCACCTTGGGCCAATTGGCAGCATCATGATAGATGGTGAGGAGATTGAGACTGTTGACAGCTCTAGTTTGCTTGGCTCGACAATCAACACTTTTGTTACCAGCATCCAGGAAATTAAAAGACAAATTGCATTGGGGAAGTCTTCTTTCAGAGACCTCTCCAAGGTACTGAAAGAGCAACAATGTCAGTCTGGAGACTAAGGTGTGCTTGATACAGGCTATGGTCTTTGCCATTACTTGGTATGCTTCAGAGAGCTGAACAATCACTAGGGATGATAGAAGGAGAGTTGATGCCTTTGAGCTTTGGTGATAGAGAAGAGTATTGAATATATCATGGACTGCTTGGAGAACAAATAAGTTCATCCTTGAGAGGGTGAAGCCAGGCTACTCCTTGGAGGCAAGGATTCTGAAGCTTCGTCTGACATATTTTGGACATGTTGCAAGGAGAGACCAGTCCTTGGAGAGGGCTGTCATGCTTGGGAGGGTAGAGGGACGGCACAGGAGAGGAATACCCTCAATGAGATGGATTGATTCAGAGAGAGTGAGATTGGTAAGGGATACGACAGGGTTGAGGGCTGCTGTACATAGGGTTGCTATGAGTCGCAAATGACTTGATGGCACATAACAACAACAACAACAACAATAATGTGACTATGTGAGAGAATATGTGTAAAATGCATAGCACAGTGTTGTTAGTGTCATCAGGTATGACTTATAACCACCCTATGAATAACAGATCAGAACCCTGTCCTGTCCTGTGCCATCCCCATCATCTCTGATACACTTAAGCCCATTGCTTCACTTACTGCATCAATTCATTTCATTTAGGGTCTTCTATTACGCTGACCCTCTACCTTTCCAAGCATGATATCCCTTTCCAAAGAAATAGTCTTTCCTCATAATATGCCTAAAGTATGTGAGACAAAGCTTTGCCATCCTTACTTCCAAGGATCATCTGGCTGCATTTTTTCCAAGATATATTTGTTTGTTCTTTTGGCAGTCCATGGGATATCCAGTACTCTTCCCCAACACCACAATTCAAAGGCATCAGTTCTTCTGTCAGCCTTATTCATTGTTCAGCTCTCAGACTGATTGTAAAGTCGATGGCTAGAATCAGGTGCACCTTAGTCTTCTAACCAACATTATTGCTCCTCAGTAGTTTGAAAAGGTCCCTGACAGTAGATGCAAGTAAGATGAAATCATGGAAATTTCAGTCTTTCGCCATCAATCATAATGTTGCTTATTGGTCTGATAGTAAGGATTTTTGTCTTTTTTATGTTGAAATACAATCCATATTGAAAGCTGTAATCTTTGATCTTCTGCAGCAAGCATTTCAAGTCCTCTTCATTTTCAGCAAGCTAGGCTGTTGATGAGCCTTCCTCTAGTCCTGATGCTACATTCTTATCCAGAGCGTACAGCTTCTTAATTGATTTTCTCAGTATACAGGTTAAATAGGAGAAAGGATACAGTACTAAGCACAACTAAATGCTTCTCCCTATCCTATTAAATTGGAAGCAGGAGTGGTGTCCAAATCCTAAACAACATACCTCTGGAAACTCTATGAACTTTGAGAAATGATGATAGTTCCAGAAAGGCTTCAAGTCTTTTTTTTAATAGGGTCACTATGAGTCATGCTTAACATGACAGAAATCAACAACAACAACAACAATCTTATTAAACACACACTCATGTACAGATTCTGAGAGATAGCGTGAACAGCTGGTTCTCACCTTGGATACTACAATCCAGAATGGAAGGCCTATCAGATATTATCCAAATATCTGCTAAATAATGCAGTTGGTTTTCTGAGTGAGTGGCGAGAAGGAGATCCCTTTTTTCTTACTATCTTACAGTGTTAATACATTCTCAAATTAATTCTAATTGTTATGTTAAAATATTGTTAAGTTCATGCTTCTGTATGCTTTAAGCACAAAATGCCTCTAGTTTTGTGGTTTCAAGAAAAACTTTTGACAAAATCTGAGTGTTAACATCCTATGGGTTTTTATATTGACTGGTAAATTAGGAGAAAGCCTTAAGAAACCTAATACTTGGTCGTGGAACACACCCATGGGCAGTCATCACTTTCTTCATTGCTTCTCCTCAGCCATGGAGCATATTCTAGTCGGAGACTCCCTGTTGTTGTTGTGTTCCACTGAATCAGATCTGACTCTTAGGTGACCTTGAGTGGGCTTTAAGAGGCTGTAAGTTGCACAGGAGGAGGTTGCCCATCTTTCTCCTGTGGAGCAGCTGGTAGCTTTAAACTGCGTGCCTTTGGGATTGAACAAGACTTAGGTAAGTTATTGCATCTGATTGCACCTCAGTTTCTTCATTAGCAAACTGTGATCACAGTCCATACTCACATCATGAAATGGTAAAGAGACAGGTTATCCCCAGTGTGCTCAGGACAGTCCTGGTTGACACCTATGATGCCAGTACCATCATAAAGTATCCTAATCTAAATGGTACATTTTTCGCTGTTGCTGTTAAATGGAAGTTTGCAGTGTAATTCATTAGTAGTTGAATGACAATTTAGTCACTTAATGTCATTAACAACTTGCTTAATGTCTGTACCTTGGCAATATTTAAGAGTATTTTTCCCAAAAGGTTAGCGAAAGAACAAATTAAACTAATTGGCCAGAACATACAATAGAGTGGCTGCTACCACTCTCATCATCTTTATTCAAAGTTCTTCAGGTCAAGACTTTTTCAGTTTTAAATGTGCTACATATACCTCAAAGTCACTTAAATTTTAAACTCATTGCTGTCAGGTCAGAATTGACTTAAATCTGACTCTCCAGTCGGTTTGGGGAGGCTGTAAATCACAGAGGAAGAGAGTACGCATTCTTTGTCCTCCTGAACCACGAAAGAGATGCCACTTTTGCGTTAGAAGCACAATTTGCTTAGTTATTGTTACTATTCTATTCAACACCTCTCTCTCCTTGACCAGCCCTTGATGTGATGGCTTAAGTCTCAAGCCGTCAGGATTTCTGTGATTCTGAACACCTCATGCTGCTGCCAGTCTCTTATGATGCGGCTAGTATTGCTTCAATTTAAAAGTCTCAAAGTAAACTGTCAGGTACAAGTATCAAGGATGGCTTCTTTCCTCAGAAAGTTCTGAGAAAAAGTCTTTGTCTGTACTTCAACTCCAGGATTGACTTCTTATGGTTTAATACCTCTTTCCATTTGCAGCCAGGTGCTGACGCAAGAGGATAGTTTCCCAGGAGAGAGCGATGTGTCCTCTAGGACTGGTGCATAATTTTTGGCTCAAGGGCCCAAAACTGTTTTATCTGGGAGCTTCAGGCCGTGGAAGCCTCTGGCTGGTTTCCTGTACCTGAGGCAAGATGGTGAAGTCAAGGATGCTCCAATGAGCTGTGGGAGGATATAAAAAATATCATCCCTGAAGAATGCAAAAGATCATTACAAAGGCTGAAGAGGAAGAAAAGGCCAAGATGGATGTCAGATGAGACTCTGAGTCTTGCATTAGAGTGCCGAGAAGCCAAAGCTAAAGGAAGAAACCAAGAAATTAAAGAGCTGAACAGAAAATTTCAAAGGGCAGCTCAGGATGACAAAGCAAGATACTATAATGAAATGTGCCAAGAGCTGAAGTAAAAAAATTGAAAGGGCTGTACTTGCTCAGTGTTGCTGAAGCTGAAGGAGTTGAAAAACAAATTCAAACCATGAGTGCCAATACTTAAGAATACTTTGGGTAGAGTGTTGAATGATCCAGGAAGCACTGAAAGAAAATGGACGGAGTACACAGTCACTGTACCAGAAGGAATTGGCTGACACAGAAGAATTTAATGAAATAACATACGAACAAGAGCCTGTGGTGATGAAGAAGGAAGTTCAAGCTGCTCTGAAGGAAATAGCAAAAATCAAGGCTTCAGGAGTTGATGGCATGCCAAATGGCATATTTCAACAAACAGACGCTGCCCTGGGTGGGCTCACTAAGTTGTGCCAAGAAATCTGGAGGACAGTCACCTGGCCAATTGATTGGAAGAGATCGAATATTTGTTTCCATTCCAAAGAAAGGTGACCCAACAGAGTGCAGAAATTATCTAACAATATCATTACTATCACAAGGAAGCAAGATTCTACTGAAAATTATGCAAAAATGACTGGCGCAACACGTCAACAGAGAACTGCCAGATGTGCAGGCTGGATTTAGAAGAAGTCATAGTACTATGGGTATCATAGCTAATGTTAGGTGGATCTTGGCAGAAAGCAGAGAGTATCAGAGGAATGTCTATCTGTGCTTCATTGACTATGCAAAGGCTTTTGACTGTGTGGATCACAACAAGCTATGACTGACTCTGAGAAGAATGAGAATCCCAGAACATTTGATTGTGCTTACACAAAACCTATATACCTGGACCACGAGGCAGCCATCAGAACAGAGCAAGGAGACACTGCATGGTTTAAAATTGGAAAAGGGATCAGCCAGTGATGTATTCTGTCTACATACCTTTTCAAACTGTATGTAGAAAAAGTCATCTGGGATGCTGAGCTGTACAAGGAGGAATGTGGCATCAGGATTGGAAGAAAATTCATTAACAATCTACGTTATGCAGATGACATAACCATACTTGCCAAAACTGAGGAGGACTTGAAGCACTTGCTGCAGAAAGTCAAGGACTGCAGGCTTCAATATGCATTGAAGCTCTACATCAAGAAAACAAAGATTTTCACAACTGGGTCAATTGGCAGCATCAGTATGGATGGTGAAGAGATTGAGATTGTTAACAGTTTTCATTTACTTGGCCTTACTGTCAACACTCTTGGTAACAGCAGCCAGGAAATCAGGAGATGAATTGCATTGGAAAAGTCAGCTGTCAGGGAACTCTCCAACGTACTGAAGAGCAACGGTGTCAGGCTGGAGACTAAGGTGCATCTGATCCGGGCTATAGTCTTCGCAATTGTGTGCTATTCATCAAAGAGCTGGACAGTGACTAGGGATGATAGAAAGAGAATTGATGCATTTGAGCTGTGGTGCTGATGAAGTGTTGAATATACCATGGACTGCTAGGAGAACAAACGGGTTTGTCCTGGAGAGGGTGAAGCCTGGCTGATTCTTAGAGTCAAGAATTCTGAGGCTTTGTCTGACATACTTTGGGCATGTTGCAAGGAGGGACCAGTTCTTGGAGAAGAACATCATGCTTGGGAGAGTGGAGGGACAACACAGGAGAGGAAGACCCTCAATGAGACGGATAGAGTCAGTGATTGGGGCGGTGGGAGTGAATGTGTCGGAGACAGTGAGGCTGGCACAGGATAGAGCAGGATTTAGGGCTCTTGTACATAGGGTCGCTATGAGTTGCAAGCAACTCGACGGCACATAACAGCAACAACAACAATTTTACTATGTGCCATCAAGTCAGAACCAACCCATAGCTGACCCTGCAGTGTGTTTTCAGAGACAGTAAAGTAAACCCTATAGAAGGAAAATGCTCATCTTTCATTCATGGAGCAACTGGTGGATTCAAACCTCGTGCATTTAGGTTGGCAGTGCAATTCCTTTCACACTAGCCCACCAGATTTATGTTTACTTAAGCAGATCCTAAAGTACATTCACACACACAGCTGAGATGCCAGAGGCATCATTATCTATAGCACTACAGGGTTCAAGTGCTTCTATAAGATCAATAGGAATCTATGCTTCCTCCATCTTTCAGGCTATGAGGTTAAAAAACCAAAACTGAGAGTTCTAGATTTCCATGATCTTAACAGGTCTGATTTCCCACAGTCTTTTGTCTGCTCTTGGAAATGAGCTCCGAGTGACTGAAAGGGGTCATGTACCTACTTATCCCCAGGTGGAAGGAGATGGGATATCCTGATTACCCTATTTGAGTATTATGTCCACCTATGGACTGTCAGAAGAATGAGAGAGTTCATCTTGGAAGACATTGAACCAGAATGCTCATTAGAAGCAAAGGTGATAAGACTTTGCCTCATATACTTTGGATGTATTATAAAGGGGAACTGTGCAACACAAGGATATCGTGTTCAGTAAAGTGCAGAACAGGGTCAGCCCAAAAAAAAAAGGGGTGGAATCTTTAAAGAGATGGACTGACATAGTGGATGGAACACTACGCACTAAGAGAAAGATGATGAGGGGCTCAGGACTGGACATTGTTTGGTTCCGTTGTATATGAAGTCACTAAGAATCAGAAATTATTCCATGGCACCCAATAATAACAGCAATGCTAAGGAATTGGATACCCTTGATTAATGCCTCCATCCTCTTCCAAAACACCTAACAGAATGATGTCCACTACGCTTCTCCTTGACAAATGACTGTTCAATTGTACTTCACAATTAATGCTCCTATATTAAGAAAGTGTTCTCAATTGTGCAAAGGGTCAAAAAAGGTAAAAATAAAGAGTGGTGAACAGCAATAGCAAAACTGGTTCCCCCGCCCCCCATCCCCCCCACCGTCCAATACCCCTGCCACAGTAGAAACATGCAAGTGTCTTCTTAGCAGATAAAGTATCTTTAAAATTAAGTTAGCTGTGCTATTTAGCCTTCATTTACTCTATATATGTGCTCTTCTCCAGCCTCTGTTTTATCTTGTGTCTCAAGACCAACCTTGCAGGAGGGCCTAACTGGGCCTACCATTCAGTGCAAAGGAAGTGAGACCCAGGTCATTGTCTTCCCATTCAGTCCCTGCTTTGTTGAGTCCTGGTGATGTCTGCCTTCTGTGGTGGTCATTTCTGTTGTGGAACTCAAAGTCTTTCTTTGAGCCTCCAGGTGTCTCTAAGCTTTAAGAATCTGTTCTCGTTTGGACTTTAGAATGGTAACACTTCCCTGCTGTTCTAGTTCATCACACACTTTTGGTTCCTTAATCCTACCCACATCTCTCTACAGTGATTACTCCTGACTAGACTGTCTATATCCTCTTGAATGTATATCTATTTATTGTCAAAACTTGACCCATGGTTGGCCTACAATAGCTTTCTCTTTTCTCCTTTATTCTAGAAATAACCTATATTTGTCACAGGAAAATAGAATTTAAAACATGCAAAAAGACATACTTAGTACTCCTGGATAGGCCATTATATACGTATAAGAATATATCCACCCATGTTTTCATCTCTGTATTTAAGTACACATTAAATGTTATTGTTATGTGCCGTTGAGTCGCCTGTGACTAAAAGCAACCCTATCTACAATAACCCTAAATCTTGCTCTATCCTGTGCCAATCTTTTTGTCTCTGACATACCTACCCCTATTACCCCAGTCACTGAATTATTCCATATCACTAAGGGTCTTCCTTGCCTGTGCTGTCCCTCCACCCTCCCAAGCAGGATGTCCCTCTCCAAGCAACATGTCCAAAGTATGTCAGACAAAGTTTCAGAACCCTTGCCTCCAAGGAGGAGGCTGGTTTAACCCTCTCCAGGATGAACCTGGTCATTCTCTTAGCCGTCCATGGTATATTCAATACTCTTCTCCAACACCACAGCTCAAAGGCATCAATTCTCCTTCTATCATCCTTAATCATTGTCCAGCTTTCTGGTGCATAACAAGGACTTGTGAAGATTATAGCCTCTATCAGGCTCGCTTTAGTCTCTAGACTAACCTCATTGCTCTTTGGTACTCTGGAGAGGTCTCTGACAGCAGATTTTCCCAATGCAATACATCTTTTAATTTCCTAGCTGCTGGTGCCAAGAGTGTTGATTGTAGACCCAATCTCAGTCTTTTCACCATCCATCACAATGCTGCCAATTAGCCCAGTGGTGAAAGAAAATATTTTTTTTTCTTGCTATTGAGCTTCAGTCCATATTGAAGACTACAATCCTTATCTTCTACAGCAAGAGCTTCAGGTCCTCCTCAGTTTCAGCAAGCAGAGTTGTGTCATCTGCATAAGACAGATTGTTGATGAGTCTCATCCAATCCTGATGCCACATTTCTCCTCATTGAGCCCAGCCTCCCAGATAATCTGTTCTGCATATAGATTGAAAAGGTATGGAGATAGGATATGCATCCCTGGCATACACCTTTCTCAGTTTTGAACCATGCAGTGTTTCCTTGCTCTGTTCTGATGACTGCCTCCTGGTCCAAGTATAGGTTTCACATAAGCACAATCAAGTGTTCTGGGATTCCCATTCTTCTCAGAGTTAACCATAGTTTGTTGTGGCTCACACAGTCAAATGCCTTTGCATAGTCAATGAAACACAGAAAAACATTGCTCTGGTATTCCCTGCTTTCAGCCAAGATCCATCTAACATTAGCTACAATATCCCTAGTACCACGACCCCTTCTAAACCCAGCCTGAACTTCTGTCAGTTCTCTGTTGATGAGGTGTTCCAGCTGTGTTTGGATAATCTTCAGCAGAATCTTGCTTGCATGTATATTAATAATATTGTCTGACACCACAACAAGACAAAGGTAAACAATCCAATTGAAAAATGGGCACAGGATATAAACAGACACTTCACCAAAGAAGACATTCAGATGGCCAACAAGCACATGAAAAAATGGTCGAAATCCCTAGCTCTAAGAGAGATGCAAATAAAAACAACTATGATATATCATCTCACTCCAGTCAGAATTGCAAAATTTAAGAGACCAGCAAGCAACAAATGCTGGCGAGGTTGTGGAGAAACTGGAATCCTTATTCACTGTTGGTGGAAGTGTAAAATGGTGCAACCACTGTTGAAGGCGGTAAGGCGCTTTCTCAAAAAGTTGCAAATAGAAATACCATTTGACCCAGCAAAACCACTACTGAGAATTTACCCCAAAGAGACCATAACTGACACCCAAGCAGATATATGCACACCCATGTTTATCACAGTTTTGTTCACGATAGCAAGGAGTTGGAAATAACCTAAGTGACCATCAACAAACAAATGGATAGAGGAGCTGTGGTATATTCACACAATGGAATACTACACTGCATTGAAAAACAAGGAACTCATGCAATATTATTCAGAATAGGTGACCCTGGAGGACATTATGCAGAATGAAATATCTCAGTCACAAAAGGACAAATACTGCATAGAACCACTGTTGTAAAATAGAACTGACATCGGTGTCGGGGGGAGACTGAGAAAGATGGGATAAATAATGTATAGAGCATTAAAACAGATGAGGGAGAAAACTGTTTAAGAGGGATAGTGATTAGATATTATTGTCATGATAGGAGTCCAAGAATGAAGGCTGCATAGTGGAGTGGTCTTGGGGGTAGAGATTGTATAACAGTGAAATAATTTTTCTTTTACTTTTCAAAGAGAAGAGCAAATTGGGGGGGAGGGAGGGGTGGGCAGGGAGAAAAGTAAAACAATGAATGAATGGAAATCCAAAGTTCCAAAGTGTCTGTAAACTTTCATTAAAATTAGTAATAATAAAAAATTTAAAAGATAATATTGTTCAATAATTTCCATGCTCTGTTGGATCACCATTCTTGGATGGGAACAAATATAGATGTCTTCCAGTCAGTTGGACAGGTGGTTGTCCTCCAGATTTCTTGGCACAACTTGATGAACACATCTAGGGCAGCATCTATTTGTTGAAATATATCAACTAGTGTATCATCAATTCCTGAGGCTTTGATTTTTGCCAATTCTTTCACAGCAGGTTATAACAGTCAAATAAATTCAATGAAACCAGTTAAATCCAAAATTAGTCTCCTCAACCTATATGCAGAACCGATTATCCGGGAGGCTGGGCTCTATGAGGAGAACTGTGGGGTCAAGATTGGTGGATGAGTTATCAACAATCTGCGTTATGTGGATGGCACAACCCTGCTTGCTGAAAGTGAAGAGGACCTGAAGTGCCTGCTGCAGAGTGTCAAGGACTGCAGCCT